>NC_086444.1:421056830-421359830 GCF_028390025.1 Pseudophryne corroboree | reverse complement strand
TGTGCTCAGACATGCACTGTCAAGTGTGGGACCTTTTATATAGACAGTTGTGTGCCTTTCCAAATCATGTCCAATCAACTGAATTTACCACAAGTGGACTCCAATTAAGCTGTAGGAACATCTCAAGGATGATCAGCGGAAACAGGATGCACCTGAGCTCAATTTTGAGCTTCATGTCAAAGGCTGTGAATGCTTATGTACATGTGATTTCTCAGTGTTTTATCTTTAATAAATTAGCAAAAATCTCAAACTTTTTTCACATTGTCATTATGGGGTATTGTGTGTAGAATTTGGACGGAAAAAAATAATTTATTCCTTTTGGAATAAGGCTGTAACATAACAAAATGTGGTAAAAGTGAAGAATACTTTCCGGATGCACCGTGTGTGTATGTGTATATCAGGGGTGGGGAACCTTTTTTCTACCAAGGGCCATTTGGATATTTATAAAATCCTCCGGGGGCCATACAAAAATTCTCAACTTAAAAATGACCCTGCCCCCCAGTAGGTCTGCCCCTTAGAGGTACTGAGTGCGCGCACCAAAAAATGGGTGTGGACAATTAAAATGGGACGTGATACACATATGCCCACAATAGTACAGTGCCAGATGCACAAATGCCCCCACAGGTTTTTTTTTTTGTTTTTTTTTCTAGCATCAGCTGCCTATTATACTCTGGTACAGGTTGAGTCTCCCTTAACCAAAATGCTTGGGACCAGAGGTATTTTGGATATCGGATTTTTCAGTATTTTTGGAATAATTGCATACCGTAATGAGATATCATGGTGATGGGACCTAAATCTAAGCACAGAATATATTTGTTACATATACACCTTATACACACAGCCTGAAGGTCATTTTAGCCAATATTTTTTATAACTTTATACATTAAACAAAGTGTGTGTACATTCACACAAATCATTTAAGTTTCATATACACCTTATACACACAGCCTGAAGGTCATTTAATACAATATTTTTAATAACTTTGTGTATTAAACAAAGTGTGTGTACATTGAGTCATCAAAAAACAAAGGTTTCACTATCTCACTCTCACTCAAAAAAGTCCGTATTTCGGAATATTCCGTATTTCGGAATATTTGGATATGGGATACTCAACCTGTATTTACTATTGATTGGAATTAACTTTGTATATGAGGTTTTGAAAAAAAGGTACTTTTGCGCCAATGGCAATACAGGTTTTTTCTTATGCCAGTATAAGTAGCAGAGAAGCAAAGGGTGACCAGGGCAGTACATTTTAGAGCAAATACTGTGTTCTTTTAAATGTGTTTATATTGTGAAAGTATGTGGAAATAAAAAGCTTTTGAGGTGGAAATATTGTAATGTTAATATCTTGAATTAGTATAATTGTCCCAGCACCTCACGTTGTCTGTATCCCATACCAATTACATCAGCTGTGTCTGTATTCCCTCTTATGCCCTGCACTGCAGTGGGAGGTATTAGCGGAGAGGGGGAAGGTGTGCATCACCATGTAGAATGCACTTATCTCAGGGCATGCCATTCTTCATTATTATGTAGAAAACACAACTTTTTGGCTGACTTCTGCAACCTTTTACAAATCACGATGAGACATTTAATTGTATATGCTCTTTAATTTGAGAGATTCTACAGTGGTAGTTTCCACGTTTCTTACACCACTCAGGATTTGTAACCATGGATTGAAAAAATATAAAAAAATTCTTTTATATAAAGTTTTTTTTTCCATTACGAAACAAGTTACAAAAATTGCATAAGTTTTCATCCCTAAATGAACCAAGGTGCATTTAGTTAGGTCACATAATTAATTGATTAGAGTCCAATTCTGTCTGATAGTGCTTCATAATATTACGCCTGCCAGTGAGTGGTCTACAGTTGGTTAGTACATTTCTTAACAAGCATTATCAAATACAGATTAGATATGATATATAAAGCCTTCTGCAGTCTGCAAGAGAAGATTGATATTACAGTTGGACAATGATGCTTTAAAAAAAATATCTAATAACACAATTCCTTGGAGTGTTCAGGTGAAAGTTCCAAAGTCCTAAAGGCTTCTTGAATGATTTGAAAGTTGTGCTGTTCACGAACTGTCTCTCCACCCAAGCTGATGGAACTCAAGCAACTTTGAAAGTAAACTGGGCAAAATTGCAGTGTCCAAGGGGGGTATTCAATTATGGTAGTTTTTTTCACCTAGGCGAAAAAAAACTATTTTTATTTTTTTATGGGATTTGACCTATTCCCTAGCAGGGTCATTTTTTTTGCCTAGGCGAATCTGTGGATTCGTGAACACGTGGATTTAGACTCCTTTTTTTGTCAATGCCTTTTCACTAAATAAAAGTGAAAAGGCATTGGCGAATATGCCTTAAAAATTAGCAAAAACGTCCCGCAATTGAATGCGCAGGGGGGTGAATTTGAGACCTCAGAAATTACCAGAGCTAATTGAATACAACCCCAAGTGTGAAATCTGGTAGAAGACTGTTTTTTTTAAATTGGTGCTGCAGCCCATCCTCAAACTTACACAATCCATTATCTGCTTGTAATCAAGGAAGGGATTTTTATTTGTTAGATTATCAGTATGTGTGACTGTATTTGGGGTACTCATATGTTCTTGTTTCCACAGCAACAGATGGAGGAGGAAAAGAAGGAAGAGGTGGTTCCCTCTAAGCCCATTGTTGGCATCATCTACCCACCCCCAGAAGTTCGAAATATTGTGGATAAGACTGCAAGCTTTGTGGCAAGGTAAGCTATTCTGGTTTAGAAAATAATTTTATTGGTAAATTGAATTACCATTTATAAAACCATTATTGAAATTTGTGTCTTAACAAACACCTGCAAAATATATTGTACATTTTAAATGCTTCCTCTTGTAACTGACATTGCTCTAACATGACCTTTCTCCCCAGAAATGGCCCAGAGTTTGAAGCCAGAATTCGTCAGAATGAAATAAACAATCCTAAATTTAATTTCTTGAACCCGAATGACCCTTATCATGCCTACTACCGTCACAAGGTTAATGAGTTCAAAGAGGGAAAAGCGCAAGAGCCATCTGCTGCCATTCCAAAGGTCATGCAGCAACAGCAGTCTGTACAGCAACTTCCTCAGAAGGTAAGCAGCATGTAGGGTAATAGTGGGCAATAGAAGGACATCCATGAGTCAGTTAGGCAGTCTTTGGTCCTCTCCTCTGTAATAACAGTGAGTGCAGTTTTTTTTATATCTTTAATGGAGCCTCAAAAATACAATGAATACGGTTATAGATAACGGCCAGTATAGTGTAAATCCGCTATTAGGACACAGATGATTGTGGGAATTTTGAATGGATTTCCCTGGCACTTAGATGTAGCATCTTGTATAATCTATTTGGGGTGGACCTCATAACTTTTCTTACTCTCTAGTTCCCTCCACCATCCTAGTTCCTAGTATGCTGTTGTCAACCCTGAACCTCTTTAATGTGCTCTAGCCGTCAAACGCCTTCCATTCTCCTGTGCTGCTTTTTGTTTTCTCTCTTGCACCACTTGTTATCATTGAAATAGGGTGGATATGGCTCCTATTCACTAAAAAGGTTTGATAATGGCTTTTGCTGGGTTGCTGGAGCTCCGTCCTCCGTTCTTAAATGGGCAACAGTCATGAAGTTTTGCTAATTATATTAATTTTACTCAGACCATTGTTCTCGTGTATATTTTTAGTAGTTACTTCTCTCTGACATACATGGGGGTTACTGGAACAATGCTGTAGATGCATGCTGATGTCTGAATGACATTGTGTTCATGAGGGTTTTTTTTTAAATAGTGATTTTCCAGCTAGGGGATATAGAGGGGGAAGAACTCTGACTTCATTATGTTTTCCGGGACTTCAAGAAAAGTATTAACTGTAAATACAAAAATCCTGTTTTTGGAAGGTATTTCCACACTAATATGTACTATTTAAAACAAATGTTTGCAATGTATTCACTATTTGCATGTTTTTAAATAACCAAAATTATGTTCACTTGCAACTCTTTTAGGTTCAGGCCCAGGTTGTCCAGGAAACAATAATTCCAAAGGAACCCCCACCAGAGTTTGAGTTTGTGGCTGATCCACCGTCCATTTCTGCCTTTGACCTGGATGTAGTGAAACTGACTGCTCAGTTTGTAGCTCGGAATGGGCGGCAGTTTTTGACGCAACTGATGCAAAAAGAACAGAGGAATTACCAGTTTGACTTTCTGCGGCCTCAACATAGTCTCTTCAATTACTTCACCAAGCTTGTGGAGCAGTACACTAAGGTACTGCCTTGAACAGAGTCCAGTAGACAACAAGGAGATTTGTTTTCTTCATATTCTTATTATAGACGTTGCTATATTACTCTTACTGTTTTGGCATATGGTCACCCTGAAGTAAAGTTTTAGGGTGGAGAACTGAGTAGAGTTATCTGCTGCTGAATTTTAGATTGGGAATTTGTATTTTTTGTTAATTGTCAACTGTTAACCGTTTTTATCTGCCTTGTAGCTTCACTCCTTTTCTTGATGTGTGTTACAGCTGTCCTCTACTCCCCATCTTTTTGCTGTCATGTCAAATAAGTGGAGTAGTTGCATAGCCAACTCTGGTGGCGTAAAGTCCATTTATTTTTATATCTGTTCATAATGTCTGGGAAAACTTGCCAATGAATATCCTACATGCAGTGTGTGAGGCAGCGTATAGCATTTTATGCTTGCTCCTGTGGTTGGTACAGCATATGTGAAATATCTTTAGCTCCGTCTATCTTAGAGATTATTCGCTGCACATACTAGTGATGATGAACGAAGGTGTTGTCCATTTTGTTCTGTACCTCAATACTTCAGGCAAGCAGCCTGTTTTAACAGGGACTTTCTATTACTAGGAAAAGCCATAAAGTTCCAGTCAGACAGTGCCATGGCAGTAGCTTATCTCAGCCATCAGGAAGGCATCAAGAGCTACCTTGAGATGGAGACCAGCCAGATAACTTGAGTGGAATAAAATGTTTCAGCAATTTCATGGGTGTTCATTCAACTGGTAGAGTAGTGGGGATCAGGTTTTTCTTAGCAAATATATCCTACACCACAGAAAATTGTCTTGCTATCTGGCAGTGCTTCAACAGATTGTGGAAGTGCTCCAATACCGGCAATCTGATGGTGTTTTCAGTGGATACCACATCTGTACAATTGAAATATCTCCTCCATGGGGGGCACAGGCTTCATACCGTGAGATATAGGGTGGTGAGCTGAGCTGGACACCAGACAATTAAGTTCTTCTCTGAGCAGCCCAGATTCCGTCTCCCCCTTATTCCCCGGCCCAAGCCACCATTTAGGTTAACAAGCCCAAGACGAGGAGAAGGAAGAAATTGCAAGCACGCCGAGTTAGGGAACATCTGAACGAACAGTGCAACGCAATTCCGTGTGCTAGGTGCTTCAGGGTGGGTGCCCTGTTAACCCCATGCACTCGAAGAAAAGGAATCTACAGGTAGGATAAAAAATGCCTATGTCATTCTCCTCAATGGGGGACACAGGCTTAATACCATAGGACGTCCCAAAGCAGGCCGCCTAAGGGAGAGGACGCTCCTGAGCTGCACTAAGGACCCTTCACCCAAATGCCGCATCCACAGAAGCGAAGGGGTCAAAGGAATAAAACTTGAACGTTTGGGCAGAACCCCACGTGACTGCTTTGCATAGGTGCTCTGCAGAGGTACCCCGCCTAGTTGCCCACAAAGTGCCCACTGACTGTGGAATGAGTCCCGCACAACAGTCGGGGCAGGAAGGTCTGCTGCCGAATAAGCATGCAAATAGTTCAACAGAGCTACTGTATATGGCCAAGGATTCTTTAGAAGCTGGCCATCCCCGTTTGCTGTAGTCATGTAGAACAAAAAGAGTCTGTCTTAAGGAAATCTTTAGTCCTGTCAACATAAATTCGAAGGGCTCTTACTACGTCCAAAGAGGCCTCTGGGAAATCTGGAGCCTAGATGGAGGAAACCACCATCTCCTGATTGATGTGAAATTTTGAGACAACCTTAGGAAGTTAAGAGTATTTGTGTGAGTCTGGTGACTCCAGACTAGCAAAGGTGATCATGGTGTACACACATTCTCTGGCTTTGGGTTATATTTGCTTTGCGACAGCTTTGAAAAGTGACATGTTTTATATTCAAATCCTTGCAGTTTTAAGTTTGGGGCTTAATTAGTGTTCACTCAAGAGTGAATAGTGGACGGGGTGCCGATGTTGCGCACGCCGCCAAAAGGTAGGGTGGCCATTTGTGAAGGTGCGTGATCTTGGTCCATGCCTTTCATTTGTCACTGTAGGGTGCGTGGCCAGCACTTACAGACATGCCTGGCTGCCCCCAAACTCTCCCTGGACTGTTCACTCTCCATATGCAGGTGGTGAACAGTTTATTGTTACTTTACCCACCTGTGGGGAGGGCAGGCTGTTCCGGCAGGGTGCATTTTGTAGTCGTCTTCTGTAGGCGGGTGTGCAGCCCCGATATGTCTGAACAACATTCGCCAATTATCATTGTAGCCCTGCAGCACAGCCAATATTTCTACAAATATATCTGCGCATCTGGCTTTATGGAAGTTGCTGCAGGTACCTTTTGTAAATGCCCGCCCAGTTGTGTCATCAGGCACGACACATTGGGCGGACGATTGGTAAGTGTGTATGCACTTACCATTCGCCAGATAGGTTGGTGGATTGGCCAAACTGTCAGCCAGGTGCGTACCCAATTTAAGACTGGACGTATTTAGCAGAGCTGGGTTTAACGCTGTGGCTGATGAAAAAACTTGCTTGATCTTGATTTCCGGTGTGATTACAAGGCCTAATTCAGTATGGATCACTAGTGTGATCCCCAGCGCAGTTTTCACGATGGCAGAACGGGTCCTGCGATTGCGTTGCAATACTGCGAACGCCTCTGCTCAATAGAGGTGTTTGGGGGGAAGGCGCGACTTAGTTTCTTTTGCCTTGCAAGCTGCCCTGCGATGGCAAACCTTAATAAGCTGAGGCTTGCAGTCGCAGACGAACATCACAACCTTTAAACTGCGATTCCATAGATCATGGTATTGCTGTGCACCACCTTCTGCATTTGCATTGCTGATGATTGCGGGCAGCTTTGCACATGCAATCCTTACTGAAGTAGGCCCACAGACCTCACAATCAGTCTGACTTTTTGGGTTTTAAGCAGCATAAGGTGTAGTCAAGATTCCACTTCAATCACAATATTGTCATTCCAATATCATATATAGTGTGTGTATATAGAATTACACACAATTTGTATTTACCAGTTATTTCTATAGCACACGCACATTCCGCAGCTCTTTACAGGGAATATTTGCCCATTCACATCAGTGTTAATAGCAGTCTGCAGTGTTGGAAAAAGGATGATCTTTTGGTCCTCTGATGTCCACAAATGAGGTTGGCCAGTGTTGAAGCCGATCATTCGTAGGTAAACTAATTCAGTAATATGACAGCCTCGCTAGTTTTACAATGTGCCTCCATTTACAGATCAGTTGGTGCCCCGTAGACCGCGGCACCCGGCTTCGCCTGAGCAGCTGTGTCGGGTAGCTGCCTGGTGCTTTGTACATTTGTTTACAAAGTTTTGCAAAATTAATATTTTTGCGTCCAAGAGTGGTAGTATTGGATGTCATGTATTGTGCTCTCCTGGAGCGGCAGATTTGGAAAGTCAGAGTTCCTGTTTTCACAATAAGCACATCCTTTTATCCTTTTCAAATGAACTGCTATGGGAGGACATGATCCTTCTCTGTTTCTCGCTCTCCTGGTGTTCAGTACTAAGTATGCTTGTAGAGACAGCTGTTTCAACAAGTATGAGTCACTTACAAGCTGTCCTGCAAATGACTGGCTTTATTACAAAGTTATTAATAAAGATGACTGTATGAGCTCTCCTGCACTGTCACTAGATAGTACTTTGCAAGTAATCTACTTCGTCTGTTTCAGATCTTGATTCCTCCAAAGGGATTAATCGCCAAGCTGAAGAGAGAGGCTGAGAACCCTACAGAGGTTTTGGATCAGGTATTTGTCTGTTTTGTAGCTGGTTATTTGTATTGGTTTTTATTTTTATATAAACAGTAGAACAGTGATATCCTTGTTCATGACTAAAGGTGGGTACACACTGATAGATATATCTGCAGATCAATTGATCTGCAGATATATCTATGGACGGATCGGGCAGTGTGCTGTGCATACACACTGCCCGATCTGTCGGGGACTGATGTCATGAACTGGGCGGGCGTGTACGCCCGCCCAGTTCAGCTGTCAATCGCCGGCCGCCGCAGCATGTGTACGGGCGACCGGCTGGTCTCCCGCACACACACAGCGATGCGCCAACATATCGGTAGATATATTGGCTGTCGGCTGTGCTGTGGGGCCGACTCGATATGTCTGTGAACGACTGAGTTCACAGACATATCGCCCATACACACTGGCCGACGGACCCGCGATATATCGGCCGTTCAATAGAACGGCCGTTATATCGGCCAGTGTGTACCCACCTTTAAACTAGTTTACTTTTGTAGCTTTCATTTCTCTTTCATCCACTAGGGGACACTGGAGTTCCATTATACATTAGGGGTGTGAAGCTTGCAACCGGAGGTGTGGCAGAATCTAAAATAGGGATTTTTGTTTACTTACCGTAAAATCTCTTTCTCTGATTCCATCTGGGGGACGCTGCGCAGTTACTTGTGGGTTAGAGGTGTGTGGTTGTGGAGTTTGGCACAGAACTATTAAGAACTGACCCCTCCCCCCTCTAACCCCTCCCATCTCCTTCCTGCCCAGCCAGCACCTCAGTTAACGTTTAGCCAAGCCAAAGGAGATAGACCGAAAAAAATTTACTGGTTGAACCAGACAACCATATGGGAGGGATCGCAGCGTCCCCCAGATGGAATCAGAGAAAGAGATTTTACGGTAAGTAAACAAAAATCCCTATTTCTCTTTCATCCATCTGGGGGACGCTGCGCAGTTACTTGTGGGATTTCCCAAAGCAAGCTAATGAGAGGAGGGAGAAGTAGACGGCATAGCCGTCTGTAAAATTTGACGCCCAACAGAGGCAGTTTCCAAATTGAAAATATGAAAAAAACGGTAAACCCTTTTTGAACCGTATGCACAGGCGACCAAGTCGCCGCCCTACATAGCTGCTCAATAGATGCATTCCCGCGAGCAGCCCAAGAAGCTCCAACTCGAATGAGCTGGAATCGATTCAGAAATTGAAATATCAGAAAACTGTTTTTATGGCGAAATCACCCAACGAGCCACTGTGTTCTTGGAAGCCGGCCAATCTCGTTTGGGCGCATCAATTAAAAAACTAACAATGCAGCCGTACGACCGACAGGATTTGGACAAGATAAATAAATCCGTAAGGCCCTGAGCATATCTAAGAGAGCCAAATGGGAATCCTCCCCGGAAGGAGAAGGAGTAAACGCTGGAAGGACAATGTCCTAATTTAGATGAAACGCTGACACAACTTTCGTAAGGAAGGAAGGTTTTTGTTCGCAGAATCACCCGGCTATCATGAAACCTCAACAAGGGTGGTCTGCAAGAAAAAGCTGTCCATGCAGACACTCGCCCTGCGGAGGCAATTGTCAATAGGAAGACAACTTTTGAACGTTAGATACCGCAATTTTACAGATTCCAAATAGCTCAAATGGAGAATACTGAAGAGCCGTAAAGACTAAGTTACAGTCCCAAGGGGGAACCAGAGGAACAAAAGGTGGCTGAATCCGAAGAACTCCCTGAAGGAACGTCTGAACTTCTGGAAAGATAGCCAGTCTCTTTTGAAAGAAAGAACCGATAAGTCAGAAACTTGACCCTTCAGTGAAGAAGTCTCAGACCCTTATTGAGACCCTCCTGAAGGAAGTATAAACCGACGAGGAATACGAAACAAATCCGGTGTTAAACCACGCTTTTGACACCAATCAATGTAAATACGCTATACTCGGTGGTATACTCTAGAAGTCACCGGTTTTTTTTTTTTTTAGCCTGAGACATCGTCTACACAACAAGACGAGAAAAAAAACCTTTTCCCTTAAAAGGTTGGGTTCAAGAACCAAGTCGTCAAAGCCAGCCGACCCAATCTGGGCGGTGACCTGGTCCTTGAATCAGAAGATCCGGACACAGAGGGAGTCGGAATGGTTCCTTGACGACCATATTGTGACGCAGAATGTACCACTGTCAGCGTGGCCAAGCTGAGGCTACCCAAATGATTGGGAGACCTTCTTACTGAATGCGTTTAAGCAGACGTGGAATCGGTGGAAATGGTGGAAACACATATCCCAGTTGAAAGTGCCACGGTGCTGTCAGTGCATCGATTAGAATTGCTTGAGGGTCCTGAGTACGCGACCCGTAGAGAGGAAGATTATTATTGAGACGAGACGCCATCAGATCTACATCGGGCAACCCCCACCGGGCTACTAGAGTCAGAAACACCTCCTGGTGAAACTCCCACTCTCCCGGATGCATCGTGTGACGGCTTAAGAAATCCGCTTCCCAGTTCTCGATTTCTGGAATATGAATCGCGAATATGGCCAGGAACCAATGTTCCGCCCATGTGAGAGTCTGAGCGACTTCTTTCATTGCGGATCAGCTTCGAGTACCTACTTCCTTGTTTATGTAAGCAACTGCTGAGGCGCTGTCAGACTGAATCCGCACTGGATGACCTTGAACCATGGTTTGAATCCGAAGTAGTGCATACTGGATTGTCCGTAACTCCAAGATGCTGATCTGCAACTTTAACTCTTGACTGGTCCAGAGTCCCTGAAAGTGATGAGTCTGAAACACCGCCCCCCAACCTCTGAGGCCGGTGTTTGTGGTGACCATCACCCAAGACCAAATTGTGAACGGAACTACTTTGGTCAAATTGTATCTGTGAAACCCCCAGCGAAGCGACTGACGAGTCTGTACAGACACGCGGACCAACAGTAATTCAAGATGAGGCCCTGTCCGAGTCCAACAGTTGAGAATCTGAGTCTGAAAAGGGTCGAGTCTGAAACGTGGCATATGGAACTGCCTTTAAGGTTGCCACCATCTTGTCTCACTTGCATGCAACGGAGAACCGAAACCACCGGTAAATGTAGCCGTGTTCGAATTCTGGACTGTATGTCCTGAATCTTGTCCTGAGGAAGAACCACTTTTCTGGTTGTTGGTGTCTTTCGTAAGCAAAATGGCTGTTGCATGATGAAGAGCTCGACGTCCGAAGAAACCATTTGAAAGAGGTGTGATGAACACCCGATATGGGACTGGGTCCTCGTTTCGATAGGAACCACCCTTCTTTGAACTGTAGTAACCGAGTCTCAACCGTCACTGACTCCTCCGAGGATCGTGAACCGTCATGCAGTAGGTTTGTTGGCAGGTTTACGTCTACCTCTGAATGCCTCCCTTCGTGGGTATCCCCTGTATATGAAAGTACCGGAACCTTGTAGAATTCGGTTTCGGAGGAGCAACTGGAAGAAAGGGGTTCCTTCTGTAGAATGTGAGATAATCTTCTTTGATTCCGACCTAAAGAGTACTCACCTTCAAATGGTACCGCCGACAAGGTCTGTTTGGGGTCAAAATCGGCCTTCCAAACCCGAGACCAAAGAGACCGTCTTGTTGTCACGGTCAAGGCAGAAATACGGAATTGTAGTGCAGCAGGATCAACCAAGGCCTCACCCACATAAGTAAGAACCTTCTGAAATCTGTTCTGTTAGTTGAATGGCTTCCGATGGATCGTCAGACTACCTTCCAGAGATGACCTGTGCTAGTCAGTCATCCGCGGCCTTGAGGACCCAAGCGCCAGCTAAAAGTGGTTGAAGAGAAACACCTGATAAAGAAAACAGATTTAGGCATTGCTTCCATCTGATCTTTCAACGTCACAGACTGTACAGAAGGAATAACCGTAGTTCCTGCTAAATTTGAAATGGGAACGTCTACCTTTTGGCCTGTTTCCCAAAATCTGATATCCTCTCTGTAAAAGGATATAGAAATTTTTTATGCCGTAGGGGATTGGAAACGAGAATCCGTCTTAAGTCAGGCTCCTTTAAAATATCCCTGTTATTAAGGTGACGGATGGAGTCTATCAGCAATCTAACAGCTGAGCTAGTAGAAAAGTCATCTTCCCAGACCGAAATCTCGCCCCACTCTGGGTCTTACTTCCCCTTTTTATAAAAACTACACCTGAACATTGTTCTAGGTGCATGCAGACAGCACATGCGCGGTGTCAATCAGAACCCCCCAGAAAGTTATAGCGGCAACGGCTATGGCCGTTTTGTAGCAGAAGAACTGCCGGCAGAGTTTACAAACTTGTTTTGGGATTGAATTAAATTAGCAAGACATCTGCCCATATTTTAAGCCCACACCAGATGTCTCTGATCCAAGCAGACATAGACTGATCCGCGGAAACTCCCTGTTGGATCACCACAGATGCACCAGAGCATGAAACACAGAGGGTATCAGCATCCGCTTTACGCTTAGCTAGCCTTGACTCACATTGAAAGCAGAAAAATAACCACCGAGGATGTCTTTCCTCTTTGTAGATCCTTCTGACGTATTGACATAATTAAACTTTATTTTATTTATTTATTTTCTTTAAACAAGTGCACTACAAACGAACTATAAGCTCAGTAGAGTAATTTGTGCAAAAATTAAATCTGTTAACTCTCATTACAAGTGTAGAGTAACACTATGCCCCCAAAGTATACTTGCTGTTAGGTGTGTGCTGCACAGCGCCCCTTGTACTGTCTCCGTAGAAGATGGCGCCCGGTGCTTTGCAGACGCTGGCCAGGAGGGCGCGCAAGGCAGGAATCCGTCCTTTTGAAGTAAGCGCCGCGTCCCCCTGCTATAGCCGGAAGCCTGCGTCTCCTGCTCACTGCTACATCCAGCGGCTCCCCAGCGGCTCTGATCGGGCAGTGGCACCCGCACACCGCTATATACAGCGGCTGTGTTCGGGTAGCGGCTTTGTTCGGGCAGCTGCTCCCGCGCACCGCTACATACAGCGGCTCTGTGCGGGCAGCCTCTAGCGATCCCCCGGAGAGTGACTCACCACTCTCTTCCCCTTTCCTTCAGTTAAATGTAACATTGCCCAGACTTTGTGAACCAGCAGTTACAGCCAGTGACAGTCTACTTATAGCTAGGGAAGGAGCACTGGCCCTCTAGTCTATAGAATGTCTGGTCAAAACACAGTGGAATATGGTACTGCACTCCAACGCTCACCTCCGGAGAGAGAGGGGAGGGGGGGGGGGGGGAAGAGGCACACAAGTATAAATACAAATATTCTATATTATATATTCTATATTATATAGGGAAGGATAGACCAATACTGTCAGAGACAGATTGTGTCTATCCTGTACTTCCTCACTGCCGACTTCTTAGGAACAGGAATCCAGCCCCAGTGACCGAAGTGTGGTGGCTTTCAGCGGCAGAACAGAGTGGGAATCTCTAGCTAACCCCACTCTAGTAGCACCTGTCACCTGTATACAGGGACTAGGCACTCCAAGTGATAAAATAATAAAATACCTAACTAAAATCTTCATGAGAGAAAAATCTGTGTCTGTACTCCACAGGCACAAAACTAAAACTGAGGTGCTGGCTGGGCAGGAAGGAGATGGGAGGGGTTAGAGGGGGGAGGGGTCAGTTCTTAATAGTTCTGTGCCAAACTCCACAACCACACACCTCTAACCCACAAGTAACTGCGCAGCGTCCCCCAGATGGATGAAAGAGAAATTAGTATTGTCTGCACAGCCGGTTCCTCCCCCTTCACATCCCTCCTCCCTCAGTTTTGAAAATTGTGCTGGAGGTACAGCACGTGGGAGCACAGAACTCCTGACTAAATTTTCTTTTGGTTTTATTTTTAATGATTTTCTTGATCTGGGCTGCGTCACCCTAATGAAAAGGGAGACAAGAGCCTCAGAATTGTGAGAGACAACGATCCCTATAGAATGGACCTGCATCTCTCCACAGAAATACTAATGTGAAAGGTGCTGCGTCTCCCTAGGAAAAGGGAGACAAAGCTTGACAATACTGAGAGACAAAGATCCCTTTTGAAGGGATCTGCATCTCTCACAGGAGATCCTCTTTGAAAGTACAGTGAGTACCTGTTGTAATGCATCTGAGGAGGCTGAAAGGATAGTAACTCTGCTCCCTCCTTCCTCCCTCCCCCCCGCTCACCCCGCGGCTTGTTAGCAGCGATAGACGCTCCGTTGTGAGACATGACCTGCGGGTCACCTTCACCCGGCTGCAGAGCGCCGGGCGCCTATCCGGGTAAGTTCACCGCAGTCCCTGCCGGCTCAGTCAGTGACTCGCTCTCTGCTTTGTCTCACAGAGTGCGCGCGCGCCGGCGGGGAGACAGAGTGACAGGACGGGAAGCGCTGCTAAGGACGGGTAAGAAGGTCCGTTGGCGCAAGCCGTCAGAGTGTAAGCGCGGCTTGTGTGGAGCGGACAAGCGCTTCCTAGCCAGTATAGCGCGCGCTGGGGGAAAAGGGTGAGAGCGGTCCCGCAGCGCACGTGATGAGTGGCAAAGTGAGTGTTATTCAGCGCGGCTGAGACGGTCCCCAGCCGCGAGAACGGCTGCAGGAGGGTCAGTAGTACATTGCTTTAAGGTAACAGAAGTGATGAAAAATTTTCAATGGCAGCCATCTTATTTTTCTCATATAGGCGCCAATCTGATGGGCAGGGATTAACCCTCCCCCTCTTATACGTTATCCTATGAGAAATGATATAGGATTATCTCCCTCTGCTGGTAAAAGAAGATAGGAGGATCTCCTGAAGTATAATACTTTTTATTACTTTTTTTTTACTATTTATATTTTCTAAGGAATTCTATACAAAAGATCCTGAAGAAAATACTGGGAAGCATGTGGACAACCTCACCATCGTAGCTGATTTACAGTTTGGCCTGTGAGGATTTCAAACCGGCTGGTGACATTTTTATTTTATATTTATTTGTTTATTTATTTTAAAAATTTGGATGGTCATTTTCCCTTTTTTCCATATGAAGGGATAAATTTGTCCAGCCGGTTCCAATACCTTCGCTTCCGTCATCCTCAGGCTTTCCCTTCCTAATTTAAGGGGTAAAAGCACTGCGTAATACCCTAGTACGGGGTTAAATTAGCATGTCTAAAGCATCAACCAAGACTTCTAAGTTTATCGAAAAAACAATGTTACTGATACCTAATGTGACGACTTTAAAGGAGGCGTCAGATCGGAAAGTGGACACCACTTTGAAATGCAGCACAGAGACCTGCGATCGTGTGTGCTTGGGTTAACAAGTTCATGAGTGCGTGGTCTGGGCGTATTGTACAAGTTATTGAGAAGAATAGCTTAGAAGAGATTACCCAACTGGCAGTCCACATTCGAGAATCTGCTTCATACTTGTGTCAGGCCTCCCAAGATCTTAGCAAATGGCAAGGAGACTCTGACACCAAGAACTGGAATAAAAACCCGTTCCTCTCTGAGAGGCGGGAACTGCCGTAATGACCTCTGACTGTAATAATTTTTGAAAGGCTGTCAGTAGTGCGTCTGCCTTTTGATAGCATTGAGGCAGACCCGTTGTAAAAAACTGACTGTGAGGTCTCTGTTGAAAATCTAGTCTGTACCCCTGGGAGATTATCGGTAATCCAAAGATCTGGACAGGTGACGGTCCATATGTCCCGAAAACCTTCCAGACGGGCGCCCACCAAAGGAGATCCCAGGTGGGCCGGAAGACCGTCATGCCACGGTTTTGTCAACAGTTTTATCCTGTTGTCTGGCTGCTGCCTGTGCGCGGCCTCTGCCTCCACGGACTTGTGTACCAAAACCTCGGCCTCGAAAGGACCGCGATCTGAATGAATTAAACGCCGGTCCCGAATATCCTATTCTAGCCTGTGGAACGGTTCTCGTATATGGAGTAGGCAGAAAGGTAGTTTTCTGCTGTAGTCTACTAAATCCACTTATCAAACTCTGCACCTGAAAAGCATCTCTCCCCCAAAGGGGATGGAGTCAACTGTTTTTTTTTTTTCATGATAAAGCCAGACGGGAACGGTCAGGCCAGTCGGTCATTGCAGGTTTGGAACAGGGCGAATTCATGGTGTCCATGGACATAAAGGATGCATACCTGCATATTCCAATTTGGGCTCCCCGCCAAGCTTACCTAAGGTTTTGCACTGGTGAGGGGTCATTACCAATTCAGAGCTCTACCATTCGGCCTATCATCAGCCCCAAGGATCTTCATGAAGATAATGGCAATTATGGTTGCAGGGTTTAGAATGTTGGGAGTCACGATAATACCCTATCTAGACGATTTTCGGATCAAAGCCTCCTCTCAAGAGAAGCTGATCAAAGATGTTCAGACGTCTCACCAAGTTCTCATTCAACACGGATGGATTGTGAAATTCCAGAAATCCAACCTCTCTCCGACTCAACGAATTCAATTCCTGGGTCTCATCTTGGACACGGTGCAGTTAAAGATTTTCTGCCAGGATCCAAGATCAAGGACATACAGAAGTTAGTAGGGCAAGTATTAGGGACACCGTCAAGGTCTCTGCGACTCTAGGTACAACTTCTCGGAAAAATGGTGGTGTCGTTCGAAGCTCTCCAGTACGGCAGACTTCATTCCCGACCGTTCTAGATGAACCTTCTGACTCAGAGTGCTGGTTCACACTGGTTTCTTCATCGACGGATCCGACTGCAACCACACGTAAGAGTCTCCTTGATTTGGTGGTCGTTGCACAAGAATCTCGCAGCAGGGAAGCGATTCGAGATACGGAATTGGAGGATCCTGACAACGGACGCCAGCCTCAGTGGTTTGAGGGGCCGTCTTCGAGGACCATCAGGTTCAGGGACGATGGACGTTACAGGAGAGCAGATTACCCATCAATATTCTCAAACTAAGAGCAGTTTACAATGCACTTCTCCTCGCAGAAGACTTAGTCATGAATCAATACGTGAGGGTACAATCGGACAAAGGCACAACGACGGCTTACGTAAACCGTCAGTGAGGAACAGAATGGCGTTAAGAGAAACCACAAAGATATTGTTGTGGGCTGAAACGTCATCCTATCTGCAGTATTCAATCCAGGTGTGGAGAATTGGGAAGCAGATTATCTCAGTCGAAGGACATACACCCGGGAGAGTGGTGCCTGCATCCACGGATTTTCGACATGGGGTGAGATGGGGTCTTCCTCAAGTGGGCCTAATGGCGTCTCGGCAGAACCATCAGCTGCCAAGATACAGCAGCAGAAAGAGTGGACGCATTGACACTTTCTTGGTTTACATATTTCCGCCGTTCCCTCTCCTTCCCAGGGTTCTGAAGCGGCTGAAACGAGAGCGAGTATGGGCGATTCTAATCGCACCAGCTTGGCTACGCAGGAGTTGTTATCTACAAGGCTTGTTAATGGACAAACCGTGGCGGTTACCTCAGAGAGAGGACCTGCTATCTCAAGACCCGTTTCTACATCCGGACCTGAACAGGCTGCGTTTAACGGCGTGGTTATTAAAACCAGGATCTTAAGGAACAGAGGGATACCTAGAATGGTTATTCCTATGATAATGGCAGCTCGTAAACCGGTCACGGCCGGGCATTACTACCGAATTTAGAAGAATTACATCGACTGATGTAAGGAACGTGGATGGAACTAGACGACCTTCCACTTATCCAGACTTTTACTTTTCCTTCAAGCTGGAATAGACTTAGATTTGCGACTGGCATCTCTGAAGGTTCAAGTGTCGGCTCTTTCCATCCTTTTTCATCAGCGGTTGGCAACCTTACCAGAGATTCAGACCTTTTTACAGGTGGTTTTGAGAATACAGTCGCGTTTCGTCCTCCCACTGCACCGTGGGATCTCAAATTGGTATTAAATTTTTTTTTTAAATCAACACTCTTTGAACCGTTACCGAGAACAGACCAGAGACATCTCTCTTGGAGGGTAACGTTGTTGCTAGCCTTGGCTTCGGTTAGGCGGGTTTCTAAGTTAGGAGCCTTCTCGTGTAAAGAACGGGCGGCACTCCGTACAGAAGCGGATTTCTTTCCGAAAGTTGTTTCGGGGTTTCATGTAAACCAGCCGATTGTGGTCCCATCTTCCAGTGTCTGGCAGCTGGGGATGTATCCTTGGATGTTGTCCGAGCGTTGCGGTGTACGTACACATTCCATCAACCTTTAGAAAGTCCGACCATTTGTCCTGTATGATGGACCAAAGAAGGGTTGGCCGGATTCTAAGCAATCTCTGTCCAGATGGATTAAAATTGCCATTTGGCAAGCTTATGTTCCTGTGGGGATCAGGTTCCTGTACAGACGGGTGCTCATACTACCCGGTCGGTGGGTGCCTACTGAGCGGCTGCTAGTGGTACTTCCACGACTCAACTTTGCAGAGCGGCGACGTGGTCCTCAGCCCACACGTTCGCTAAATTTTACAAGTTTGATAGCTTTGCGTCCGAGGATTCTAAGGTCGGACGTTTGGTTGTACAGGCAACAGACAGCACTCCCTCCCTAGGGGATAACTTTGGGACGTCCCCTAATATATAATGGAACTCCAGTGTCCCCTAGTGGATGAAAGAGAAAAGAGGATTTTGGTATTTACCGATAAATCCATTTCTCTGAATCCTCTAGGGGACACTGGACGCCCGCCTCGGTGCTGTCAGCCTGCTGTGTTTGTGTTCAAATAGTTCGTACAAACGGTGTTAGTTTCGGTTAAAGAGGTTCTTGGATGCTGTTTATGTTGTACGGTTCGGTTCCTCGCCAGGTGCGGTAGTCTCATGTCCTATTCTCTCAGTCACATTTTCAAAACTGAGGGAGGAGGGATGTGAAGGGGGAGGAACCGGCTGTACAGACAATACTAATTTTAGATTGTGCCACACCTCCGGTTGCAAGCTTCACACCCCTAATGTATAATGGAACTCCAGTGTCCCCTAGAGGATTCAGAGAAATGGATTTATCGGTAAGTACCAAAATCCTCTTTTTTTTGTTTTGCTATTTGCATTTTCTAATATAAGCAGATATGGGTAGAGGAAAAATGTGATGTCTGCTTATTTTAAATGACTCTTATTAGGTAATTAGTTTGAATCCGTGTAACAGGGTCCATAATATTTAGGGTCTTCGATTCGGTTCAAATACTTTTGGAAAAACTGTTCACAAGTCCGTTTTGTGGAATGTTGGTTGGCATCTACAACTGGTGTAGGTTATAGAACTTTACGTCAAGTGTTTTTTCTGCTGACCTTTTCTTAGGTTCGATACCGTGTAGAGTGGGCAAAGTTTCAGGAAAGAGAGCGAAGAAAAGAGGAAGAAGAAAAGGAGCGAGAGCGTGTGGCCTATGCACAAATTGATTGGCATGATTTTGTGGTGGTAGAGACTGTTGACTTCCAACCTAATGAACAAGGTAAGATATACACTACATAGTTCAGTAATATTTAGATCATGTTGTGCAGTGCAAAAGATAGCTTGATAAACTTGAGGTTTAAAAAAGTTCATGCTGCTACTTGTGTTGCAGTCCCCATGGAAGTGCAGGTTTTCTCTTACTATTTGGTATTTTAGAAGTATGGCTAAAGCTTTTGCTCTTTGTATTGCTAATAAGTGTACTTAATTATACAGGTAACTTTCCACCTCCCACAACACCTGAGGAGCTGGGTGCTCGTATTCTAATTCAAGAGCGATACGAAAAGTTTGGAGAAAGTGAGGATGTGGAAATGGAAGTGGAGTCTGATGATGAAGATGAGGTGAAGGACAGCAAGACCGAAGAATCATCATCTCAAATGGATCAAGATACTCAAGTGCAGGATATGGATGAAGTACGATGTATTTGTAATATTGTAGCGTTGGCATTTTCTTTTTTTGTTTTAATGAGATGGCTTATTTTAAGGTGCTATGCAATGTAAGCACTCACTGGGGGCAATTCAGTTTCAGGTGATATTACATCACTTCTATTTCACCCCGATTCATCTATCCTGCGCAACCCTTATGGGTGTGTGAGGTAATGTATAGGTTAGATCAAGATGATGTAATATCACCTTTGCCACTATAGGGTTCTGTAGAAATTTCTCAGAACTCGTGACCGAAATCCATTTTAATTTTGCATGATTATATGGCTCCTGGTTACAAGATTGAAATCTGTTTTTTGTTTTTTCTCTAGCATCCATAGGGGATACTGGGATGGTGAATTACAGTGGGGCATAGATGGGTCCGTTAGAGCCAGTGCACTTTAAATTTCTTCAACATAGTGTGTGCTGGCTCCTCCCCTCTATGCCTCCTCCCTTCAGACCAGTTTAAAAAAATGTGCCCTCAGAGCCTGTCACACTCTGGAGCGCTCCAGGGTTTTTCTTCACTTAAACGTTTTCATTTTTATATTTCTTAAAATTTTTCAGACAGGCATCTGGCAAATGCCTGTCTGCAATGAGGGACAGGCATTACCTTATAGAGACTTATAGTCCCAGGTACCCGGTTACTGGGACATCTGTCCTGGGGGGATCTCCCACCGCAGTCATATGGAGGGCTGGCGCTGGAGCCCCGCAACCTGCCGCCACCCCCTAATAGAGCTGAATAAGGAAGGCACGTGAGTATAAATCGGGTCCCGAGTAACGGGTTTCCCGGTTCACAGTGGCGGCAAGAGCAACGATCAGGCACACTGCTCTACTGGAGAGAGCTCCTGTGCCTGATTAGGCTGTGTATATTCCGCTGCAGTGCATGTCGGTGGAGGGGCGGAGCTTAGCAGAGCGGGACAGCGGACGCCATCTTAGCCACGTGTGCAGAGCGGCTGCAGAGACGCCACGGCCAGCGCGGACATCACAAAAAACTTGAGACTGTGGTATATACAGTGGGGGCTAGTTGTGGGGGAGCAAGTTAAACTCTGGGTCGCTATTAAGTGACTCCGGAATCTCTACTGCCTAGCTATGTTATACTCAACTCATATAGGCAGATTGTGCTGGTTTCTCCTACTCTGTGTTCTCTCCTGTTAGCTGTTTAGTTTACTACTGCTTGCAAGATGGGGGACTCTACTTTTCATGTGTGTGTTCTACTGTGTAAGAATGACAGGCAGAAAGGTCATCTGAAGAAACTGCTCTACTAAGTTTACACAGACATCTGAAGGGTCACATATTTGTGACCAGTGTACTAGGTCTGAGTCACAATCTGGTAGCAGGTCACAAGAACCGGCACCAGTTTGGTTGTCCACATTGACAGGTGTGATGACAGATATTTCCTCTGAACTGGCTGCTGCCAGATAAGCTCTTAGACTAGGGGTGGGCAACTGGCCCGCTGTCCCCCACCAGTATGCAGTGACAAGCGGCCCGACTGGCTGAGACGCTTGTCATTGCACTACAGAGCTCCGAGACGCGGTGCCGCTGAGGAAAGACCCGGTCACGTCACAGGGTCTGCTGACCGGGATTTCCTCTGTGATGTCAGGTGGGCGTTGCGGGGGGCGGAGCCACGGCAGGAGTGTGAATATGGGCAGCAGCAGCAGTTCTGTGCAGCGGGTTGGGCAGCGTATCTGCCATTGTAAAAAAAAACCAAAAAAAAACCCATCAACGGTTGGTAAACGGATCTGTCTGGCGTTTAAAATCTGCTATGTGGGTCCAGGGGAGAGGAGAGAGGGGTATGGGGGTTAGACATCTATATAGGTTCAGGGGAGGGGGGATGGTGACTGCTATATGGGTTCAGGGGAGGGGGGGTAGTGACTGCTGTATGGGTTCAGGGGAGGGGGGTAGAGACTGCTATATGGGTCCAGGGGGGTGGGGGAGCTATTTACCATACCCAGGGAGAGACAGGAGCTGTGAATACAATTGATCCCCACATTACATAGGATGCTGTTTGTTTTCAGCACTTTTTTTTTTTTAATTATTATTATTACTGGATTAATGTGTTTTTTAGATATTTTGTGTTTTGCCTGTAAAAGACTACATATGCAGTGTAATGTATATTGTGGTGTGTGTTTTTATAGTTATATACAGAACTATGGGCCTAATTCAGACCTACTTGCTAGCAGGCGATTTTTGCACTAATGCGATCAGGTAGTCGCCGCCTACAGGGGGAGGGGCGTATTCACTGTGCAGATGTGCGATCGCATGTGCCGCCACACCGGGTTTCAGTCCATCTGTGAATCCATCTGCTCCAACGAAGCAGTACAGTACGGTCGTTTACATGCACAAACTTTCCAGCTTGATCTGCTCAACAAATGGCTCGGGTTCGTATCTCCACATGCACCACCTGGTCCGCCTGTCACCACAAACACGAATATCACTTCTGTGGTGGTTACAGACCTCCCATTTTGTGGAGGGTCGAGTCTTTCGAATGCAAGATTGGCTGTTAACACGGATTTGAGCCTCCGATGTTGGGGAGCAGTAACCCAAGGGACTCAGTTTCAAGGAAGATGGTTTCCACACGAAGCCATCCTCCCAATAAATATCTTGGAACTAAAGGCAATTTGCAACGCCCTCCTTCAGGCGTTGCACCCGTTTCAAAATCAGGCCATCCAGGTACAATCAGACAGTGTCATGGTGGCCTACATCAAGCGGCAAGGCGGAACAAAGAGCAGAGCAGCTATGAGAGAGGTCACCAAGATCCTCCTCTGGGCGGAATATTCATTCCGTGAGTGGACAACTGGGAGGCAGACTTCCTCAGCAGGCAGGATCTGCACCCCGGAGAATGGGGTCTCCACCCTTGCGTCTTACGACAGATTGTATCCCGATGGGGTTGGCCACAAATAGATCTGATGGCATCTCGACACAATAAAAAGCTTCAGTGTTACTGCTCGAGAACACGGGACCCACAGGCGACAGCCGTGGACGCTTTGATGACGCCCTGGACTTTTCAGACGGTCTATCTGTTCCCTCCATTCCCTTTAGTATGAAGAATCTTGAAGCGGATAAAGAAAGAGAGGGTTCAGGCGATTTTAATCGCCCCGGATTGACCTATCAGGTCTTGGTACACAGATGGCTTCTCCCTGTTAGTAGACTACCCCTGGCCCTTGCCGCTGAGGGGAGATCTTCAGCAAGGCCCGTTGGTCTATCCAACCAGCGTCTACGTTTGATGGCGTGGAAGTTGATAGGGAGATTCTAGCCCGGAAGGGCATTCCGGGGGCTGTTATCCCAGCTATGCTGCATGCTAGAAAAGATGTTGCATCATGACAATACCATCGGATATGGAAAATGCATGTCTCCTGGCGTGATAGCCATCAGTATCCACCAGCTGTTTTCAAACTGGGTCGTTTCTTAAGTTTCCTCCAGTCGGGTGTGGATGTTGGTTTGTGCTTGGGCTCTCTCAAGTCCCAAGTCTCGGCATTGTCTATCTTTTGCCAAAGGAAGTTGTAATAGATCCCAGAAGTTCAGACACTTTTTTTTTTTTTTAAAGAGATGCTTCACTTGCAACTGCCGTTTGTACCTCCCACAGCTCCTTGGGATCTCCAGTTGGTGTTGGATTTCCTCCAATCTTTCTGGTTTGAACCATTACAAATGGCGTAGGAAAAGTACTTGGGAGACCGTTACCTTGCCTGGCTCTTGTGTCTACGAGGCGAGTCTCGGAATTGGGGGATTTGTCATGCAAGCCTTCCTATCTGGTGTTTCACCAAGATTGGGGCGGAGCTCAGAACTCACAAATTGTTCCTGCCAAAGGTTGTCTCTGCTTTTCACATCAGTCAACCTATTGTAGTTCTGGTTGTAGCTGATTCTTCTTCACCTTGCAGTTTCAATGTGTTACTAGCGTTGCATATTTATGTCAACAGAACTGCTCGTACTTGGAAGTCGGATGCTCTTTTCGTTATGTATGATGCCACCAAGATTGGGTGTCCAGCTTCCAAACAAACTATTGCTCGTTGGATCATACTCACTATACAACAGGCTTATTCATTTGCGGAGCTGCCTTTGCCACCCTCCGTCATGGCCCATTCCACCAGGTCGGTGAGTTCTTCTTGGACAGCTGCTCGAGGAGTCTCGGCCTTCGTTATGTAGGGCTGCTACCTGGTTCGGTACCAACACGTTTGTGAAATTTATGGCTTTGATACCTCCTTGTCTAATTACACTCTGTTTGGTCTTGCAGGGATCTCAGCACACTATCACCCGTGATGGGAGCTCTGGGATATAACCCCTCTTTAATTCACAATCCCAGTATCCCCTATGGATGCTAGAGAAAATGGAATTTTGGTACTTACCGGTAAATCCTTTTCTCGAAGTCCATAGGGGATACTGGGCACCCGCCTCTGCGCTTCGTCTCTTCTGCATATTGTTTGGGCTGTTTACGTGTCTGCGTAATGCTTTCGCTGTCTTCTGTTCTACTTGTTCTGTTGTGTTACTGGTTTCTCCTGTTGTTCTGTTCTGTTTTCCTCCTCTTTGAGGTATGTTCCGTCTCCTTCGGGCACAGTTTTCTAGACTGGTCTGATGGGAGGGGGAATAGAGGGGAAGAACCCAGCACACACTATGTTGAAGAAATTTAAAGTGCATCAGCTCCAATGGACCCATCTATACCCCACTGTAATTCACCATCCCAGGATCCTCTATGGACTTTGAGAAAAGGATTTACCGGTAAGTACCAAAATCCCATTTTCTGCATCAAAATCTCCCAACAACTTTGTTTTCATAAGAAAATTTTGCTTGCCTTGTTTTTCCACTCCCTTTCCTGATCTAGTCATTGGGACATGGGCAAAGTCTGATCAGATTTTGTCCAGCTATACTCCTTTCTGTTTAATACCCCTAGATCTTAGCGGTTACAACTTTCAATCTTTTCGTCTCAAGTGGCAGGGTCAGTCCTTTCAAAGTCAGGCCACTGTTCCTTGACAGGATTAGAAGCTAGATGGGCAGGCTTGGAAAGGATGTCTTTCAAGAAAGGATGTCTTGTGATGGGAAAACCATCTGCTTCTGTTCTTGAATCACTGAATTCAGTATTCTGAACTTAAAGACCTTGAACACCCAGCTCAAGATAGTCTCTAAGGTCTGTCAAACACTGAATTGAGAAGTGCAAGTTCATGGTGTCTGTAGACTGCAAGAATGCTTATTTGAACATCCCAGTATTATAGGAAAATCGGAGATCTTAGATTTGCGTTTTAAAACTATGGAAGAAATTCCGGCCACTCTTATTTTGTGTGACTAAAGCTGAACTAATGCTCATGAAGATCATGACCATGATGATGATTCTTCTACAATCCATGGAGGTTGTCTATCTTTTCATCTTTGGACAATCTTTTAATTAGGACCAGCTCCATGACTTTGCTGTAGACTCATGTGCTTAACATAGGGCACTAGAATCTTATGCTTGAATTGTCAATTATAAGAACTTAAAATTGACTCCAACCCAGGTTTTGGTTTTCCTGGGGCTCTTGTTCAACAATGGGAACGTTGTAGAAGCTGCTTCCAAGGGATGATTAAATACTTTCATTGCAGGGTTTTACTGGCTCTCATATTTACCTTGGGGCACTGCTGAGGAAAATGGTTTTGACCTTTTGATGTCAGTACAGTATGCCCAGCTTCACTAGAATGTGTTCCAGATCAAACTTATTTTGAATCAGTCTGTCCCCCAAGCATGTTAGTCTTTTATTTGGTGGTTGAGGGCACAGGACCTCAGGTGATAGCAGATAGTTGTTCTAGTAACAGGCGTTCCTGGTGGAAACTCACGTGAACACAGAGAACATGAAAACTGCACACAGATCAGGCCTGGTTGGAAATTTAACTCATTATGTGGACTTCAATTGATTATAGCGCTCAATCTCCCGGCTAAATTGACGGGAGATCGCTGGGGTGATATCCAATTGAGTCCCTTTATTGTGCCCATAGAGGTCGGGTTTAGCCCTGTAAAGCAAAAGTGCTTGGTGCGATCATGAAACGTGCCTTTTGGGTGCTTAAATATGTCACTTTTTGCTCATTTCAGCATTCCACCCCCGGGGGGGGGGGGAATGGGGGTGAACTGAAATGCAAACGCCAACAGCCATTGCGCCCTGAATGGAGCTACAATTTAATAGCTCCATTTGGGTGCCATATAGTGGCTGTCGGCTGGATAAGATTTTAATTCTGCCCATGATCCCTCTGCTGTCATGCATCAATGCGAACCATTGCATCAACATTTGGCAATGGATGCTAGTTGTGACAAATGTCGGCCTTTGGGGTTGAGTAGCAGTCCATTACTATGTTAATCACCTCCACCATTTACCAGGTTTACAGTGGAACTGAGCAGCCTGTTTCTACCAGATCAGTGAGTGCCTCATGTGTAGTGTGGCATGAAGCTTCAGCTGAGCAGTTGTGACTTTTAATATTCAAAGGGGCTAGACTAGAGTGTGCTTCCTCTGAACGTAGCGTCACTTAGAAACAGATGTGAGATATCTACAACATTCTCATTGTCCCCCAAGTGCAGGACTAAATTACAAGGATTTAGCGCATACAAATTGACACTGGCTGCCTGCACTGTATGCTCTTGTTCTGTTTGTTGCTTGATATTTTAGGGGAAGAATGTTCTCTCCTCCTCCTTCCTCTTCCTCCTTTTATTCCTATTGATTCTGTCCTGTTAAGCTTGATTCGACCTAACAGTGCTCCCAGCAAGAATGTGTATGGAAGGAGCGCATACAAGAGCTGAAAATGTTAAGTGGCCACACTGCTCTGCCAGCCACTATACGCTGACGTGATCCCATTTTCTCCTTAATGCACTTAAGGACACCAAATTAAGATAATTACCAAGATTCTTTTTTTTTATTTTTTTTATTTTTTTTGTTTACACTCCTTAATTGTACTGGAAATCATGTTAGTGATACATACAGTTAATAAAACATTGTGTTTGGAGACATTTTTGTCTGCTGTTCACATAACACTACCTGTTTGAGTGATATTAATACATTTTGCATGCGCCTCTTGCTCTGCTGATTTGTGTGTGGCTTTTCTCAGGGATCGGATGATGACGAATATGCACAGAAGGCTCCTCTTCCTCCTGAGTCACCAATGCCCCCACCTCTACCTCCAACTCCAGACCAAGTTATTGTTCGGAAAGATTACGATCCCAAAGGTTTGTTTAATGCTTTTTCTTTTTTTTTATCGAGTCAATCCTTTTTTCCATTAAAGCATGCCTACCTTTACAATGCACATTTTTCCTGTCCTCTCAGCTTCAAAGCCACAACCACCAGCTCCAGCCTCAGATGAGTATCTGGTTTCACCCATCACTGGGGAGAAGATTCCTGCCAGCAAGATGCAGGAGCACATGCGTATTGGTCTTTTGGATCCACGCTGGCTGGAGCAGAGAGACCGTTCTATCCGTGAAAAACAAGGGGATGATGAGGTGTATGCACCTGGTGAGTAGTCCTAGAACTATTTAAATAGTTATTAGTATGAGTGGTCTATTAGCACATGTTTCAATGGCAGGGTTTGTTAGTGTTCTTGCCAATGTTAAGAATGCTTTTCTCAGGCTATGTGTGTATTGTATATTTGTATTTATTTACTTTGTAATCATATATATGTTAATGAATAGTAGTCCTAAAACACACAGTTAACTTAACAGTGACTGAAAAAGGTCTGCTTGCAAGTAGGGTGTGCTTTATTTTGTAGCACGCCCTACGGGGCTTTCATGCACAATTTACCCATCGTTTAAGCAGTCTGAGTGCCACCTTCCATAGTGAACCTTTGCATACCAGGGGTATTTACCCCAGAGGAGGGCACCGGAGCCAGGTTAATAGAAGTCTGGAGTGCCGGAAGACATTGCTGTATATATATATATATGTGTGTGTGTATGTATATATGTGTATATATATATATATATATATATATATATATTATATTATATTATATTATATTATATTATATTATATTATATTATATTATATTATATTATATTATATTATATTATATTATAATATAATATAATATAATATAATATAATATAATATAATATAATATTTTTTTTTTTTTATTAGATTGTTCTCTAAGACAGTATAGAAGTTTTTCATTTCAATTCCCTTTCTCAGGCAGCCATTGGAGAACACTATAGAGTGCAGTGTGGTGAGCCTGGTGGGCACATTACCTTAGTAGCTTTGCCCTGGCAGTAGTTGCATGTACTAATATTGGACAATGTGCATAATTACTCGGTTAATCATCCTTCAGCCCAGTCTTTAGCGTCTTGTGTTAGACCAGTCATGCTCCTTAGCTCTGCCCTAGTCCAAAATCGGGGAGATTCTGAATCTGATAGCTTCTCTCAGGAAGGAGGGGGGAGCAGCCAATTTTGACAGATGAATGTAATGAAGATGAATATTCTAAAAGGCAAGGAATTAAGGACTTAATATGAGGAGTTTGTCACTCTTAAAATTCAGTCTACTGGTGAGGTGTGGAATCTTCATGTTTCCACAATTTTCTCAATTTGATAACTTAATGGTAGAGGCTTGGAAAAAGTCTGACTTTTTTATATATAGCTCGCAGGTTTACCTGGTCATCTGTCCAGATACAGATTTACATATGGTGGTTGTTCATGATTTTGGAGTATATTTACGAAGCTGTTTCTCGGCGGGTTGGAGCTGTAGCTTTTAAAGTGGTACTCACATTTAGTGTAAAGGACGCCGGGCTTTACACTAAATGTGAGTGCTGCTCCGATTTGCAGGTCCGTCCATTACAAAAACCGCTGCTTTGTTAATATAGCCATAGCATACTTTGTTTCAATGAAAAGTTTTGCAGTTTATTTCAGTGTTCCACCAATAGTAAAATGTATTGGTATGTTCCTAGTGTACTACAATGGACATAAGCACAAACAGAATTTGTGTTCTTACGTTAATTCCTTATAACCTTGGATAGCTTTTTCATTCAGAAATTTATCCATTCCTTTTTTAAATCCAATTAGAGTCCGCCATTACCACCTTCCCTGGCAGGGAATTCCACATCCTGATTGCCCTAACAGTGAAGAACCCTTTCCTCCGTTGCGTTCGGAACTTTCCTCCAGTCGCAGCGAGTGCCCATGTGTCCTAAACTGTGTTCTTTTAATAAATAATTCCTCTGATAACTCTTTGTGATGTCCCTTTTACATATTTTGAAGATGATAATAATATCTCCTCTTAGGCGCCTCTTTTCTAGTGTATACATATTCAGCCTAGTAAGTCTTTCCTTATATTCCAGTCCTTCTAGGCCTTTAATCAATTTAGTAGCTCACCTTTGAACACTTTCAAGTTCACCGATGTCTTTTTTTTATACAATCGTGCCCAAAACTGAACACGATATTCCAGGTGCGGACGTACCAATGCCTTATACAGCGGCATGATTACAGCCGAGTCCCTTGTCTCAATTCCCTTTTTTATGCACGCTAGCACCTTACTTGCCTTCTTTACTGCGTTTTGACATTGTGTACGGTTATTAAGCCTATTATCAATGAATACCCCCAAATCGTTTTCCAATTCTGTTTCCCCCTAGGCGTTCCCCATTTAATATGTAGGATGCAAGTTTGTTTTTAGTCCCAAAATGCATAACCTTGCATTTGTCTGTATTGAACCTCATTTTCCATTTAGACGCCCAGAGTTCAAGTTTAGATAGATCATTCTGCAAGGACTCTACATCCAATTCTGAATTAATTACCTTACACAGTTTAGTATCTGCAAAGATTGACACTGTGCTTTCCAGGCCTATTTCTAGGTCATTGATAAATATGTTGAACAGTAGTGGTCCGAGTACGGTCCCTTGTGGTATTCCGCTGACTACTGGGGACCAGGTTGAGGACTTCCCGTTGACCACTACTCGCTGTACCCTGCTATCCAACCAGCTGCTTATCCATGTGCAAATAGTTTTTCCTAGGCCAATCTCCTTTAATTTGATCATCAGTCTCCTGTGAGGAACTGTATCGAAAGCTTTTGCAAAATCTAGGAAGACCACATCCACTGCTTTTCCTTGATCAAGATTATTGCTCACTTCCTCGTAGAAGATAATTAAGTTAGCCTGACATGACCTGTCCCTCACAAACCCATGCTGGTTCTTGCTAATAATCCTAGCGGACTTTAGATACTCCTGTATGACGTCCCTTAGAATTCCTTCCAATATTTTCCCCACTATAGATGTTAAACTAACTGGTCTGTAGTTTCCCGGAAGATTTTTGGATCCCTTTTTTAAATAATGGCACTACCTCAGCTATACGCCAATCCTTCGGTACCATGCCTGATCTAATTGAACTATTGAAAATCAAGTATAGGGGTCGTGCTAGTTGTGAACTAAGCTCCAGAAGAACCCTCGGGTGAAGCCCATCAGGACCAGGTGATTTATTAATCTTAATTTTGCTTAGTCTCTCCCGGAATACTTCTTCGCTTAAACAAGTATCTAACCATGAATCATTACTGTCACAATTGTTATGCTCTACTCCAGGCATTCCCAACCGCGGTCCTCAAGGCACACCAACAGTGCAGGTTTTAGTGATATCCAGGCTTCAGCACAGATGGTTAAATCAAAATAACTGAGGTGCTAATTAAATCACCTGTGTCCAAGCCTGGATATCACTAAAATCAGGACTGTTAGTGTGCCTTGAGGACCGCGGTTGGGAAACACTGCTCTACTCCCACCATCAGTTCTTCACTGGTGAATACTGATGAAAATAATTTGTTCAGTATTTCCGCTTTTATTTCGTCATCATTTATCAATTCTCCTAATTCATCTTTTAATCGACCTATATTCTCCTTTTTTAACCTTTTACCGTTTATGTATTTAAAAAAACTTTTTAGGATTGGTTTTACTCTCTATAGTGATTTGCTTTTCATTTTCCATTTTAGCTGCTCTTATTGCTTTTTTGCATTTCGTATTACACTCCTTGTAATACTTGAAAGACTCCACCTTTCCTTTAGATTTAAATGCTTTGAAAGCCTGCTTTTTTTTTTTTTTTAATCCATTTCTGCCTTAACCTTCTTGTTAAGCCACATCGGTTTGAGTTTAATACTCCTGCGTTTACTGCCCATGGGAATAAAGTTATGAATATTGCTATCCAGCAACCCTTTTAAAACATCCCACATTTCCGAAGTGGTGGTGTTGTTAAACAGAACCTTCCACTCTGTCGTCAAGTGCACATCTAAGCCTACTGAAATTAGCATTCCTAAAGTTAAGTTTTGGTGGAAACCCTGTAGTTATGTTTCCTGAAACTGATGTCGAATGTGATCATATAGTGATCACTGTTACCCAAACTCTCCCCAACTTTAGTGTTTGATATAATGTCCACATTATTAGTAATTACTAGATCCAGGGTAGTTTTACCCCTAGTTGGGTCCTCGACTAATTGAGACAAGTAGTAATCCCTAAACATATTTAAGAACCTGCTGCCCCTTGCTTTAGCACATGAATCGTTACTCCAGTTTATATCCGGGTAATTAAAATCCCCAATGATAAGGATCTCTCCCAATCCGGCAGCCGTTTTGATTTGCTGCAATAGTTGTTCTTCCTCATGTATGCTAATATCCGGCTGTTTGTAGCACGTGCCGATGACTAGTTTTTTTGCATCAATTCCCCCACTTGAGATTTCTACCCATAGGGACTCCACATTTATCGCCAGTCTCCTCATGGATAACCTCCTTTAGGTATGGTTTAAGTGGTTTAACATAAAGACATACTCCTCCTCCTCCTCTTTTGTTCGCCCTGTCCCCCCTAAAAAGAGAATACCCCTCCAAGTTAGCAACCCAGTCGTGAGAGTCGTCCCGTTTATGCTTAGAACGTTTTATGTTTTATTCACTGCCCTCTCACTAGGTATTTTTGCAGTAGGTGTAAAGTGCCCAAGCTCCAACCTTTGTTCCACAGTCCCCCCCCACCCCTCCAATGAGCTGCAAGAAAATGATTTTTAAAAAAGTACTTTTTCTCTGGTTTTTGAAATGGGTTCGTTATACAGCCTGATAGTTAGTGTTCACTCTAGGATTGTTTTAGGGCACGGTGCTAGACACCAAAGAGGGCACAGTGCCCGCATAAAGGGGTGTGGCCTCACAACACGCCCCCTTTTCAGCTGCCAGGCTGTAACTGTACCCCATGCTGTGTGCAATGCCACTATCTGCATCCCTGCAGCAAGTAGAGGAGGGCAGCAACCAGCAGTGGGCACATAAAGGTTATGAGGCACAAGGTATTTTATAATATAATGCCTTGTGCTTCATTATTACCTTTAATTTGGCAACACTATGATTTACTACATTAAATGCCTAGTACTTCCTTAATGTGGCAGGACTATGGTGTACTGTACTATATAAAATGCTAAAGAGGCACAAGGCCTTTATATAATGGATCAAAGTGGTGCCTGATTAAAGTAAAGGAGGCAAAAGTTACAAACCCAGCCAGTCTGGAGTGTGCTTCACAGCTGCTGCATTGAGGGAGCTCATGCCGCTGCGGTGCTGCTCTTTATTACATGGTCAGCATAATGGTGACTGAGGGGCAGATGTATGAACTGGTTTACTGGGTAAAAACAGTAACTGCGCACGCTTATTGCTGTAGTTACCGCACCTCCTGATGTATGATTGTGGATTGTGGTATTTTTTTCGTGCTGCTCTATGGGCCCTTCCCCTTTTCACCGTCTCCACCCTTTTGCCGGCGGCTGCGGGACTTACCTGATGTATGAACGGCTTTTCCGGATCTCCGCTTCGTTGCCTGCAGTCTTCGACTTCGCCGTTTGTTTGCATGCGGTGCATCCCCCTAATCTCGTTTTTTTCTTCCGACGGCCATGGTTTTTTTAATATCTTTTTAATAAAGTTATTTGTATCACGTGACCGTTGTGGGAAATGTAATGTGTAGATGGCGTCCCTGCACTCAATATACATGCGCTGGAGCAGAGACACGGGCAGAGCTGGGACTCCCAGCCGCCACATGCGCCGGAACAGACGCGAGGAGAGCTTAGGACACACCGCCGACACATGCGCATGAGATCTGTGGGGTGGAGAAAAAACAGAGCTCCTATATCACCAGAAGGCTGCAATATCGAACTCCGTTAATGGCTGAAGGTAGCATAATACATTTGGACGATACTGGTTCCCGGTTCACCGCGATAATGCAGTGAAGTGGGACCCGGTATTTAACGATTGAAAAGAGGACTGTAATACATCTACCCCTGAGTTCCCCGCTAGCCTCTCCTTTAAACTTCAGACAGACAGGAGTGCTGGGTTTGCATCGGCGGGTGAGTCCAAGCCAGCCCTCCTTTCTCTCAAGACCCTGCTGTGTCCAATTAGGTATGCGGCTGCACGCAGGGGGGGGAGAGCAGACGGCGATGGAGAGTGTCAATGCAGCTGGATGTGGCGGGGCGCGACTATAATGATAGACATCAGCGGGAGGACAGCAGGGCGGATGAAAACAGGCAGGGCACAAATTTACAGCTGGAAAAGGGGCAGGGCGTGGTACTCCGTTATAGAAGCCTAGCGTGAACATTAGTTTTATACTTCAGTATGTCTTGAAATATAATATAACTTATCCATTAAATATAAGGGATGCAAGCTTTCCATCTTAAAAACATTTACATCACTTTGTACTGCCATTCCTGTTAGAATACCTAATTGTGTAGCTTGTGCTTCCTAAGTTCTCACTCCATACTTTATCCTATTCAGGATTGGACATTGAAAGCAGCTTGAAGCAGTTGGCTGAACGCCGTACTGATATTTTCGGTGTGGAAGAAACAGCCATTGGTAAAAAGATTGGAGAGGAAGAAATCCAGAAACCTGAGGAGAAGGTATGCTTGGATTTTTTTGTCTGGTTTCTGCATTTAACACCATTCACTGATTATAAATGCACCGCGGGGCTATCACCTCACATAGTCTCTTTGCTTGTAGGTTACATGGGATGGTCACTCTGGCAGTATGGCACGTACCCAGCAGGCCGCCCAGGCAAATATTACTCTGCAGGAGCAAATTGAGGCTATCCATAAAGCTAAAGGGCTGGTGCCTGATGAAGATGGCAAAGATAAGATTGGACCTAGCAAGCCCAATGAGATTTCACAGCCGCCTCCATCTTCTGCACCTACCATGTCCACTTCTGTTCCGCCCATGAATTCTGCTCCAAGACTACCACCCCCTGTGTCACTCCACCAACAGGTCAACCCTCCTGTGTCAAGGCCACTGTCCGTAAGTTTTGCCCACTTCTTTTGTTACTTAGGATTAGAGGAAATTGAGCTGTGGGTATAATTATTTCTACTAGGATGAGGAATACATGCATAGGAATGCTTGCTTAGCTTTGTCCTATGGGGATGGGTGCAGAAGTCATGACAAAGTGTTTTCTCTATTATACCCTTGATTTCCTTAAGCCTGAATTTGATTACATATGTAACTGTTCACTAGTTACTTGGTAATTGTATTGATTATGATTGATATGTGGAAGCTTGGCATCCTCTTTATGCCCTAAACTTTTATTTTAGTCTTTGATCACAGATGCCATGCAGCTGGTGTACCGTGGATTGCAAGCATAGCAAGAGTTTGGCATAAGCTACAGTGGCACTCTCTTCAGTCGAGTTGCCATGAGCATTAAAAATGAATCCATTGCATCTGAAATTGTCTGAAAACATATGTGGTTTTAATACAAATGTTATTAAGTTGTGAGAGGCTTGTGTAGTTTTAAAATATAAGTAATGAGTAGAGCTTGATAAATGATATTTTTTATTTAGATGCCACCACCTATACGAACTACTATGGTGTCTGCTATGCCTGTGATGCAGAGGCCTCCAATGGCATCTATGGTCCGTCTTCCTCATGGCTCTGTCTTGACAGCTCCCATGCCACCTATCCTGCATACTCCTAGGATTAATGTTGTGCCTATGCCCCCGAACCCACCCCCTATGATGACACAGAGAGCACCTCATATGATTGTCCCAGCTGGTGAGTGATATACACACCTGTGAAATGTTATGCTTACTTATTGACCAGGCTATTTATATGATCTGTTTTTAATGTATACATGGGGCAGATTCAGGTCTGCTTGGTGGATGGCTCTTACAAGTTATACACTGCTCTCCTCTTGAATAGGTGGCAATAAAGTGTTCACACATAGGCCAAAATGAGTTAAGGGTTGCTTACTATGCTTAGCGTCCAAAAAGATTCGGCTTTTCAGATGGACTTCTTGTACTAGCGGCAAGTGCTCTCTGCTGATATGCTATGTGCTCAAGTGGCTGGTTAGACGGTCAGAGTGGCCGTGTGGATGCATATAGCAGAATATCAACAGCTCAACTTTCGTGCAACTTAACCGATCCCATTGTGCATATGAGATGCTCTGTTTACAATTGTAACATTGCTTAGAGCTAAACCTTAGTTACATTTCTACAAGTGTCTCTTGAGAGATGGTCTGTTGCTGTTATCAACATAATAGAAGTTTACTTTCACTTTCTAAACTGTATGAAGAATACTACTGACTTAGTTGATGTGGTTATGCCTCCCTTTCTACATCTTTCTCATGAACATTCCCTCTGTCTTTAGCATTTGTCCCTGCTCCACCTATTGCACCTGTGCCTCAGTCTGCACCATTACCCCCATCTCATCCTCCTCCACCAATGGAGGATGAGCCATCTGCCAAGAAAATGAAGAGTGAGGATGCTCTGATGCCAGAAGAAGAGTTCTTGCGCAGGAACAAGGTGTGTAGGAGCATGGCCACTGTACATTTTGCAGCAAGCTTGATTGGGGAGCTTATTTACGAAGATCACAGGCTGTGTTTAAAATAGTTGTTTTTTTACACTACAGCAATTACCTAGCCTTCCCATAGCTATTCCAGGTGCCTGCTCACTATACATTTTGTACATTCCGATGGTAAAGTATTATTGCATCTACGTTTGCATACAGGCATGAAAATATATTAGACAAGATGCAGATAAGTTTTCTTAATCTTCACTGACTGCTTAAAATATTAATATTTGAGGGACATTGGTACTTCATTACAAATGATATTATTTGTATTGTACCATTCATTTATAATTGCCAAATTGGACCTAGAAATGCTGAAGGCTTTATTTAAGGTATAGGGTGAGGTCTGATCTCTGCCACCATATAGCCATTTTATTTGTGGCATAGAAATGTCTGTCTGCCCTGCCACAATGCAATGAATACAAAATATGTGCTTCCCTTCTGGCCAATAAAAAGGGTCTTCCCGCAACTTCTCTTTCGAGGGTGTAAAAGTTTTGTGTCCTGTTCAAACTCTGCAGTTGTCCTGCTTTTTTATTACACAAATCCTTGTTCTTTCGTACTAATAGAGGCACACAAGCATACAGCATCACAAGAGTTTTACTATGGTTGCTGTTCTGCCCCACGGAAATAACCCCTACTGTTTGTTTTCTTTCACCCGCAGGGGCCTGTTACAGTTAAAGTGCAAGTTCCCAACATGCAGGATAAGACGGAATGGAAGCTGGGTGGCCAGGTGCTGGCCTTCACCCTGCCCCTCTCAGACCAGGTAACACACAGATACTGGAAATGTTTTTGTCAGTTCTCGTTCTAATTGCTGGCAGCAGTGCACAATTTTTTTGCGTTATGTCATGTTTTGAACTGTGCACCTATTCAACAAAGTATTTTTTTTTTTTTTTGGCTTGATAGGTCTCTGTAATTAAGGTTAAGATCCATGAGGCAACTGGCATGCCAGCTGGAAAGCAAAAGCTTCAATATGATGTAAGTAACATTTGAGGAAAACATTAAAATCAATAGTTTAATTCTGTATGGTTGTAAACCTTCTTGTTGGTAAGTGAAAACTGCGGTGGTTAGGAAAGAAATGGAGGGGACTGTATCTGCTTTAGCAAATTGCGGGCCATACATCCGTGCCGCATGTTATAACTCCCTGACTCCCCAACCCTGGTAATTTTTTTTTACCAGAATCTCCAAATTGGTGATTTCTAACATGTTGTAGTTCCAAGGCGTCAACAGAATGGGGAATCGGGGCAATACGTCACAGATGAGATTTAAAACATCTGCATAGCTGTGTATGTCGTCTATAATTTTAGAAGTGTTCAGTATGATTTACTGACACACACAATACTAACTGTGATAATCCCGACAGCCATTGGCTGACAATCAAAATACCGACAGTTAAAATACCGACATTAATTATGCCGACACACTCAAAGTGCTGACAGAATAGCAACATTTGAGAATACCGACATGAGTTTTTTGTGTGTCAATGTCGAAATAGGTCAACATGGACACCGTGTAAGTGTGCCGTGTCTCCTCGCATGGCTCGCTGTGTATTCTATCCCCCTCCAGGTCTACTGGGATGGTAAAGTATGAACCAGTGTGTTTTGGGGAATAAATTCCTTAAAAAAGCATGTCGGCATTTCAAATGTGTATATTCTGAGTGTCGACAATTTGAACAGGTGGGTATAATGAATGTTGGTATTTTAACTGTCTGTCAATGGCTGTCGGGATTATGACCGTCTGTACTTTGTCCGTCTGTAAATGAAATGCTACCCTTCTAGAAGCATCATGTAGTAAGTGTAGTACTTGCAGTTTGAGGCTGGTAGTGCTTTCATTGTCTGCATAGCCATAATCTGCATGGTTATATGTGTGTGCTTTGTTTTCATCAACTAATAACCTTTCCCTTGTCTCTCATACAGGGAATCTTTATTAAAGACTCAAACTCTGTCGCTTACTACAACATGCAGAATGGAGCTACAATCCACCTGGCTCTGAAGGAAAGAGGAGGGCGAAAAAAATAACTTTAAGACAATTAAAAAAAGTTAACTACAATTCTCTCATTGCCAGTACATTAGACAAATTGTGCTGTTTTAATGCTGATGTTTCAAGTATACTTAATAGTACATAGGCATGGCAATAGCACATGGAGTGTGGAACTGTGCAGGTAAATTTGCACTTTAAAGAAGACCTATGTATGCTGACCAGCTTTTATGGAGAAGTGGATTTGACAGAAGGTTGTAACTGCCTGATCAGCATTTGTACAACGACAGACTTCCAAGAATTAAAACTAAAGCTTATTGTCTGGAACTATTTCGAAGTACTAATTAAACATGATATATAGCACAATTGTTCAAACCCTTCAGTTCAGTATGTTTGCCCCATGATCTTTAATGCATAGTGCATGCAGTCATTTTTTTTTTAGTTTTTTACAACAGTCTGGCAAAATACAAGGGAGGCACTTACTCTGGAAGAGAGCGTTGATTTCTGTGGAGGGACTTAATGACACTTAGGTGATCTAACAGTAGTGAATGAGGAATTGATGAAAATTAGAATGTGTGCTAGTCCTGTACCTACTGTTTAATTCTCCTTCGTAAAGAGCCAGAATAAAGTATCGAGGTTATTTTTAGACAACATTTCCCAAATGCGTAAACCCAAATTGGCCAGCAATCCTTATAAAATATTCAGATTTAATGAGAATGTTTAGTAATGTTGAAAATAAGTGCACCAGATTCCACATTTGTGTTTGGTGATTGGCCAATTTGCTGTAACTGAAACTGCCATGTTCCTGTTCGTTCAACCGGCTGAGGGCCTGAATCTGATTATTTAAGCTATAGTCTGTGTCTGGATCCACTTGTATTGGGGATCTTGAGTAGTTGCCTACAGATATGGGTGGAGGAAGAAAGTGTTGCTATAGTTGAGTTAACTGCCTATAGTAAACTTTTGCAGTTAACTTGTGCCTTATTTATGGATATATAGTAATGTTTTACCCAGCAATGACAACCCATGACATTACAAGTAGATTTATTTGGTCATTAAACTTTCATGCAGTAATTTAACATTCACCGTGAGCAAAATTATTATTCATTAAACGTCTTTTCCTCTTCAATCCTCCATGGCAGTTATTATTGCGGATAGCTTCCCGTCTAAGCTATGTAGAAACAGATTAGATTACCAAACACAAACTCCTGATGTAGCTCCTTCCTGTGTTAACACTTCCTGTCTAGATAAATCAGGCAGTGTTTTGTTTGTGTTTTAGTCCTGCTGGTGCTCATTCTGTAGAGATAAGACTAGGGCTGTGCTGATTTTCTGGTAGCAGACCTTGTGGCGATTCAATAGTGTGTGTGTCGGGGCATTGATGCTGGTGTTCTGTGAGTGTGCGGCTTTGTAGGACAGTGCCTGATTGGGTGGACCAAGTTTTGTATAGGACTCTGACAGAGCCATCTAGTGTTCCCAAAGTAGAGTGCCGTAATTAAATGTGGCATCCAGATAGAGAATGGAGCCAAAGTCCACCCCAAAACAGCAGTATCCGTTCAATGTAAGACCCAAAATTAGGGGTGCTTTGTATAATATGTTACTACTGGATTAATTGTGATTCTGTACCTTTGGTCAGTACTCTGGTTCTGGTTGTGGGGGAGAAAAAAGGAGAACAAATTACAGCAACATAAAGTATCTGGTAATAATGATGACGGAAGATAATTATTTAGTTGGCTAGCTAAGGCTTGGATAGATTTAAGTCACAACTATTCAGCAAATGTGGAAAAATATAGCATGTTTGGAAATCTTTTCAAGACCTGCCAAGTGGAAAGATAGCTGTTAATATTGTCACAATGTAGGGTCCTTTATAGGTAGATTTGCAAAAACAAATATAAAGTCATGTAACATAAACCGTTGCACTAAAATTCAGTTAATACAAAGTTTAAAGAAATATACTCCTTTTTTATAGTTGTGTTATATAATTTCTCTTTCATCCACTAGGGGACACTGGAGTTCCTTAGACATTAAGGGGTGTGAAGCTTGCAACCGGAGGTGTGGCACAATCTAAATCAATATTGTCTGCACAGCCGGTTCCTCCCCCTTCACATCCCTCCTCCCTCAGTTTTGAAAATTGTGCTAGGAGGTAGCACATGGAGCTTTGAGCTCCTGACTAAAACATTTGGTAGCTGCGTCCACCTAATAAAAGGGAGACAAGGCTGACTTATATAGAGAGACAAAGATTCCTATTGAAGGGACCTGCATCTCTCATCTGGAAAATCCTCATCTAAAACAGAGTGAGTACTGTTTTTTTACGAAGGGCCCTGTTAGGTTTCTTAGTTTCCTTCCTTGCCCTATTAATTTAACATTACAAGAGTTCCCCAGGTTTCTAATCCCACTTTCTCTAACGTCCTAAGTGGATGCTGGGGACTCCGTAAGGACCATGGGGAATAGCGGCTCCGCAGGAGACTGGGCACATCTAAAGAAAGCTTTAGGACTAACTGGTGTGCACTGGCTCCTCCCCCTATGACCCTCCTCCAAGCCTCAGTTAGATTTCTGTGCCCGACGAGAAGGGTGCACACTAGGGGCTCTCCTGAGCTTCTTAGTGAAAGTTTTAGTTTAGGTTTGTTATTTTCAGTGAGACCTGCTGGCAACAGGCTCACTGCATCGAGGGACTAAGGGGAGAAGAAGCGAACTCACCTGCGTGCAGAGTGGATTGGGCTTCTTGGCTACTGGACATTAGCTCCAGAGGGACGATCACAGGCCCAGCCTGGATGGGTCCCGGAGCCGCGCCGCCGGCCCCCTTACAGAGCCAGAAGAGCGAAGAGGTCCGGAAAAATCGGCGGCAGAAGACGTTCCTGTCTTCAATAAGGTAGCGCACAGCACTGCAGCTGTGCGCCATTGCTCTCAGCACACTTCATACTCCGGTCACTGAGGGTGCAGGGCGCTGGGGGGGGGCGCCCTGAGACGCAATAAAACATGATAAAAATACCTTACATGGCAAAAAATACATCACATATAGCTCCTGGGCTATATGGATGCATTTAACCCCTGCCAGAATATACAGAAAAACGGGAGATAAGGCCGCCGAAAAGGGGGCGGGGCCTATCTCCTCAGCACACTGGCGCCATTTTCCCTCACAGCTCAGTTGGAGGGAAGCTCCCTGGCTCTTCCCTGCAGTCACTACACTACAGAAAGGGTTAAAAAAAGAGGGGGGCACTAATTAGGCGCAGTATTAAAACATACAGCAGCTATAAGGGGAAAAACACTTATATAAGGTTATCCCTGTATATATATATATATATATAGCGCTCTGGTGTGTGCTGGCATACTCTCCCTCTGTCTCCCCAAAGGGCTAGTGGGGTCCTGTCCTCTATCAGAGCATTCCCTGTGTGTGTGCTGTGTCGGTACGTTTGTGTCGACATGTATGAGGAGAAAAATGATGTGGAGACGGAGCAGAGTGTCTGTAACAGTGATGTCACCACCTAGGGGGTCGACACCTGAGTGGATGTACTGTTGAAAATTACGTGACAGTGTCAGCTCTGTATAAAAAAACAGTGGTTGACATGAGACAGCCGGCTACTCAGCTTGTGCCTGTCCAGACGTCTCATAGGCCGTCAGGGGCTCTAAAGCGCCCGTTACCTCAGATGGCAGATACAGACGCCGACACGGATACTGACTCCTGTGTCGACGGTGAAGAGACAACCGTGATTTCCAGTAGGGCCACACGTTACATGATTGAGACAATGGAAAATGTTTTATACATTTCTGATAATACGAGTACCACCAAAAAGGGGTATTATGTTCGGTGAGGGAAAAACTACCTGTAGTTTTCCTGAATCTGAGAAATAAAATGAGGTGTGTGATGATGCGTGGGTTTCCCCCCGATAACAATTGATAATTTCTTAAAAAGTATTGGCTGTATACCCTTTCCCGCCAGAGGTTAGGGTGCGTTGGGAAACACCCCCTAGGGGGGATAAGGCGCTCACACGCTTGTAAGAACAAGGGCTCTACCCTCTCATGAGATGGCCGCCCTTAAGGATCCTGCTGATAGAAAGCAGGAGGGTATCCAAAAATGTATTCACACACATACTGGTGTTATACTGCGACCAGCAATCGCCTCAGCCTGGAGGTGCAGTGCTGGGTTGGCATGGTCGGATTCCCTGACTGGAAATATTGATATCCTAGATAAGGATAGTATATTATTGCCTATAGAGCATTTAAAAGATGCATTTCTATATATGCATGATGCACAGCGGAATATTTGCCGACTGGCATCAAGTATAAGTGCGTTGTCCAATTCTACCAGTAAAATGGTCAGGTGATGCGGATTCCAAACGGCATTTGGAAGTATTGCCTTTGAAAGGGGACATTTGGGGTCGGTCTTTTAGACCTGGTGGCCACGGCAACAACTGGGAAATCCACGTTTGTACCCCAGGTCGCCTCTCAAAATAAGACGCCGTATTATCAGGCGCAGTCCTTTGTTGGCAAGCGGACAAAAGGTTCCTCTTTTCTGCTCGTGACAGAGGGAGAGGAAAAAGGCTGAAGAGATTACCCAGTTCCCAGGAACAGAAACCCTTTCCCGCCTCTGCAAAGCCCTCAGTGTGACGCTAGGGCCTTACAAGCTCAGGCACGGTGGGGGCCCGTTCTCAATGAATTTCAGTGCGCAGTGGGCTCACTCGCAAGTAGACCCCTGGATCCTTCAGGTAATATCTCAAGGGTACATATTGGAATTCGAGACGTCTCCCCCTCGCCGTTTCCAAAAGTCGGCTTTACCGACGTCTCCCTCTGACAGGGAGGCAGTTTTGGAAGCCATTCACAAGCTGTATTCCCAGCAGGTGATAATCAAGGTACCCCTCCTGCAACAGGGAACGGGGTATTATTCCACACTATTGTGGTACCGAAGCCAGACGGCTCGGTGAGACCGATTCTAAATCTAAAATCTTTGAACACTTACATACAGAGGTTCAAATTCAAGATTGAGTCACTCAGAGCAGTGATTGCGAACTTGGAAGAAGGGGACTACATGATGTCTCGGGACATCAAGGATGCTTACCTTCATGTCAAAATTTACCCTTCTCACCAAGGGTACCTCAGGTTATGGTACAGAACTGTCACTATCAGTTCAGACGCTGCCGTAGGGATGGTCCACGGCACCCCGGGTCTTTACCAAGGTAATGGCCGAAATGATATCCCTTCGAAGGAAGGGAATTTTAGTTATCCCTTACTTGGACGATTCCCTGATAAGGGTAAGATCCAGGGAACAGTTGGAAGTCGGTGTAGCACTATCTCAGGTAGTGTTGCGGCAGCACGATTGGATTCTCAATATTCCAAAATCGCAGCTGGTTCCGACGACTTGTCTTCTGTTTCCTAGGGATGTTCCTGGACACAGTCCAGAAAAAAGGTGTTTCTCCCGGAAGAGAAAGCCAGGGAGTTATCCGAGCTAGTCAGGAACCTCCTAAAACCGAACCAAGTCTCAGTGCATCAATGCACAAGGGTTCTTGGTAAAAATGGTGGCTTCCTACGAAGCAATCCCATTCGTTAGATTCCACGCAAGAACTTTCCAGTGGAACCTACTGGACAAATGGTCCGGGTCGCATTTTCAGATGCATCAGCGGATAACCCTGTCACCAAGGACAAGGGTATCCATCCTGTGGTGGTTGCAGAGTGCTCATCTTCTAGAGGGCCGCAGATTCGGCGTTCAGGACTGGGTCCTGGTGACCACGGATGCCAGCCTGCGAGGCTGGGGGAGCAGTCACACAGGGAAGGAATATCCAGGGCTTAGGGTCAAGCCTGGATACATCACTTCACATAAATATCCTGAAGCTAAGGGCCATTTACAATGCTCTAAGCTTAGCAAGACCTCTGCTTCAAGGTCAGCCGGTGTTGATCCAGTCGGACAACATCATGGCAGTCACCCACGTAAACAGACAGGGTGGCACAAGAAGCAGGAGGGCAATGGCAGAAGCTGCAGGGATTCTTCGCTGGGCGGAAAATCATGTGATAGCACTGTCAACAGTATTCATTCCGGGAGTGGACAACTGGGAAGCAGACTTCCTCAGCACGACCTCCACCCGGGAGAGTGGGGACTTCACCCAGAAGTCGTCCACATGATTAAAAAACTCGACAGGTATTGCGCCAGGTCAAGAGACCCTCAGGCAATAGTTGTAGACGCTCTGGTAACACCGTGGGTGTACCAGTCAGTGTATGTGTTCCCTCCTCTGCCTCTCATACCCAAGGTACTGAGATTGATAAGATGGAGAGGAGAAAGCACTATATTCGTGGCTCCGGATTGGCCAAGAAGGACTTGGTAACCGGAACTTCAAGAGATGCTCACGGAGGATCCGTGGCCTCTACCTCTAAGAAGGGACCTGCTCCAGCAAGGACCCTGTCTGTTCCAAGACTTACCGCGGCTGCGTTTGACGGCATGCCGGTTGAACACCGGATCCTGAAGGAAAAAAGGCATTCCGGATGAAGTCATCCATATCCTGATCTAAAGCCAGGAAGGATGTAACCGCAAAAACATTATCACCGCAATTGGCGAAAATATGTTGCGTAGTGCGAGGCCAGTAAGGCCCGACGGAGGAAATTCAACTGGGTCGATTCCTACATTTCCTGCAAACAGGAGTGTCTATGGGCCTGAAATTGGGGTCCATTAAGGTTCAGATTTCGGCCCTGTCAATTTTCTTCCAAAAAAGAACTAGCTTCAGTCCCTGAAGTTTAGACGTTTGTAAAAGGGGTACTGCATATACAGCCTCCTTTTGTGCCTCCAGTGGCAATTTGGGATCTCAATGTAGTTTGGGTTCCAAAAGTCACATTGGTTTGAACCACTTGAATCTGTGGAGTTAAAATATCTCACATGGAAAGTGGTCATGCTGTTGGCCCTGGCCTGGGCCAGGCGCGTGTCAGAATTGGCGGCTTTATCCTGTAAAAGCCCTTATCTGATTTTCCATTCGGACAGGGCGGAATCGAGGACTCGTCCTCAGTTTCTCCCTAAGGTGGTTCCAGCGTTTTCACCTGAACCAACCTATTGTGGTGCCTGCGGCTACTAGGGACTTGGAGGAATCCAAGTTGCTGGATGTTGTCAGGGCCCTGAAAATATGTTTCCAGGACGGCTGGAGTCAGGAAATCTGACTCGCTGTTTATCCTGTATGCACCCAACAAGCTGGGTGCTCCTGCTTCTAAGCAGACTATTGCTCGTTGGATTTGTAGTACAATTCAGCTTGCACATTCTGTGGCAGGCCTGCCACAGCTAAAATCTGTAAAAAGCCCGTTCCACAAGGAAAGTGGGCTCATCTTGGGCGGCTGCCCGAGGGGTCTCGGCTTTACAACTTTGCCGAGCAGCTACTTGTTTAGGGGCAAACACGTTTGCTAAATTCTACAAATTTGATACCCTGGCTGAGGAGGACCTGGAGTTCTCTCATTCGGTGCTGCAGAGTCATCCGCACTCTCCCGCCCGTTTGGGAGCTTTGGTATAATCCCCATGGTCCTTACGGAGTCCCCAGCATCCACTTAGGACGTTAGAGAAAATAAGAATTTACTTACCGATAATTCTATTTCTCATAGTCCGTAGTGGATGCTGGGCGCCCATCCCAAGTGCGGATTGTCTGCAATACTTGTACATAGTTATTGTTACAAAAATCGGGTTATTATTGTTGGGAGCCATCTTTTCAGAGGCTCCTCTGTTATCATACTGTTAACTGGGTTCAGATCACAAGTTATACGGTGTGATTGGTGTGGCTGGTATGAGTCTTACCCGGGATTCAAAATCCTTCCTTATTGTGTACGCTCGTCCGGGCACAGTATCCTAACTGAGGCTTGGAGGAGGGTCATAGGGGGAGGAGCCAGTGCACACCAGTTAGTCCTAAAGCTTTCTTTAGATGTGCCCAGTCTCCTGCGGAGCCGCTATTCCCCATGGTCCTTACGGAGTCCCCAGCATCCACTACGGACTATGAGAAATAGAATTATCGGTAAGTAAATTCTTATTTTAGATACAGTTAACTGGTGGGCTTATGCTACACAGCGGCAGCGATCTCAGTCTCCCTTTTCTAGAGTGAGATTCTATGCTGAGAGCTCAAGTTCTCCTGACGCGCCGGGGGAAACTTCTGCGCGCTAAACTATCTTATCGCCGCTACTGGACTTGGTGAGAGACGTCCCGTAGCGCGTACAGGCAGGAGAGGTCAGATGCCGCAAGAGCTCGGCTGAGCGCTGCGGCGGGCGGTCCCGGAGCGCGGGACGGAGCGGAGTGTGAGGCTGGCTGGGACTACAGGTTTGCAGACACTCACCTGGTAGACGATCAGCGCGCCTCCCCATAGCATAGCACAGAAGGCTGGAAGGGGCAGTTTAGTTTATGAAGTGACTAAAAAATTTGAATGTCGCCCATTTTACTTTTTACTCCTGGTGCTATTCTAAGAGGAGGATATAAGCCCTCCCCCTTGCATACACACTAACTTTATCCTAATGGTAGGGTATAAACCCTCTCCCTAGTATTGACATCAAGCATTTTTTAGTGTAGCTGTAGCTCCCTCTGCTGGTAGAAAGTTATATACATACATATTTTAAATGAGGATTTCCTGAACAATTTAATTATATTACTATTTATATTTTCAAAGGAATTCTATGCAAAGATCCTGAAGAAAATACTAGGAAGCACGTGGACAACCTCACCATCGTAGCTGATTTACAGTTCGGGCTGTGAGCGTTGCAAAACGGCTGATGAATTATTATTATTATTATAATTTTTTTTAATTTATTTTTTTATTTAGTTTTGGTTTTGTCATTTTCCCTCCTTGTACATATTGAAGGGATAAGTTTGCCAGCCGGTTCCAATACCTTCGCTTCCGTCTTCCCTCAGTCTTTCCCTTCCTAGTTTTAAAAGGTGAAAGCGCTGCGTAATACCCTAGTACGGGGTTTAAATAGCATGTCTAAAGCACCAACCAAGACTTCCAAGACCTGCTATGTTTGTGCGGAGTGTAACAAAAAGAGCACGAGGGTTGGCAGCTCCGGGGTGTGCGACTCCTGCTTGGACAAGGACGCTCCACCTAGGAGCAGTGCTCCGCCTAGGTCATGGGAAGACAACCTGGCAAATAGAATCTCACAGGAGATGGCGGAATCCTGCAGACAGCAATCAGAATGGGCTACGGGCTTCTCTAAGACGGTGGAGGAATTTCTCATCAAGTGAACGCCGCGAGCACATGCAGAAACGAATGTGCGCAAGGCCGTTAAAAGACCTCTTCCTATCATAACCGAACCAGACGAGGAAGGAGATCCTCTCATTGATACGGAGGAAGGTGAGTTAATGGAATCTACCCTGGACGCCGATTTTCCAGAAGTAGACACGGCACTCTCGGGTATTGAGTCTTTGATTGAAGCGGTGAAAGAGATCCTTGACTTCAAGGCGGAAGACGTCAAGGAACCAGAAGAATTTGATTTATTCGAATCCCAGAAGCCGCGTTCTGCGGTGTTTCCCATTCCTAAATCCCTCCAATCTCAGATGGAGGAGGCTTGGAAACAGCCGGACAAACGCTTTCAATTTCCAAAGAGGTTTCAAGCAACTTATCCCCTACCCAAGGGTGTCATGGATAAGTGGGAGACTCCACCTGTAGTGGATGCTTCCCTAGGAAGGTTATCGAAGAAGACAATATTGTCGATACCTAATGTGACGACTTTAAAGGAAGCGTCAGATAGGAAGGTGGACACTACTTTAAAGTTAATATTCATGGCAGCAGGTGCAGCACAGAGACCTGCGATCGTATGTGCTTGGGTAAACAAGGCCATGGGCGCGTGGTCTGGGAGTATTGTACAAGCTATTGAGGAGGAAAATAGCTTGGAAGAGATTACCCAACTGGCGGACCACATTCGTGAGTCTGCTTCATACTTGTGTCAAGCCTCACAGGATCTTAGCAGAATAGCTTCGCGCATCTCCGCTTCGGCTATATCGGCTAGACGGATTTTATGGCTCAGAGAATGGCAAGGCGACACCAAGAAGGCGATGGAATCTATCCCCTTTGGGGGGGAGATGCTTTTCGGTGTTGAGTTGGATAAGTGGATTTCGCAGGCTACAGCAGGAAAATCTACTTTTCTGCCTACTCCATATACGAGAGCCGTTCCACAGACTAGAAGAGGATATTCGGGACCGGCATTTAATTCATTTAGATCGCGGTCCTTTCGAGGCCGAGGACGCGGTTTTGGTACACAATTCCGTGGAGGCAGAGGTAGAGGCCGCGCACAGGCAGCAGCCAGACAACCGGATAAACCTGTTGACAAGACCGTGGCATGACGGTCTTCCGGCCCACCCGGGATCCCCCTTGGTGGGCGCCCGTCTGGAAGGTTTTCAGGACATATGGACAGTCACCTCTCCAGATCCTTGGATCAACGACATAATCTCCCAGGGGTACAGACTGGATTTTCAACAGAGACCTCACAGTCAGTTTTTTACAACGGGTCTGCCTCAATGCCCTCAGAAGGCAGGAGCGCTACTGACAGCCATCCAAAAAAAAATAAAAAATTACAAATTATTACGGTCAGCGGTCATTACTACAGTTCCCGCCTCTCAGAGAGGAACGGGTTTTTATTCCAGTCTTTATGTTGTACCAAAGCCAGACGGAACGGTCAGGCCGATCCTCAATTTAAACGTTTTAAACCAGTTTCTAAAGATATACAGCTTCAAGATGGAATCAATCCAGTCGATTATTGCAGGTCTGGAACAGGGCGAATTCATGGTGTCCATGGATATAAAGGATGCATACCTGCATATTCCAATTTGGGCTCCCCACCAAGCTTACCTAAGGTTTGCACTGGTGAGGGATCATTACCAATTCAGAGCCCTGCCATTTGGTCTATCGTCAGCGCCGAGGATCTTCACAAAGATAATGGCAATCATGGTTGCGGGGTTTAGAATGGTGGGAGTCACGATCATACCCTATCTAGACGATCTTCTGATCAAGGCCTCCTCTCAAGAGAAGCTGATCAAAGATGTTCAGACGTCTCACCGATTTTTCGTTCAACACGGCTAGATTGTGAACTTCCAGAAATCCAACCTCACTCCGACTCAACGAATTCAATTCCTTGGTCTCATCTTGGACACGGTACAGTTAAAGATTTTTCTGCCAGAATCCAAGATCAGGGATATACAGAGGTTAGTAGATCAAGTACTAGGGACACCGTCAGTGTCTCTGCGCCTCTGTGTACAACTTCTCGGAAAAATGGTGGCATCGTTCAAAGCTCTCCAGTACGGCAGGCTTCATTCACGACCGTTCCAGATGAACCTCCTTGCTCAGGGAGCCGGTTCACACTGGCTTCTTCATCGTCGGATCTGACTTCAACCACACGTACGAGTCTCCTTGATTTGGTGGTCTTTGTACAAGAATCTCGCAGCAGGGAAGATATTCGGGATATGGAATTGGAGAATCCTGACAACGGACGCCAGCCTCAGAGGTTGGGGTGCCGTCTTCGAGGACCATCAGTTTCAGGGACGATGGAGATTGCACTTCTCCTCGCCGAAGACTGTCAGGAATCACTACGTGAGGGTACAGTCGGACAATGTCACAACGACGGCTTACATAAACCGTCAGGGAGGAACAAGGAGCAGAATGGCGTTAAGGGAAGCCACAAAGATATTGGTATGGGCGGAAAGGCGAAACGTCATACTATCGACGGTGTTCATTCCAGGTGTGGAGAACTGGGAAGCAGATTATCTCAGTCGACAGGACATGCACCCGGGAGAGTGGTGCCTGCATCCACGGATTTTCGTCATGGTAGTGAGAGATGGGGTCTTCCTCAAGTGGACCTCATGGCGTCTCGGCAGAACAGTCAGCTGCCCCGTTGTGTCCAGAACAAGGGATCCGGCAGCAGAAGGAGTGGACGCATTGACGCTTCCTTGGGGGTACGAAAGGTTTACATCTTTCCACCGTTCCCACTCATTCCCAGGGTTCTGAAGAGGCTGAAACGAGAGCGAGTATGGGCGATTCTAATCGCACCAGATTGGCCACGCAGGAGTTGGTACTCGGATCTACAAGGCTTGTTAGCGGACAAACCGTGGCGGTTACCTCAGAGAGAGGACCTGCTATCTCAAGGCCCGTTTCTACATCCGGACCTGAACAGGCTGCGTTTAACGGCATGGCTATTGAGACCAGGATCTTAAGGAACAGAGGGATACCTAGAATGGCTATTCCTACGATGATTGCAGCTTGAAAACCGGTCACGGCCGGGCATTACTACAGAATTTGGAAGAAGTACATCGACTGGTGTAAGGAACGTGGATGGAATTCGACGTCCTTCCACTTATCCAAACTTTTACTTTTCCTTCAAGCCGGACTAGACTTAGGTCTGCGCCTGGGATCTCTGAAGGTTCAAGTGTCGGCTCTTTCCATCAGCGGTTGGCAGCCTTACCAGAGATTCAGACCTTTTTATAGGGGGTTCTCAGACTACAGCCCCCGTTTCGTCCTCCCACTGCACCGTGGGATCTCAAATTGATATTAGATTTTTTGAAATCCCCACTCTTTGAACCGTTACCAAGAACAGACCTGAAACATCTCTCTTGGAAGGTAACGTTGTTGCTAGCCTTGGCTTCGGCTAGGCGTGTTTCTGAGTTAGGAGCCTTATCGTGTAAGAGTCCTTTTTTGATTTTTCATGAGGACCGGGCGGAACTCCGTACAAATGCAGATTTCCTTCCGAAAGTTGTTTCGGTGTTTCATGTAAACCAGCCGATTGTGGTCCCATCTTTCCAGGGGATGGCAGATGGGGATGTATCCTTGGATGTTGTCCGAGCGTTGCGGGTGTACGTACACATTACGTCGTCCTTTAGAAAGTCCGACCATTTATTTGTCCTGTATGATGGGCCAAAGAAGGGTTGGCCGGCTTCTAAGCAATCTCTGTCCAGATGGATTAGACTGGCCATTCGGCAAGCTTATGTTTCCTGTGGTAAACAGGTTCCTGTACAGACGGGTGCTCATACTACCCGGTCGGTGGGTGCCTCCTGCTAGAGGTGCTTCCACGACTCAACTTTGTAGAGTGGCGACATGGTCCTCAGCCCACACGTTTGCTAAATTTTACCAGTTTGTTACCTTTGCGTCCGAGGATTCTAAGTTCGGACGTTTGGTTTTACAGGCAACAGACAGCACTCCCTCCCTAGGGGATAACTTTGGGACGTCCGCTAATGTCTAAGGAACTCCAGTGTCCCCTAGTGGATGAAAGAGAAAAGAGGATTTTGGTACTTACCGATAAATCCATTTCTCTGAATCCTCTAGGGGACACTGGACGCCCGCCTCGGTGCTGTCAGCCTGCTGTGTTTGTGTTATTGTTCAAACAGTTCGTACAAACGGTGTTAGTTTCGGTTAAAGAAGTTCTTGGATGCTGTTTATGTTGTACGGTTCGGTTCCTCGCCAGGTGCGGTAGTCTCATGTCCTATTCTCTCAGTCACATTTTCAAAACTGCAAAGAAAAAGTGTAAACTGGCGCTAGGTGTTTCCCCAATAATAAAAACTGTGGATTAATTTCAATAAAATAACATGTAATTTATTAATTACTTAACTAGACATGACATGCTAAAAAACAGGAATAAATTCCAATGAACACAAGTAGTTAGGGCACACACGTGTGTATGCTGCTACTACATCAGTGTCCTGCTCTTCAAATGGATCCAGATATGGACTTTTGAACAAACTACTTTGAAAAGTTTCCTTTGTGGGATTGACCTTATACAGCACCGATTGGAGGGACCCAGTATTCACATCAACAGCACAGCTTGCCTGCTGACAATTGCAACTTTCTGGAAGCCTCCATCGAAAAGGGTAACACCAGCTGTTTGCTTTTCTTCTCCCCAGGGAACTCTGCTTATCATTTCAGTCCGGGATCCTTTGTGGACACTCACTAGCAGCTATCATTGAAAAATGTATTGAGCTCCATCAATGCCCTAACTACTTGTGTTCATTGGAATTTATTCCAGTTTTTTAGCATGTCATGTCTAGTTAAGTAATTAATAAATTACATGTTATTTTATTGAAATTAATCCACAGTTTTTATTATTGGGGAAACACCTAGCGCCAGTTTACACTTTTTCTTTGCAATTTTTATTGGGACTGACAATCCCTACTGGCAGCTGTGACAGCGCGTCTGGGCCTGTTCCTTTGTTTACATTTTCAAAACTGAGGGAGGAGGGATGTGAAGGGGGAGGAACCGGCTGTGCAGACGATACTGATTTAGATTGTGCCACACCTCCGGTTGCAAGCTTCACACCCTTTAATGTCTAGGAACTCCAGTGTCCCCTAGAGGATTCAGAGAAATGGATTTATCGGTAAGTACAAAAATCCTCTTTATACAGCTATTACCTGAGACAATGAATCTAATAGGTCTGGCAGAGGAAGGAGCTTTAAATCTATTTTAAGACTATACCCTGTCACCACTGGTTGAGCAACCCACAGGGTTCTGGTGGATGTTAGAGGGTACAGAGAGGGGAGGAGCTTAGTTGCAGGGTACCCCAGATGGATTACAAGAAATAGATTTTATGATGAAAGCAAGCAAAATCCGCATTTTGGTAAGGTAGTCTTAACTGCTGATACATCTGCTGCCAGGTCTAGATGGCTTTCTATTCCTGAAACCACCAATGATGAATCAGCCTCTTGCAGAGATCAGTTTACACCCAGAGAACACTGGGGCAGATGTATTAAGCATGGAGAAGTGATGAGCAGTGATAAATGCAAGGTGCTAACGCTCCTGTCAATTTACATATTGGAGCTGACTGGCTGGTGCGTTATCACCTTGCATTCATCACTGCTTTATCACTTCTCCAGGCTTAATACATCTGCCTCATTGAATGCTTGCTATGGCCTGCAATCCAACTAGGGAGGTTTTTCAGCCTTCACAGTATAAATATCAAACATTCTCATTTAGGAGTCTGATCTTTCTACGCCTGCTTATGTGTGTGCCCCCCAGCTTTTGAGTTCTGATGGATGAAAAGAGCAGTACGGTAGGTAGGGTGTGTCTGTTTAGCATGTCTTTTGTATGTAGGTTTTAAAACCACCTCAGCTTAGTCTCTACTAAACCCTGTCACACTCCTAAGGAAAACGCGGGTTGTGAGGTAACAGTAAAATCTTCTAAAGGTAAAAGGTTTTGGTCTGGACACCTTGTGATAAAGCCTCCCTGAGGGAGGATATTGTGGAAAATGATATGATAGCATTCACAATGCAAAAAAAACTGTAGCTACCACCTCAATAGTGGAACCTATCCGTGGATGAAACTTGCATTGGTGGACTTATTACTGAAAAAAGTCTAATACATAAATGCCAATCCCTAATAAGTGCTTCGTAAAGGATTTATACAAACAGAATCAGGTATAGCTGAATTCTAGGATAATGCCTCCGTAGAAATTGCTGAAGAAGAGAATTTGAAAACTGATCTTGTGGAATCGATCTATAAGTTATGGAAGTTCAGGACGTTGTGGAAAAAGTCACTACAGGAGATGCGTTTACTGGGTCTTTTCTTTTACAAAGCAATTAAAGATATTACTAAATAATGGAAACGTCCTCTTTGATGCCAATCTCTGTATTAAGAGTAAATCATACCGTAAGTATTCATTTCCACTAAGGAAGCAGAGTGCCTACCAATAATAATGTGGTTTCATGCAGTTTCTTTTTTAGTGCTTTCAAGCTTTGTAGAAGCAGCATTAATGCCAGCACTTACTATGGCTAAAACAACTCGAACACTGTGTTTGGTGGGTAATGATAGAAGTCAGGGTAGCTTTAGAAAATTGTCACCTGTTGAATACGATTGAGGAGATTTAAAAGGGCAACCAAACTTTTTTTTTTCCAATTGTTTTTTTTTTTTTACAGCTTTCAAGTTTTACACCCACCGAAACAATGTATTATAGGGATACTGGACCAGCAAACCTATTTATGTATTACAAGTTATTTATAGCGCACACATTCCACAGCGCTTTACAGAGAATATCTGGCCATTCACATCAGTCCCTGCCCCAGGGGAGCTTACAATCTGTATTCCCTACCATATGTACACCACACTCACTTGAATATAAGGAATATACGTAACAATGTAATGTAACAAATCAGTACGAGTTGGCTGAGTAATAGACAGGTCCTCAGAAAAATAACTCGGGCAAAAATACACAGGTTTAGTGAAACCTGTGTGTTTTCGCCGGCACTTATCTGAGTTTTTGCTCCACAGCTTGTGCCGGCTTATCGGGGCTAATACGATAGCCCCTGGCGAAGCAATCACCTGCGGTCAATGCAAGTGATGCAGGTACCCAAAGGTGGCATTTAGGCTCACGCAACACTAACCCAGGAGTGTAATGGGTATCATCTGTATGGTGAATAGGAACTCTGCTCTGTAAAGAGGATCAATAGAATGCATCTATGTCCCAGCCCCTAACACCCTGAGAAAATACACTACAACTATGTCCCTAACTGACCCCCAACTACACTAAAGAACCCCCAGAAAAAGGAGGGCAAGTATACCTGTGATCTGTAAGGCTTTGGAGCCTACTCGGCCAAGGATTACATTTCCGGATGCACAAAAAGTATTTCTCCTTCATCCACTAGGGGCCACTGGAGCGCAGTTACAATGGGGAAATAGTAGGCAGTAATTGGGAGCTGGCACTTTAAAATTCTAATACTGTGGCTAGCTCCTCCCCTACTATCTCCCCTCCAAGCCAGTCTTAGTTAGTGCCCGAGGGAGCTGGTTCACTTGGGTTTTAGCTGAAGAATTTTTTCTTTATTATTTTTATTTCTCTGACGTCCTAGTGGATGCTGGGAACTCCGTAAGGACCATGGGGAATAGCGGGCTCCGAAGGAGGCTGGGCACTCTAGAAAGATTTATGACTACCTGGTGTGCACTGGCTCCTCCCACTATGACCCTCCTCCAAGCCTCAGTTAGATTTTGTGCCCGGCCGAGGTTGGATGCACACTAGGGGCTCTCCTGAGCCTTTAGAAAGAAAGTATAGAAATTAGGTTTTTTATTTTCAGTGAGACCTGCTGGCAACAGGCTCACTGCAGCGAGGGACTAAGGGGAGAAGAAGCGAACCTGCCTGCTTGCAGCCAGCTTGGGCTTCTTAGGCTACTGGACACCATTAGCTCCAGAGGGATCGACCGCAGGCCCAGCCTTTGTGATCGGTCCCGGAGCCGCGCCGCCGTCCCCCTTACAGAGCCAGAAGCAAGAAGAGGTCCGGAAAATCGGCGGCAGAAGACATCAGTCTTCACCAAGGTAGCGCACAGCACTGCAGCTGTGCGCCATTGCTCCTCACACACACTTCACACTCCGGTCACTGAGGGTGCAGGGTGCTGGGGGGGGGGGCGCCCTGAGAAGCAATAATAACACCTTGGCTGGCAAAAATACCACAATATATAGCCCCAGAGGCTATATATGTGGAAAATACCCCTGCCAGAATATAGGAAAAAGCGGGAGAATAGTCTGCGGAAAAGGGGCGGAGCTATCTCCTTCAGCACACTGGCGCCATTTTCCCTCACAGCTCCGCTGGAAGGAAGCTCCCTGGCTCTCCCCTGCAGTCTACACTACAGAAAAGGGTAAAAAAGAGAGGGGGGGCACTAAATTTAGGCGCAGTATACATTTATATAGAAAAAGCAGCTATAGGGGACATAACTCAGTTAGTCCCTGCATTATATAGCGCTCTGGTGTGTGCTGGCATACTCTCACTCTGTCCCCCCAAAGGGCTTTTGTGGGTCCTGTCCTCTGTTGGAGCATTCCCTGTGTGTGTGCGGTGTGTCGGTACGGCTGTGTCGACATGTTTGATGAGGATAATGATGTGGAGACGGAGCAGATGCCTTTAGAAGGAATGTCACCCCCTGCGGGGCAGACACCTGAGTGGATGAGCTTATGGAAAGAAATGAGTGCACGTATAGACTCCTTACATAAGGAATTTGACGACATGCCAAATGTGGGACAGCCGACTTCTCAGCTCGTGCCTGTCCAGGCGTCTCAAAGGTCATCAGGGGCTCTGAAACGCCCGCTACCTCAGACCGCAGACCCAGATGTCGACACTGATACTGACACCAGTGTCGACGACGATGAGTCTAACCTGATGCACACTAAGGCCATTCACTGCATGATTGAGGCAATGAAAGAGGTGTTACACATTTCTGATATAAATACAGGTACCACTAAAAAGGGTATTATGTTTGGGGAGAAAAAACTACCCGTAGTTTTTCCCCCATCAGATGAATTAAATTGAAGTGTGTGAAGAAGCGTGGGCTTTCCCTGATAAAAAATTGGTAATTCCTAAGAAGGTACTAATGGCGTTCCCTTTCCCGCCAGAGGATAGGTCACGTTGGGAAACACCTCCTAGGGTGGATAAAGCGCTCACACGTTTGTCTAAAAAGGTGGCACTACCGTCTCCGGCCGCCCTCCAGGAACCTGCTGATAGAAAGCAGGAGGCGATCCTGAAGTCTGTATACACACACTCAGGCATTATACTTAGACCAGCTATTATTGCGTCAGCATGGATGTGCAGTGCTGCCGCAGCGTGGTCAGATAAACTGTCAGAAAATATTGACACACTAGACAGAGACACGATCCTGCTAACCATAGACCATATCAAAGACTCAGTCTTATATATGAGAGATGCACAGAGGGAAATCTGCCGGCTGGCATCTAAAGTAAGTGCATTGTCCATTTCTGCTAGGAGAGGCTTATGGACTCGCCAGTGGACAGGAGATGCAGATTCTAAAAGGCACATGGAAGTTTTGCCTTATAAGGGTGAGGAATTATTTGGGGATGGTCTCTCGGACATAGTTTCCACAGCAACGTCTGGGAAGTCAGCATTTTTACCCCATGTCCCCTCACAGCCTAAGAAGGCGCCGTTTTATCAGGTTCAGTCCTTTCGGACCCAGAAAAACAAGCGTGGAAAAGGCGGGTCTTTTCTGTCCAGAGGCAGAGGTAGGGGAAAAAGGCTGCAACAAACAGCAGGTTCCCAGGAGCAAAAGTCCTCCCCCGCTTCTTCTTCCAAGTCCGCCGCATGACGGTGGGGCTCCACAGGCGGAGCCAGGTACGGTGGGGGGCTGCCTCAAGAATTTCAGCGGTCAGTGGGCTCGCTCACAGGTGGATCCCTGGATCCTTCAAATAGTATCTCAGGGGTACAAACTGGAATTCGAGGCGTCTCCACCCCACCGGTTCCTAAAATCTGCCTTTCCGATTGCTCCCTCAGACAGGGAGGCGGTGCTAGCGGCAATTCACAAGCTGTATTCCCAGCAGGTAATAATCAAGGTACCCCTACTTCAACAAGGCCGGGGTTACTATTCCACACTATTTGTGGTGCCGAAACCGGACGGTTCGGTGAGACCCATTTTAAAATTGAAATCCTTGAACACATACATAAAAAAATTCAAGTTCAAGATGGAATCGCTCAGGGCGGTTATTGCAAGCCTGGACGAGGGGGATTACATGGTATCCCTGGACATCAAGGATGCTTACTTGCATGTCCCCATTTACCATCCTCACCAGGAGTACCTCAGATTTGTGGTACAGGATTGCCATTACCAATTCCAGACGCTGCCGTTTGGACTGTCCACGGCACCGAGGGTATTTACCAAGGTTATGGCGGAAATGATGATACTCCTTCGAAAAAAGGGAGTTTTAATTATCCCGTACTTGGACGATCTCCTAATAAAGGCGAGATCCAAGGAACAGTTGTTGGTGGGAGTAGCACTATCTCAGGAAGTGCTGCACCAGCACGGCTGGATTCTGAATATCCCAAAGTCACAGCTGGTTCCGACGACACGGCTACTGTTCCTGGGTATGATTCTGGATACAGTCCAGAAAAAAGTGTCTCTCCCGGAGGAGAAAGCCAGGGAGTTGTCATCTCTAGTCAGAGACCTCCTGAAACCGAAACAGGTATCGGTGCATCACTGCACGCGGGTCCTGGGAAAGATGGTAGCTTCTTACGAAGCAATTCCCTTCGGCAGGTTCCATGCCAGAATTTTTCAGTGGGACCTATTGGACAAATGGTCCGGATCGCATCTTCAGATGCATCGCTTAATAACCCTGTCTCCAAGAACCAGGGTGTCTCTACTGTGGTGGCTGCAGAGTGCCCATCTTCTAGAGGGCCGCAGGTTCGGCATACAGGACTGGGTCCTGGTGACCACGGATGCCAGCCTTCGAGGCTGGGGGGCAGTCACACGGGGAAGAAACTTCCAAGGACTATGGTCGAGTCAGGAGACTTCCCTTCACATAAATATTCTGGAACTAAGGGCCATTTACAATGCCCTAAGTCAAGCAAAATCCCTGCTCCTACACCAGCCGGTGCTGATCCAGTCAGACAACATCACGGCAGTCGCCCATGTAAATCGACAGGGAGGCACAAGAAGCAGGATGGCAATGGCAGAAGCCACAAGAATTCTCCGATGGGCGGAGAATCATGTATTAGCACTGTCAGCAGTGTTCATTCCGGGAGTGGACAACTGGGAAGCAGACTTCCTCAGCAGACACGACCTCCACCCTGGAGAGTGGGGACTTCATCCAGAAGTCTTCCAGATGCTGGTAAACCGTTGGGAAAAACCACAGGTGGACATGATGGCGTCCCGCCTCAACAAAAAGTTAAAAAGATATTGCGCCAGGTCAAGGGACCCTCAGGCGATAGCTGTGGACGCTCTAGTGACACCGTGGGTGTACCAGTCGGTTTATGTGTTCCCTCCTCTGCCTCTCATACCAAAGGTATTGAGACTAATAAGAAAGCGAGGAGTAAACACAATTCTCGTGGTTCCGGATTGGCCAAGACGAGCGTGGTACCCGGAACTTCAAGAGATGATCTCAGAGGACCCGTGGCCTCTGCCGCTCAGACAGGACCTGCTACAGCAGGGGCCCTGTCTGTTCCAAGACTTACCGCGGCTGCGTTTGATGGCATGGCGGTTGAACGCCGGATCCTGAAGGAAAAGAGTATTCCGGAAGAAGTCATTCCTACGCTTATTAAAGCCAGGAAAGATGTTACGGCAAATCATTATCACCGCATATGGCGAAAATATGTTGCATGGTGCGAGGCCAAAAAGGCCCCGACAGAGGAATTTCAACTAGGTCGATTTCTGCATTTCCTGCAAGCAGGAGTGAATTTGGGCCTAAAACTAGGCTCCATTAAAGTACAGATCTCGGCTCTGTCGATTTTCTTTCAAAAAGAACTAGCTTCAGTACCTGAAGTTCAGACATTTGTGAAAGGAGTGCTGCATATTCAGCCCCCGTTTGTGCTTCCTGTGGCACCTTGGGATCTCAACGTGGTGTTGAGTTTCTTAAAATCACATTGGTTTGAGCCACTAAAAACCGTGGATCTAAAATATCTCACGTGGAAAGTGGTCATGTTGTTGGCCTTGGCTTCAGCCAGGCGAGTGTCAGAGTTGGCGGCTTTATCATGTAGAAGCCCTTTTCTTTATCATCCACTAGGGGTCACTGGAGTACTCTTGGGATATGGACGGGCTTCCGTAGGAACAGCACTGAATATTTAAATTTAGAACACTCCACCCCTCCATATCCCCGAGCACCTCTCAGTGTTTTTTCTGTGCTACACGTAGCAACAGCTCTGTGACTGAAGTCACGATTACTTGAAGAATTTTTATTTTTTATTTTTATTTATTTTTTCGATTTTACATCCCTTTCCCCCTTCCAAAAGGCAGGGTCAGGGATTGTGCAGCTGCTGAAGCAGCAGCGGCGTGTCGGGCCTCTCTGAAAGAGCTCCCTCACAGCCACACACACACACAGTTCTCATGTGTGCACAGGCTGGCCGGCGCTTACTAAGAAGCCCCGTCGGAGCCTCATGACAGACGCATAATCAGGTATGTGAAGGGGTAGAACGGAGGCGGTCAGCTTCCGCTGCCGCCCCGACGTGTGGGGAAGGCGTTGGTGGCTTTTGCTGTATGCTGCGGCCGGCCGCCGGGGAACATAGCGCCACTGTACTACACTGCTCCCGCGTCTTTGAAGGGTCCGGTCGCCGCTTCTCCCGCTGCTCCGGCGCTTCTCACAGGGTACCCGTAAGTCTCTCAACGGGTCCGCCCGCCGCTTCTCCCACAACTTTCGACTGCCTCTTCAACGCTGCTGCCCAGGTCCCATAGCGCTGACACGCGTTCCCAGGGCCCGGGGTGCCGCTGCCCAGCCCACACTGCACGCTATGGAGCAGATGCGAGGGGGGGGGGAGGACAGCAGCAACAGGCTGGGGATAGTATAGCACATATATATCATGATGTTATACTGCCAGGGAGGAGTTTTTATAATAATACACAGGCTGTTAATAATATCAGTATGAAACTGCACTGTGATCATATGTATAAGCATGGCAGCCATTTTAACCATGTTTCTGTGTCTTCATGCTGTGATTCCAGAACGTTCCAGTACTACATCTCTACTCCACCGGAGGCGCAAGGGTGTTAGTGGGAATTTGGGATCACATTTCAGAGTACTGGCCACGTGTACTGCATTTGGCCAGTTTTATATACAGAGACACCTTACTGCTATTTTACTGAGTCGTGCAGGTGTCTGGTTTTTGTGTATTGTATTGTCTGTCGCCATAATGAGTAAGGCACCAGCAAAAACTAAAAAGCATAATTGCAAAGTCTGTAACAGTGTATTACCGGATGGATCTACCACATGTACAGTATGTTTTGTGAATTCGGTTCAGAATACCATTTCTGCTCCTGTTTTACAACCAATTTCCTCACCGGACCCTCCGTGGGGTATGTTAGTAAATGTACTGGATAGGTTACAATCAGAATTGACCGCCGCTCGTCAGGAGCGGGAAACGGTAAGATCTGAGTCTAGGGTGAGACCGCCAGAACTACCGGAGGCGTCTCAGCCTTGCGTAAGGTCCAAATCCATTTTGGGTAAACGGGATAAATTTCATATGTCTTATGATTTTCCAGTGTCTGCTATGTTGCATTCTGACGATTCCATGCCAGACCTCACGGAACATGAGGGTGAGGAGGGCGAAGTGGAGTCAGATGGCGAGGATGTTAACAGTTCCGGCATTGATGATCTCATCAGAGCGGTACGTCAGTCTCTGAGGTTTCCTGAAACTGAGGAGCCTCTCACAAATGATCAGGTCGTATTTACTAAACGACGGAAGACGCCAATAAGTTTTCCTGTGTCGGATTCTCTAAATCAGATGTTAGTAGAAACACGACAGAATCCAGATAAACGGTTTTCTATACCTCGCAGATTTAAGTCTAGTTATCCGTTTCCAGACTCGGTAACGTGTACATGGGAGAATCCACCAATAGTTGATTCGTCAGTATCCAAGCTTACCAAGAAATTAACCATACCAGTGCCAGCAGCTACTACGCTTAAGGATCCTTCAGATCGCAAGATAGAAACTATGCTAAAATCCATGTATGTAGCATCAGGTGTGATGCTGAGACCTGGATTGGTTGGCATTTGGGTCACTAAGGCGCTCATAATATGGCTTACAGAACTCAAATCTGATTTACATGACGAAAACCTGATAATTCTTGTAAATCAAATGATTGAGGCTGTAGAGTATCTCTGTACAGCGTCTACTGACGTCTGTCAGCTCACTTCTCGTATTTCATCGTCGCTAGTTACGGCACGACGAGCACTCTACCTGCGTACTTATCATGCGGAGGCAGAGGTCAAACGAAGTATAGAGGCGTTGCCTTACGATGGCAAGAAGTTGTTTGGTCCAGAATTGGACGCATGGATTGCGGAGGCTACGGGAGGTAAGTCTGTTTTCTTACCATTGCCTCCACCGGTTCCAAGAAGAAGGTACGCTGGACCTTCGTTCAAATCCTTTAGACCTCAGCCCTTTCGAGGACGTGGCAGAGGATCAGCCACGCCTGCTAGACGTGGTCGCGGACGTGGTTTCCATCAAACCAACACAACTCGCCAAGACGCTAAGGTTACCGACAAGCCAGTGGCATGACGGGCTACCAGCCCATCTCGGTTCTCCAATTGTGGGAGCACGCCTTCAGACGTTCCATGTGGCGTGGTTCCACACATCCGCGGATGGCTGGATCCGCAATTTAGTGTTAAAAGGTTACAAAATAGAGTTCGACTGTCTTCCGCCTCTGCGGTTTTTCAAGACAGGATTGCCTCTGTCGGACGACAAGAGGACGGTTTTGCAAGTTGCCATTCAGTCCCTACTGGATTCGGCAGTGTTGATTCCGGTCCCTGTACACCAACAGGGTCAGGGTTATTATTCAAGTCTGTTTGTGGTCCCGAAGCCGGATGGCTCAGTCAGACCAATATTGAACGTAAAGGGGCTCAATCAGTACGTAACTTACTACAGATTCAAGATGGAGTCTCTACGTTCGGTGATTGCGGGGTTAGAGGCAAAGGAGTTTATGATTGCGCTAGACCTCAAGGATGCGTACTTACACATTCCAATTTGGCAGCCTCATCAGAAATTCTTACGGTTTGCAATGCGCCAGAACCATTACCAGTTTCAGGCTCTACCGTTTGGCCTGTCATCAGCGCCGCGGGTATTCACCAAAGTGATGTCTGTGATGATAGCTCACCTCAGATCCCTGGGAGTGACAATAGTTCCGTATTTAGACGATCTGCTCATCAAAGCTCCGTCTCAACAGATACTTCTCCAACATGCGCTGCTAACATACAATGTACTGGTTCACCACGGTTGGATTGTCAACTTCAAGAAATCACATCTAATTCCGTCTCAACGCCTTCAGTTCCTAGGTATGATTCTCGATACGATCAATCAAAGAATTTACCTACCACAGCAGAAAGTACAAATGCTACGCCATCTAGTACAATTAGTGCTCAAGCCACGCACAGTGTCGGTACACTTGTGCATTCGCCTCTTAGGCACAATGGTGGCAGCTTTCGAGGCGCTTCAGTTCGGAAGATTTCACTCTCGTCCATTTCAACTGAATGTGCTTGCCCAGTGGTCGGGCTCGCATCTGCAGATTCACCACAGGGTGAGGTTGTCGCCAACAGCAAGAGTATCTCTGCTCTGGTGGCTCAAGGAACACAATTTAACCGCAGGAAGACGGTTCGGAGGTTGGAATTGGATAATTCTAACTACGGACGCCAGTCTCAGAGGTTGGGGAGCGGTAATTCAAAATTGTCAGCTCCAGGGTCTCTGGGCGGATCACGAGAAATTGCTGTCTATAAATGTTCTAGAACTCCACGCAATTTACAATGGGCTACGACAAGCAGTGCACATGCTTCGCTCTCAACCTGTCCAAATGCAGTCGGACAATGCGACGGCGGTCGCATACATCAACAAACAAGGAGGAACGAGAAGCCGCATGGCAATGCGGGAAGTAGCTCGAATCCTCAATTGGGCGGAATGCCACCAGGTGATATTGTCGGCCGTGTTCATTCCGGGAGTGGACAACTGGGAGGCGGATTATCTCAGTCGTCGGATTTTCATCCAGGCGAATGGGCATTAAATCCAGAAGTGTTTCACATGTTGGTTCAGCGATGGGGTTATCCTCAGGTGGACCTGATGGCATCTCGACACAATCACCAGACATTCCAGTATGTGTCCAGAACAAGAGATCCAAAGGCAGTGGCGGTGGATGCTCTCACGGTCGAGTGGCCGTACAGTCTTGTGTATCTGTTTCCACCGTTTCCGTTGCTCCCTCTGGTGCTAAAACGAATCAAAAGAGAGTCGGTCACAGTCATACTAGTGGCGCCTCATTGGCCTCGGAGAGCTTGGTACTCGGATCTCCGAGGATAACTCGCAGACGATCCTTGGCCGCTCCCGCTACGTCCAGACCTGTTACAACAGGGTCCATTCCTTTACCCCGATTTAGCGCGGCTGCGTTTGACGGGGTGGCTGTTGAGACCGCCCTCTTAAAAAGGGAGGGCATCCCAGATTCAGTTATACCAACCATGTTACGAGCTAGGAAGCCGGTTACGGCAGCTCATTATTACAGAATATGGCGTGCCTATATAGGTTGGTGTGAAGCTCGGAAATTCCCGACATCATCTTTCAAGTTATGCCGCCTTTTGTTGTTTCTACAAACAGGGTTAGATGGAGGTCTGCGTTTATCTACACTAAAGGTGCAGGTATCTGCTTTGTCAATTTACTTTCAAAGACGATTGGCTCTATTGCCGTCTATACGCACTTTTTTCCAAGGTGTCCTCAGAGTACAGCCTCCATTCATTCCACCTACAGCGCCATGGGACTTGAATCTGGTTTTAGAGTTCTTACAGTCTTCATATTTTGAACCCTTACAGCAAGTGGATATAAAGTTTCTCACTTGGAAAACAATTTTTCTTCTAGCCTTAGCTTCGGCAAGGCGTGTTTCGGATTTGGGTGCCTTGTCATGCAAGGCACCGTATTTGGTGTTTCATGATGATAGAGCGTAACTTCGGACGAATCCCGCCTTCTTACCAAAGGTAGTGTCATCTTTTCACATCAATCAACCAATAGTAGTTCCTGTGTTGACAGCACATTCTGGAACTCTGGATGTGGTACGCGCATTACGCGTTTATGTATCCCGAACGTCTTCAGTTCGTAAGACGGATACGTTATTTGTTCTCTATGATGCTGCCAAGATAGGTTGGCCAGCATCTAAACAAACTTTATCCAGATGGATAAAACTGACCATACGTCAGGCTTACCTTCATGCTAGGTTACAACCGCCTACGTCAGTAACCGCTCATTCCACACGTTCTGTGGGAACTTCATGGGCAGCTGGTCGTGGGGCTTCTACGACGCAGCTTTGCCGTGCGGCTACATGGTCTTCAGTGCACACGTTTGTGCGCTTTTACAAGTTTGATACGTTTGCGGCATCAGCATCTAGCTTTGGCCGTCTAGTGTTACAAGTGCCATTCAGCTGTCCCGCCCACGGGGGAAGCTTTGGTACGTCCCAAGAGTACTCCAGTGACCCCTAGTGGATGATAAAGAAAATAGGATTTTGGTACTTACCAGGTAAATCCTTTTCTTTGAATCCATAGGGGGCACTGGACGCCCACCCAGAGCAGTTTTACCTAGTTGTGGTTAGTTCTGAGGATCTTATGGTAACACACTTTCACCGACTGGTTCAAATTACAAGTGCTGGTTAGGGTGTCAACTGTTTAGTTGTCAGTAACGTTATGTGTTAACTTCGTTATTGTCAGTTATGTTATATGTAATACTCCATTGTCAACATCTCTATAGTTCCTGTTCGGCTCAGTAAAAAACACTGAGAGGTGCTCGGGGATATGGAGGGGTGGAGTGTTCTAAATTTAAATATTCAGTGCTGTTCCTACGGAAGCCCGTCCATATCCCAAGAGTACTCCAGTGCCCCCTATGGATTCAAAGAAAAGGATTTACCTGGTAAGTACCAAAATCCTATTATCTGATTTTCCATATGGATAGGGCAGAATTGAGGACTCGTCCCCAGTTTCTCCCTAAGGTGGTGTCAGCGTTTCACCTGAACCAGCCTATTGTGGTGCCTGCGGCTACTAGGGATTTGGAGGACTCCAAGTTGCTAGACGTTGTCAGGGCCCTGAAAATATATGTTTCCAGGACGGCTGGAGTCAGAAAATCTGACTCGCTGTTTATCCTGTATGCACCCAACAAGCTGGGTGCTCCTGCTTCTAAGCAGACTATTGCTCGCTGGATTTGTAGTACAATTCAGCTTGCACATTCTGTGGCAGGCCTGCCACAGCCAAAATCTGTAAATGCCCATTCCACAAGGAAGGTGGGCTCATCTTGGGCGGCTGCCCGAGGGGTCTCGGCTTTACAACTTTGCCGAGCAGCTACTTGGTCAGGGGCAAACACGTTTGCAAAATTCTACAAATTTGATACCCTGGCTGAGGAGGACCTGGAGTTCTCTCATTCGGTGCTGCAGAGTCATCCGCACTCTCCCGCCTGTTTGGGAGCTTTGGTATAATCCCCATGGTCCTTACGGAGTTCCCAGCATCCACTAGGACGTCAGAGAAAATAAGAATTTACTCACCGGTATTTCTATTTCTCGTAGTCCGTAGTGGATGCTGGGCGCCCATCCCAAGTGCGGATTGTCTGCAATACTTGTAAATAGTTATTGCTAACTAAAGGGTTATTGTTGAGCCATCTGTTGAGAGGCTCAGTTGTTTTCATACTGTCAAACTGGATATAGTATCACGAGTTGTACGGTGTGATTGGTGTGGCTGGTATGAGTCTTACCCGGGATTCAAAATCCTTCCTTATTATGTCAGCTCGTCCGGGCACAGTGTCCTAACTGAGGCTTGGAGGAGGGTCATAGTGGGAGGAGCCAGTGCACACCAGGTAGTCATAAATCTTTCTAGAGTGCCCAGCCTCCTTCGGAGCCCGCTATTCCCCATGGTCCTTACGGAGTTCCCAGCATCCACTACGGACTACGAGAAATAGAATTACCGGTGAGTAAATTCTTATTTTTTCTTTCTCGCACACACAGACTGGCAGCTCTGCCACTGCCAGTCTGCACCGTGGGAGCTGCCGGCGGGGTCCCATCGCAGCTGCGTGCATCTTGGGATGGGCCCCGGCTGAGGGAGACACTGAGCTCTCCTGAGCTGGCCGGACACCGCTGCGTGCGGCGCGTGTCGGGGCCGCTCCACCAGCAGAAGATTACGTCAGCACGGCAGCGGTAAGTTTACGTGGCCGGAGACCGCGGCGTGTGTCGGGGCCACTCCACCACACGCTGAAAAGGTGAGTGTGTGCTTCCTCAGTCAGTGGAAGGGCTTTCTAGGGCTGTAATCCCTTCCCAAGCCCTGTCATTTAGCCCCCCTCAACAGGCTTCTAAAAAGAGATTGCTAGCCTATGTGTTGCAGGACTTTGACGATAATATGCCTCAATTAGATGAGGCGGGGTTAGATATACAGGATGTTGATATACAGGATACTGATGAGGATCAGGTATACAGGGACTCTGAACCAGTAGCTCAGGGTATAGAGGCTCTTATTACTGCTATTCGCTCAGTATTACAGGTGAAGGAGACGGAGGACGTCTTACGCCCTTCAAGGTTTGGCACTAACAATGCCTGCCGGTGACCTTTCCAGTTTAGGAGGAGCTGGATGCGCTCATAACGGCAGCCTGGAAACATCCAGACGCAAAATTTCAGGTATCAAGAAAACTGTCTTCCTATCCTTTTCCCGCAGATAGCAGGACACGTTATGAGACCTCTCCGATTGTGGATCCTTCGGTATCTCATCTGTCCAAAAAGACGGTCCTACCGGTTCCGGGTGCAACTTCGCTTAAGGAGGCGTCAGATAGGAAGTTGGAATCTACCTTAAAGAATATTTACTCTGCGGCAGGGGTATTACATCGCCCGGCGCATGTAGGTTGTTGGGTCAACAAGGCGATGGAAGCTTGGGCGGAGCATTTGTCCTCTGGAATTCGTGACGAATTGCCGGCGGATCAATTGATAGAGTTGGCGGAACACATCCGTGAATCAGCCCTTTATCTTTGCGAAGCGTCCAAGGACATACGTGTTCTCGGAGCTAGAATTTCCGCTTTAGCAATTGCGGCCCGCAGAGCTCTCTGGCACCGGCAGTGGCAGGCGGATATGGAATCCAAAAGGGCGGCAGAAGCGTTGCCCTTTACGGGTGAGTTTCTGTTTGGTAAGGATCTGGATGCCTGGATCTCTCAGGCCACCGGGGGTAGGTCGACTTATCTTCCTTCTGCTCCAGCCACTCGCAGGCCATATAGGGGTCCCTCTTTTCGATCCTTTTCGTGCCCCTTCCAGGTTTCGAGGCCAGGCCAGGGGTGGAGCTTCTACCTTCCGTGGCCATAGAGGTAGAGGCGGCGGCAGGGGTAGAGGTTCCGCAGCCTCAGCCCAGTCAGAGGTTAAGTCCTCTACCACTACCACCGCATGACGGGCTTCCCTCCCACCTGGGAGATCACAGGGTGGGAGCTAGTCTGGGATTTCAAGGAGGTCTGGATACAGTCCTGCCCAGTTGCTTGGGTCCGGGATCTAATCACTTGCGGTTACAAGCTCGATTTTCAGGAACAACCGCCCCAGCGTTTTTTTACCACGGGTTTGCCAGTTTCCGACAACCGAGGAGTTGCCTTACAGGCAGCGGTCCAGAAGCTTCTATCCGCAAGGGTGGTGATCCCTGTTCCCTCTCATCAACGGAAACAGGGCTATTACTCAAGCCTGTTTCTGGTACCAAAGCCGGACGGCTCGGTCAGGCCAATCCTGAACTTGAAAGATCTCAATCCGTATTTGAAGGTATTCAAGTTCAAGATGGAGTCCCTCCAGTCTGTTATTGCGGGGTTGGAAAAAAACGAGTTTCTGGCATCCTTAGACATCAAGGATGCATACTTACATGTTCCCATTTGGCCTCCTCATCAACCTCCGGTTCACAATACAGGACGCTCATTTACAGTTCCAGGCCCTTCCTTTCGGTCTCTCTTCTGCTCCCAGAGTGTTCACAAAGGTCATGGCGGTCATGATGGCCCTACTTCGGAAGCAGGGTGTGACAATTGTTCCCTATGTGGACGATCTGCTAATAAAAGCAAGCTCAGCAGAACGGTTACTTCAGAATATCCGGATGACACAGGACCTTCTGATTCGACACGGGTGGATCCTGAATTTCCCAAAGTCTCGCTTATGCCCCTCACAACGGCTGTTGTTTCTGGGGATGATTCTCGACACGGTCCATCAGAGGGTTTTCCTTCCGCAGGACAAGATACTGTCTCTGCAGACACTGGTAAGATTGGTTCTTCGACACCGTCGGGTGTCAGTGTATCTGTGCATTCGCCTTCTGGGAAAGATGGTAGCAGCGTTCGAAGCTCTTCCGTACGGTCGCTTCCACTCTCTACCGTTTCAGCTTTGTCTTCTACATCAGTGGTAAGGATCTCATCTGTTCCTTCATCAGCGGGTGACGCTATCTCCAAAGGCACGGTCGTCGCTGCTCTGGTGGCTCCAGTCGACACATCTGTTGGTAGGAAGACGGTTCGGTATATGGGATTGGACTCTCCTCACCACGGACGCCAGTCTGCGAGGCTGGGGGGCAGTGACCCTGGAACATCGGTTTCAGGGGCGCTGGTCAATCCACGAATCCGCTCTCCCCATAAACATTCTCGAACTAAGGGCGGTGTACAATGCCCTGCTTCAGGCACATCACCTACTGAGCGGTCAGAGTTCAGTCCGACAACGCCACGACGGTAGCGTACATCAACCGTCAGGGCGGCACTCGCAGCCGTGCGGCGATGAGGGAGGTCACCAACATCCTTCTCTGGGCAGAGAAGTATGCTCTGTCCTTCTCGGCGATATTCATTCCGGGAGTGGACAATTGGGAAGCCGATTATCTAAGCCGACAGGACATGCACCCGGGAGAGTGGTCACTACATCCGCAGGTGTTTTGGCAACTGGTACGCCGGTGGGGAAAACCACAGATCGACCTCATGGCGTCCCGCCGGAACCATCAGTTGCCTCTTTATTACTCTCGGACAAGGGACCCGGCGGCGGTGGGCGTGGATGCCCTCACGACTCCTTGGAATTTCCGGTTCGTTTACCTCTTTCCTCCTTTCCCGCTGTTGCCGAGGGTTCTGCAACGCATCAAGAGAGAAGACGCTCGGGTCCTCCTGGTGGCTCCGGATTGGCCACGCAGGGTTTGGTACTCCACCCTACACCTGTTGTCAGTGGCCGAGCCTTGGCCCCTGCCACTACGAGACGATCTTCTACAACAGGGTCCTTTTTCTTTATCCAGACTTACGCAGGCTACGTTTGACGGCTTGGCTGTTGAGAAAGCCATCTTGAAAAGGAAGGGGATTCCTCGTACAGTTATCCCTACTATGCTTCGGGCTAGAAAGTCAGTCACATCTTCTCACTACTACCGCATTTGGAAGGCTTATGTAGCCTGGTGTGAACGTCGAGAAATTTCTCCTTCCGTGTTTAGCTTAGCCCGTCTTCTCCGTTTTTTGCAGGCGGGTTTTTCAGCAGGCCTAAGACTGGGTTCACTAAAGGTGCAGGTCTCTGCTCTTTCGGTTTTCTTCCAGAAAAAGTTAGCCTTGCTGCCTGAGGTTCAGACTTTCTTTCAAGGGGTTCTTCGAATACAGCCTCCCTTCTGCCCTCCGACAGCGCCATGGGACCTCAGTCTGGTCCTTTCTTTTCTGCAGTCTTCATTGTTTGAGCCCCTGGAATCAGTGGAGATAAAATATCTCACCTGGAAGGTGGTTCTTCTCCTGGCGCTGGCTTCAGCTAGACGGGTGTCGGAACTTGGGGCTCTCTCTTGTAGGTCTCCTTACCTGGTGTTTCATGCGGATAGGGCCGAGCTTCGTACTCGTATGTCTTTTCTACCTAAGGTGGTGTCTGATTTTCACATCAATCAGCCGCTTGTGGTCCCGGCCCTCTCGGGGGACTCTCCGGATTCGAGATCATTGGATGTTGTCAGGGCGCTCAAGATCTATGTGGATAGGACTTCAGCTATTCGGAAGTCAGATTCCTTATTTGTTCTCTACGATGCTGCTCGCCGTGGTTGGCCGGCTTCTAAGCAGACCTTGTCTCGATGAATTCGACTGACCATCAGACAAGCTTATTTGGCAGCTTCTCGGGAACCTCCATCTTCCATTTCAGCGCACTCCATGCGCTCTGTGGGACCTTCGTGGGCGGCTGCCCGTGGGGTCTCCATGACTACTTTATGTCGGGCGGCTACTTGGTCGGGCTGTCATACGTTTGTCAAATTCTACAAGTTTGACACTTTTGCGGCCTCTGCATCTCAGTTTGGCCGAGCGGTTTTACAGGACTCTCAGCGCTCTCCCACCCGTTTTGGGAGCTCTGGGACGTCCCCATTGTAACTGCGCTCCAGTGGCCCCTAGTGGATGAAGGAGAAATCAGGATTTTGGTACTTACCGATAAATCCCTTTCTCCGATTCCACAGGGGCCACTGGACGCCCGCCCAGCGCTGTTTCCTTCTTGTTTTTTGCTTAACGGTTTGCAGCTCAATATATGACTGCTTGTTGAGTTCAGGTTAGCCTGTTTTTTTTTTTTGTTAGGTTCTGTTCCAGGTTTGGTTTGTGTTATCCTGGTTTACAGGGCGTCATTAACCTCCTCTACCTTAAGGTTTGTTTATTACAGCTCTCCTCGGGCACAGTTTTACTTAGATTGGCTTGGAGAGGAGATAGTAGGGGAGGAGCTAACCACAGTATTAGAATTTTAAAGTGCCAGCTCCCAATTACTGCCTACTATTTACCCATTGTAACTGCGCTCCAGTGGCCCCTGTGGAATCGGAGAAAGGGAGTTATTGGTAAGTACCAAAATCCTGATTTCCAAACGGAGAACGTTACATTTCTTCTAAATATTCACCAGAGTAGTCTATGCAAACTTGTATGTTCTCACAGGGATGTGCAGTGAGGTAAGTGGCGCAGGAGGCACTGACTAGTACCTGAGTCAAAGCGTTCATATGGGCATTATACACAGGTGCAGCAGTATATACTGCTGGAAATTTGGTGAGTTTTGATCAGAGATGTGTGGAAAAGATGGGCTGCCATAGACTTTTTACTCCAGAGTTTTGACTATAAAAATTATTAGAATAATGCAAAGAAAATATTTCTAATATACACTGCTCAAAAAAATAAAGGGAACACTAAAATAACACATCCTAGATCTGAATGAATGAAATATTCTTATTAAATACTTTGTTCTTTACATAGTTGAATGTGCTGACAACAAAATCACACAAAAATTAACAATGGATATCTAATTTCTGCTGCGGTGTACACTGGGCTCTACAAGGATTGGACAATGGGGTGTAGAGTAGGATCTTGATCCGAGGCACCAACAGGTTCAAAGCTTTGACTGTTCCTCTATAACCCCGCCTCCCTGCACAGGAGCTAAGTTTTGTAAGTTGGTGCTGCAGTAAGCAGGCACTGAACAGAGGGGCTGCTCCAGGCAGCCCTAAGAAAAGCTTTTTATGAGGTAAAAAGTGAAGACTTCAAGGGCAGCAGCGGTGGTAAATGTCTTGTGACATTCACTGCTGCAGCTCCAGCTCTCCCCAGCGGCACTGTACACTCCCGAGCCCTGGTTGCCGGGTACCTACAGCGGAGGCTCCGGTTTTCTTCACGTTAGACACACACAGCTGGGGCTCTCCAGGATCGCGTGGCCGCGCTTCGGGAGGTGGTAAGTGGGTCCCGCTCGCGATCCGGCGCGGTCAGTGGGAGGCGCGCTGGAGGTGGACACTGTGGATACAGGCGATCCCACTAGATCACCAGGGCATGGGCGCAGATCAGGTTTTCTCTCTAAACCAATTCTTATATCGCCCACAGTACCTGGTGGTTTTGCCAGCAGAGGGGATAAGGCTGAGACCTGAAGCCCCTCCCCGAACCCCAGGGCGCCATTTCTAGCAAGTGTTCCCGCCCTGGAGCTGCATATCTGTGTCTTCCTCACTCCCTGTCAGTGTCTGCGGTGCCATTATCCCTCAGCTCACTTCCTGGGACTGCTTGGGCAAATCTTCCTATGTAAATCCGCCTGGTTGTCAGTGCTGTGACTTTACATGACACTTAAGTATTCTACCTGCCTTTTTTAGTCAGTGTTAGTAAGAAAGAGTGCATTTAGTCAGGGTTTTCTAGTACAATTACCCTGTGATATATATCCAGTTCTTACTGTGTACTGTTATATCTATTGTTATATAGCTGTGTAAGCTAGTCCAGTGCAGTATTATTGTCAGTAATAACCTCTGCATTGTACAAACTGTGGCTATCTGTGTGTGCATTTGATAGCTGAGTGGTGTCCATTTTGTGTCTTTCACTCAACCTGCTATCCCTATATTCTATAACCTGAGGGGGCTTGGTGCGTCAGGTTTTATCTAATATAGGATTTTCACAAAGATATACTGTATTACGTATTTCTCTAACGTCCTAGAGGATGCTGGGGACTCCGTAAGGACCATGGGGATAGACGGGCTCCGCAGGAGACATGGGCACTTTAAGAAGACTTTGAATCTGGGTGTGCACTGACTCCTCCCTCTATGCCCCTTCTCCAGACCTCCGTTTGATACTGTGCCCAGTGGAGACTGGGTGCTTTCAGGGAGCTCTCCTGAGTTTCCTGTCAAAATATTTTAGTTAGGTTTTTTATTTTCAGGGAGCCTGCTGGCAACAGACTCCCTGCATCGAGGGACTGAGGAGAGAGAGAAACAGACCTACTTCTCTGAGTTTCAAGGCTCTGTTCTTAGGCTACTGGACACCATTAGCTCCAGAGGAATTGGTACGCAGGTCTCGCCCTCGCCGTCCTCCTCGCAGAGCCGGAAGATAGAAGCCGGGTGAGTATGAGAAGAAAAGAAGACTTCAGAGGCGGCAGAAGACATCTTGATCTTCATCGAGGTAACGCACAGCACCTCACACACATCTGTCACTGTAAGGGTGCAGGGCGGGCGCCCTGGGCAGCAATATAAACCTCTCCTGTGGCAAAAGTATATATATATACATGTACAGCTGGGCACTGTACATGTATATAAAGAGCCCCTGCCATGTTTTTAAGAATTTTGACCGGGACAGAAGCCCGCTTCTGAGGGGGCGGGGCTTCTCCCTCAGCACTTACCAGCACCATTTTCTCCACAGCACAGCGCTGAGAGGAAGCTCCCCGGACTCTCCCCTGCTTACTCACGGTGACAGAGGGTTTTCAAGAGGGAGGGGCACATAATTTGCGCATATACATACATAAAGGCGCTACTGTGTAAACATTCTGTGTTTTTCCAGGGTCATATAGCGCTAGGGTGTGTGCTGGCATACTCTCTGTCTCTCCAAAGGGCCTGGTGGGGAACCTGTCTTCAGAAAAGAGCTTCCCTGTGTGTGTGGTGTGTCGGTACGCGTGTGTCGACATGTCTGAGGTTGAAGGCGCACCTAAGGAGGAGGGGGAGTGTATGAATGTAAGGTCTCTGTCGGCAGCGCCGACACCTGACTGGATGGATATGTGGAATGTCTTAAGTGCTAATGTAAATTTATTGCACAAAAGATTAGACAAAGCTGAGGCTAGGGAACAGTCAGGGAGTCAAACCATGTCTGTCCCAATGTCGCGGGGACCTTCGGGGTCTCAGAAGCGCACGCTATCCCAAATAGTTGACACAGATACCGACACGGATTCAGACTCCAGTGTCGACTACGATGATGCAAAATTACAGCCAAAAGTGGCTAAATGTATTCGATATATGATTATTGCAATAAAAGATGTTTTTTTTGTATATCACAGAGGAACCCCCTGTCCCTGACACGAGGGTACATATGTATAAAGGAAAGAAGCCTGAGGTCACCTTTCCATCCTCACATGAGCTGAACAAATTATGCGAAAAAGCTTGGGAAACTCCAGACAAAAAACTGCAGATTCCCAAAAGGATTCTTATGGCGTATCCTTTCCCGCCAAAGGACAGAATACGGTGGGAATCCTCCCCTAGGGTAGACAAAGCATTGACACGCTTATCAAAAAAGATAGCGCTGCCATCCCAAGATTCGGCTACCCGCAAGGATCCTGCTGACCGCAAGCAGGAGGTTACCTTGAAGTCCATTTACACACATTCTGGTACGATACTCAGACCGGCAATTGCGTCGGCCTGGGTTTGTAGTGCTGTAGCAGCATGGACAGATTCCTTATCAGCGGAAATTGAGACGCTAGATAAGGATACCATTTTAATGACCCTAGGGCATATAAAAGATGCGGTCTTATATATATGAGGGATGCTCAAAGAGACATTAGTTTACTGGGTTCCAGAATAAACGCTATGTCTATTTCTGCTAGGCGAGTCTTATGGACCCGACAGTGGACAGGTGATGCCGACTCAAAGAGGCATATGGAGTTTTTACCTTACAAGGGTGAGCAATTATTTGGAGAAGGCCTCTCGGACCTCGTCTCCACAGCTACGGCAGGTAAATCAAATTTTTTGCCTTATGTTCCCTCACAACCTAAGAAAGCGCCTCATTATCAAATGCAGTCCTTTCGTTCAAATAAAAGCAAAAGAGTACGTGGATCGTCCTTCCTTGCCAGAGGTAAGGGCAGAGGGAAAAAGCTGCACAACACAGCTAGTTCCCAGGAACAGAAGTCCTCCCTGGCCTCTGCAAAATCCACCGCATGACGCTGGGGCTCCCCTGAGGGAGTCCGCTCCAGTGGGGGCACGTCTTCGACTTTTCAGCCACATCTGGGTTCACTCACAGGTGGATCCCTGGGCAATAGAAATTGTTTCTCAGGGATACAAGCTGGAATTCGAAGAGGTGCCCCCTCGCCAGTTTTTCAAAATCGGCGCTAACGACTTCTCCCCTAGAAAGGGAGATAGTGTTACATGCGATTGACAAATTGTGTCTTCAACAAGTGGTGGTCGAGGTTCCCCTGCTTCAAAGAGGGAAGGGATACTACTCAACTCTGTTTGTGGTCCCGAAACCGGACGGTTCGGTCAGACCCATTTTGAATTTAAAATCCCTGAACCTTTACTTAAAACGGTTCAAGTTCAAAATGGAATCGCTCAGAGCGGTCATCGCCAGCCTGGAATGGGGAGATTTTATGGTATCTCTGGACATAAAGGATGCATACCTGCATGTTCCCATATATCCTCATCAGGCGTACCTGAGATTAGCGGTACAGGATTGTCATTACCAATTTCAGACGTTGCCGTTTGGGCTTTCCACGGCCCCGAGGATTTTCACCAAGGTAATGGCGGAAATGATGGTGCTCCTGCGCAAGCAGGGTGTTACAATTATCCCATACTTGGACGATCTCCTCATAAAAGCGAGATCACGGGAGAAGTTGCTGAACAGTGTATCACTTTCACTGAAGGTGTAACAGCAACACGGCTGGATTCTCAATATTCCAAAGTCGCAGCTGAATCCTACGTCTCGCTTGACCTTCTTGGGCATGATTCTGGACACAGACCAGAAAAGGGTTTTTCTTCCGACAGAAAAAGCTCAAGAACTCATGACTCTGGTCAGGAACTTATTGAAGCCAAAACAGGTGTCAGTGCATCACTGCACTCGAGTCCTGGGAAAGATGGTGGCATCATACGAAGCCATTCCCTTCGGCAGGTTCCATGAGAGGACTTTCCAATGGGACGTACTGGACAAGTGGTCTGGGTCACATCTACAAATTCATCAGCGGATCACCCTGTCCCCCAGAGCCAGGGTATCTCTCCTGTGGTGGCTGCAGAGTGCTCACCTCCTAGAGGGCCGCAGGTTCGGCATTCAGGACTGGATCCTGGTGACCACGGACGCGAGCCTCCGAGGTTGGGGAGCAGTCACACAGGGAAGAAATTTCCAAGGTCTTTGGTCAAGTCAAGAGACTTGTCTCCACATCAACATCCTGGAACTGATGGCCATATACAACGCCCTATGTTAAGCGGAGGCATTACTTCGCGACCAACCAGTTCTGATCCAGTCAGACAACATCACCTCAGTAGCTCATGTAAACCGCCAAAGCGGCACAAGGAGCAGAGTGGCGATGGCGGAAGCCACCAGAATTCTTCGCTGGGCGGAGAATCACGTAAGCGCACTGTCAGCAGTGTTCATTCCGGGAGTGGACAACTGGGAAGCAGACTTCCTCAGCAGACACGACCTGCATCCGGGAGAGTGGGGACTTCATCAGGAAGTCTTCGCGCAGATTGCAAGTCAGAGGGGACTGCCCCAAATAGACATGATGGCGTCCCGTCTCAACAAAAAGCTACAAAGGTATTGCGCCAGGTCAAGAGACCATCAGGCGGTAGCTGTGGACGCCCTAGTGATACCGTGGGTGTTCCGGTCGGTCTATGCATTTCCTCCTCTTCCTCTCATACCCAAGGTGTTGAGAATAATAAGAAAAAGAGGAGTGAGAACAATCCTCATTGTTCCAGATTGGCCACGAAGGACCTGGTATCTGGATCTGCAGGAGATGCTCACAGAAGATCCGTGGCCTCTTCCTCTAAGACAGGACATGTTGCAACAGGGGCCCTGTCTGTTCCAAGACTTACCGCGGCTGCGTTTGACAGCATGGCGGTTGAACGCCGGTTCCTAGTGGAAAAAGGTATTCCGGATGAGGTCATTCCTACATTAATAAAGGCTAGGAAGGACGTTACATCAAAACATTATCACCGAATATGGCGAAAATATGTTTCTTGGTGTGAGGCCAGGAATGCTCCTACGGAAGAATTCCATCTGGGCCGTTTTCTTCACTTCCTACAAACTGGAGTGAATTTGGCCCTAAAATTAGGATCTATTAAGGTTCAGATTTCGGCCTTATCCATTTTCTTTCAAAAGGAATTGGCCTCTCTGCCAGAAGTACAGACATTTGTGAAGGGAGTACTGCATATTCAGCCTCCTTTTGTACCTTCGGTGGCGCCTTGGGACCTTAACGTGGTGTTAAGGTTCCTTAAGTCACATTGGTTTGAACCACTTAAAATGGTGGAGTTGAAATATCTCACTTGGAAGGTGGTCATGTTGTTAGCCTTGGCTTCGGCTAGGCGAGTTTCGGAATTAGCGGCTTTATCACATAAAAGCCCCTATCTGGTTTTCCATATGGATAGGGCGGAATTGCGGACCCGTCTTCAATTCCTACCTAAAGGGGTCTCATCTTTTCATATGAACCAACCTATTGTCGTGCCTGTGGCTACGCGTGACTTGGAGGATTCCGAGTCCCTTGATGTGGTCAGGGCTTTGAAAATTTACGTGGCCAGAACGGCTAGAGTCAGGAAGACAGAAGCACTGTTTGTCCTGTATGCAGCCAACAGGGTTGGCGCTACCGCTTCAAAGCAGACTATTGCTTGCTGGATCTGTAACACGATTCAGCAGGCGCATTCTACGGCAGGATTGCCGTTACCAAAATCGGTTGAGGCCCATTCCACTTAGAAGGTAAGCTCTTCTTGGGCGGCTGCCCGAGGGGTCTCGGCACTACAGCTGTGCCGAGCTGCTACTTGGTCGGGGTCAAACACCTTTGCAAAGTTCTATAAGTTTGATACCCTGGCTGAGGAGGACCTCCTGTTTGCTCAATCGGTGCTGCAGAGTCATCCGCACTCTCCCGCCCGTTTGGGAGCTTTGGTATAATCCCCATGGTCCTTACAGAGTCCCCAGCATCCTTTAGGACGTTAGAGAAAATAAGATTTTAAACCTACCGGTAAATCTTTTTCTCGTAGTCCGTAGAGGATGCTGGGCGCCCGTCCCAGGTGCGGACTACTTCTGCAAGACTTGTATATAGTTATTGCTTACATAAGGGTTATGTTATAGTTTCATCGGTTTTGGACCGATGCTATGTTGTTTTTTCATACTGTTAACTAGATAGTATATCACAAGTTATACAGTGTGATTGGTGTGGCTGGTATGAATCTTGCCCTTGGATTAACTAAAATCCTTTCCTCGTACTGTCCGTCTCCTCTGGGCACAGTTTCTCTAACTGAGGTCTAGAGGAGGGGCATAGAGGGAGGAGCCAGTGCACACCCAGATCCAAAGTCTTTCTTAAAGTGCCCATGTCTCCTGCGGAGCCCGTCTATCCCCATGGTCCTTACGGAGTCCCCAGCATCCTCTACGGACTACGAGACAGTGCCTTGACCACAGCCCTTGGAAATTTCTTCCCTGTGTGACTGCCCCCCACCCTCGGAGGCTTGCATCCGTGGTCACCAGGACCCAGTCCTGAATGCCGAATCTGCGACCTTCGAGAAGGTGAGCACTCTGCAGCCACCACAGGAGAGACACCCTGGCCCTGGGGGATAGGGTGATTAACCGATGCATCTGAAGATGTGATCCGGACCACTTGTCCAGTAAGTCCCATTGGAAGGTCCTCGCATGGAACCTGCCGAAGGGAATGGCCTCGTATGATGCCACCCTCCTTCCCAGGACTCGAGTGCAGTGATGCACTGACACCTGTTTTGGTTTTAATAGATTCCTGACCAGTGTCACGAGCTCCTGAGCTCTCTCTATCGGGAGATAAACCCTTTTCTGGTCTGTGTCTAGGATCATGCCTAGGAGAGGCAGATGAGCTGTAGGAACCAACTGCGACTTTGGAATATATAGAATCCAGCCGTGTTACCGTTACACTTCCAGAGAAAATGATACGCTGTTCAGCAACTGCTCTCTTGATCTCGCTTTTATGAGGAGACCGTCCAAGTACGTGATAATAGTGACACCTTGCTTCCGCAGGAGCACCATCATTTCCGCCATTACCTTGGTGAATATTCTCAAGGCCGTGGAGAGACCAAACGGCAACGTCTGAAATTGGTAATGACAATCCCGTACCGCAATTCTGAGGTACGCCTGATGAGGTGGATAAATGGGGACATGAAGGTATGCATCCTTTATGTCCCGAGTCACCATAAAATCTCCCCCTTTCAGGCTTGCAATGACCGCTCTTAGCGATTCCATCTTGAACTTGAACCTTTTCAGGTATATGTTCAGGGATTTTAAATTCAATATGGGTCTGACCGAACCGTCTGGTTTCGGGACTACAACATGGTCGAATAATAACCCCCTCCTTGTTGAAGGAGGTGAACCTTGACCACCACCTGTTGAAGATACAATTTGTGAATTGCAGTTAACACTGTTTCCCTCTCGTGAGGGGAAGCCGGCAGGGCCGTCGGTGAGGGGGCATCTTCTCAAAGTCCAGCTTGTATCCCTGAGACACAATATCTATTGCCCAGGGATCTAACAGGGAGTGAACCCACTTGTGGCTGAACTTACGAAGGCGTGCCCCCACTGGGCCTAGCTCCGCCTGTGGAGCCCCAGCGACATGTGGATTTTTGTAGAGGCCGGGGAGGACTTCTGTTCCTGGGAACTAGCTGTGTTGTGCAGCTTCTTTCCTCTGCCCCCGCCTCTGGCAAGGAAGGACGCACCTCGGACTTTCTTGTTTCTTTATTCGAAAGGCTGCATTTGATAATGTTGTGCTTTCCTAGGCTGTGCAGGAATATAAGGCAAAATATCAGAATTACCAGCTATAGCTGTGGAGACCAGGTCCGAGAACCCTTCTCCACACAATCCTCAGCCTTCCATATGCCTCTTAAGTCGGCATCATCTGTCCATTGCATATTCTACAGGACACGTCAAGCAGAAATCGACATAGCTTTGACTCTAGGACCCAGTATACTCATGTCTCTTTGGGCATGTTTTATATATATATATATATATATATATCTCTCTTAAGACAGCATCTTTAATATATATATCTCTATATATACATATATATATCTATATGCATACTAGGGTCTCAATCTCTGCTGATAAGGTACCTGTCCACGCTGCCACAGCGCTATAAACCCATGCCGACACAATCACCGGTCTGAGTAGTGTACCAGAATGTGCACGCTATCTGCAGGTTCCCTGAGAATAGTTGTTACATCAGGGCTACCTTTTGGGCAAACGTGACACCCTAGGGGAAGATTCCCATCATATCCTGGCCCTAGTGGGGAAAGGATACTGCCTGAGAATTCTTTGTGGGAAACTTCAGTCTCTTGTCTGGAGATTCCCGCTCTTTTTCATCATGAGAGGAGGGACATTTACCTCAGCTTTCTTCCCCTTAAACATGTGTACCCTTGTGTCAGGGACAGATGAGTCATCAGTGATATGCAAATCATCTTTTATTACAATAATCATATATTGAATACTTTTCTGCCATTTTGGCTGTAACTTTGCATTATCGTAGTCGACACTGGAGTCAAACTCTGTGTCGATATCAGTGTCTATTATTTTGGATAGTGAGCATTGAGAGACTCTAAAGGTCTCTGCGACATAGGGACAGACATGGGTAGCTTTCCTGTCTGTTCTCTAATCTTTTGTGCAATAAATTCACCTTAGCACTTAATTACACATATCCAGGTGTCGGCGTTGTCGACGGAGACACCCTCTCACACACATATTTGCTCCATCTCCTCCTTAGGGGAGCCTTTTACCTCAGACATGTTGACACACACGTACCGACACACCACACACTCAGGGAATGCTCATCTGAAGACAATTCCCCCATAAGGCCCTTTGGAGAGACAGAGAGAGATTATGCCAGCACACACCCCAGCGCTATTAACCCAGGAATGACACAGTAACTTAATGTTAACCCAGTAGCTGCTGTTTATATTGATTTTTGCGCCTAATTATGTGCCCCCCCCTCTCTTTTTACCCTCTTCTACCGTGTAACTGCAGGGGAGAGACTGGGGAGCTTCCTCTCAACGGTGCTGTGGAGAAAAAACATGGCGCTGGTGAGTGCTGAGGAAGAAGCCCCGCCCCCTCGACGGCGGGCTTCTGTCCCGCTTTCATGTACAATTTTGGCGGGGGCTCATACATATATACAGTGCCCAACTGTAAATTATGCAAACTTTTGCCAAAGAGGTCTCTAATTGCTGCCCAGGGTGCCCCCCCACACTGCGCCCTGCACCCTTACAGTGACTGGAGTATGTGGGTGTAGAGTGTGGGAGCAATGGCGCACAGCTGCAGTGCTGTGCGCTACCTCATATGAAGACTGGAGTCTTCTGCCGCCGATTTCGAAGTCTTCTTGCTTCTTTCACCCAGCTTCTGTCTTCCGGCTCTGCGAGGGGGACGGCGGCGCGACTCCGGGATCCTGTGTACGATCCCTCTGGAGCTAATGGTGTCCAGTAGCCTAAGAAGCAGGACCTATCTTCAGAGAGTAGGGCTGCTTCTCTCCCCTCAGTCCCACGATGCTGGGAGTCTGTTGCCAGCAGAGCTCCCTGAAAATAAAAAACCTAACAAAATACTTTCTAATAGCAAGCTCAGGAGAGCTCACTAAGTAGCACCCAGCTCGTCCGGGCACAGATTCAAACTGAGGTCTGGAGGAGGGACATAGAGGGAGGAGCCAGAGCACACCAGTATCCAAATTCTTTCTTAAAGTGCCCTGTCTCCTGCGGAGCCCGTCTATTCCCCATGGTCCTTACGGAGTCCCCAGCATCCACTAGGACGTTAGATAAATAGCAGCTGTGGGCTCTGGTTCTGGGGGCTCCTTGCCCCCCAGTGGGACTGTGGCAACGGAGGCACATACTGACCCACCGTGGGCCGCTTTTTCCACGCTTCTGCATACGCTAGTTCATAAACTAACACCCCCTATGGGACCCCCAATGCCGGTACAACCGTATGTGGTCCCTGCAGCTAACCCGCCGTGGACGGACGATTTATCTGCTCAGTTAAAGAAGTTGAACCAGTCCCTGACTACTAAAAAGTCTGACCATCGCTCGCCTAAATCCAAGGGGTCCTCTAAGTGGGCGCTTGTCTCCTCACAATCCACTGCTGTCACTGACACCTCGTCTGATGAAGACGGCACGTATACTGACCCCACAGGTTCTGACTCAGATACGGCTGATGGGGAGGGTAGTTCACATGTGGATGTTCCTGATCTTTTGGAGGCTATTAAGTTAATTCTACAGATTACGGATGATCTCGAGCCATCCATCCCTCCTAAGAAACCAAATAGGTTCAAGTGTCAGAAGGTAGTTAAACAAGTCTTACCTCACTCTGACCACCTAGTGGATATACGTCAGGAACCCTGGGAAAACCCGGGTACGAAGTTTGTGCCTCACAAGAAGATGCTGGCTCGCTATCCCCTCGCGCCAGAGCTGTCTAAGAATTGGGAAACGCCTCCTCCAGTGGACTCACATGTGGCCAGGATGGTGGTTTCCTCAGCTCTGCCTGTCACTACCGTCACGTCTCTAAAAGAGCCTACGGATAAGCGTGTGGAGGGTTGTCTGAAAGCGATTTACACCCTCACGGGTGCCGCACAAAGGCCCACTATTGCAGCTGCATGGGCTGTCGAGGCTATTGAAGCGTGGGCCTTGGAGTTAGATACTGAAATCTCCTCTGACCATGCTAGACAATGCTTGTCATATATTGTCACAGCTTCTCGCTATATTAAAGAGGCGGCTTCGGATGTCGGTATCCTAGCAGCCAAGGCCTCTACTACGTCAGTCCTGGCTCGCCGGATATTGTGGCTGAGAACCTGGTCTGTGGATCTGGACTCAAGAAAAACCCTGGAGGTACTCCCTTTCAAGGGAGATATTCTGTTTGGGGAGGACTTAAATAAGATAGTGGCTGACTTGGCTACTGCCAAAACTGCCTGTCTACCAAATACCGCTTCTTCTGTGTCGAAGGCTAAAGGTACGTCCTTTCGCCCTTCAAGTAAAGCAAAAGGTCAGGCGTACCGCAAGCAGGCCCGCACTTCCAAACCTGGTAAGCCGAAGCCCAAAAGAGCCTGGGCTGCCCGTCAGCCAGCTTTCAAGACCGATAAGCCTGCCGCATGATGGGGCGGGCCTCCCCCTGGGGGATCCCAGGGTGGGGGGCCGGCTTCTAGGGTATACCCAGGAATGGTTGAAGACCACTTCAGATGCCTGGGTACGGGAAGTCGTCACTCGAGGTTACGCCATAGCCTTCAAAAACCGACCCCCTCATCGATTTTGCCAGACAGATGTCCCATCGGACCAGACAAAGGCAAACACTCTGCATTCGGTGGTACAGACCCTCCTGGATACAGGAGTTGTAGTTCAGGTGCCTCTTGCTCAGAGGGGCCGGGGGTGCTATTGTCCGCTGTTTCTAGTCCCGAAACCGAATGGGTCCTCCCGGCCCATTCTCAACCTCAATGCATTGAACAAGTTTGTGAAGGTTTCCAAGTTCACTCTATAGTTCTGGCCTTGGAACCTGGGGACTACATGGTCTCCCTGGATATACAGGATGCTTACCTGCATATTCCTATAGCAGCGTCACATCAGCAATACCTGAGGTTCGCTATTGGCAACCTTCATTACCAGTTTCGGGCGTTACCTTTTGGTTTAACAACGGCTCCGCGAGTCTTCACAAAAGTAATGGCGGTGATGACGGTGGTACTCCGCCGTCAAGGGGTCAGGATACTGCCGTACCTGGACGACTTGTTAATCCTGGCAAATTCCCCAGAACTTCTCCTGTGTCATCTGGATATGACGGTCCGGTTGCTACAAGCCCACGTGTGGCTCATCAACTGGAAGAAATCCTCCCTGGTCCCTGCTCAGAGCATGGTGCACCTGGGAGCGCTATTGGAGACTCACAACCAGCGGTTGTTCTTGTCTCAGGAGAAAGTCCTGAAGATTCAGGACAGGATTCGTTGCTTCCTTTCTCACCCGCAAGTGTCGGTACATTCGGCGATGCAGGTGCTGGGCCTCATGGTCTCAGCATTCGACATGGTGGAGTATGCTCAATTCCATTCTCGCCCCCTCCAGAGGCTGATTCTAGCCAAGTGGGACGGCCTGCCTCACCGAATCAGGTCTCACATGATCTCATTGACTCCGGAGGTCCGTCTGTCGCTACTTTGGTGGCTCTGGGACCAACAGTTGTGCAGGGGCCGTCCCTTCTGGATATCCAACTGGGTCCTGTTGACGACAGATGCCAGTCAAAGAGGTTGGGGTGCGGTGCTGGAGCAACACTCCTTCAGGGTCGGTGGACCAAGGAGGAATCTCTCCTGTCGATCAACATTCTGGAATTGCAGGCGGTCTTCAATGCTTTGAACCTGGCCCAGCATTTAATTCAGAACCGTCCTGTTCAAATACAGTCGGACAACGCCACCACAGTGGCTTACATAAATCATCAAGGCGGCACTCGAAGCCGTCTGGCAATGAAGGAAGTCTCCCGGATTCTACGTTGGGTGGAACGCCTTCTACCGGCCATATCGGCAATATTCATTTCGGGAGTCCTGAATTGGGAAGCGGACTTTCTCAGTCGTCAGGACGTGCATGCTGGCGAGTGGAGCCTTCATCCAGAAGTGTTTCAACTCCTAGTGGAAAAGTGGGGTCTTCCAGATGTAGATCTGATGGCGTCTCGACACAATCACAAGGTTCCGGTCTTCGGAGCAAGGACAAGGAATCCTCAAGCAGCATTCGTGGATGCGCTGGCAGTGCTGTGGAGGTTTCGGCTGCCGTACGTGTTCCCTCCGGTGTCACTCCTGCCCAGGGTTAATCGGAAGTTCAAGCAAGAAAAAGGAAATCTGCTTCTCATAGCTCTGGCGTGGCCCAGACGGCACTGGTTCTCAGACCTGCAAGGCCTATCGTCAGAGCGTCCACTTCTGCTTCCACAACGCCCAGACCTCCTCGTTCAGGGCCCCTGTGTCTACCAGGACCTAGCCCGGGCTGTCTTTGACGGCGTGGCTCTTGAAGCTTCCATCTTGAGGGCTAAGGGTTTTTCTGAAGAGGTCATTAAAACTATGTTGCAGGCCCGGAAACCGGCTTCTGCTCGGATTTATTATAGGGTCTGGCATTCCTACTTTGTTTGGTGCGCATCTAATAATTATGACGCTTCCAAGTTTAGTACAGCCAAACTTTTGGCTTTTCTGCAGCAGGGCCTAGATTTAGGCCTGCGTCTGGCCTCCCTCAAGGTTCATATTGCTGCCTTGTCGGTGTGGTTTCAGAGAAAAATATTGACTTTACCTGATGTTCATACTTTCACTCAGGGTGTGTTGCGTATCCAACCTCCCTATGTCCCGCCTGTGGCTCCTTGGGACTTGTCGGTGGTTTTGGAGGCGTTGCAGGAGCCTCTGTTTGAACCCCTGGGTTCAGCTGACCTTAAGTGGCATTCCCTTAAGGTGGTGTTCTTGCTGGCTATTGCCTCTGCTAGAAGAGTGTCGGATCTGGGTAACTTGTCTTGTAGTTCCCCATATCTGATTTTTCACCGTGACTGGGCGGTTCTTAGGACTCGTCCCGGATATTTACCTAAGGTGGTTTCTTCGTTCCACCTTAATCAGGAGATTGTGGTTCCGGCCTTTGTCTCTCCTGATTTGTCTCCCAAAGAGCGGTCTTTGGATGTGGTACGGGCTCTCCGTATCTACGTGAAGAGAACTGCTTCTATTCGAAAGCCTGATTCTCTCTTTGTTTTGTTTGGATTTCACAAACGTGGCTGGCCTGCTCACAAGCAGACCTTGGCCAGATGGATTAGAATGGGGATTGCACATGCTTATGTGAAGGCTGGTCTGTCAGCTCCTGCTCACATTATGGCCCATTCTACTCGGTCTGTTGGACCTTCTTGGGCGGCCCAACGTGGTGCGACCTTTGAACAATTGTGCAAGGCGGCTACGTGGTCCTCCGGGAACACGTTCATAAGGTTCTATGCCTTCGATACTGCCGCTTTCCAGGATGCTTCCTTTGGACGCCAGGTTCTTGTGCCCGCTACAGTGCGTCCCCTCCCATAAGGAACTGCTTTAGGACATCCCCATTGTCCAATCCTTGTGGTGCCCAGTGTACCCCGCAGCAGAAAACGAGATTTATGGTAAGAACTTACCTTTGTTAAATCTCTTTCTGCGAGGTACACTGGGCTCCACGAGGCGCCCACCCTGACGCACTTAGCTTCTTTGGGTTGATATGGCATTAGCCGCTGGCACTTCTCTTGTCGTGAAAGTGTGGTGTATGTGGCTACTAACCGTTGTCGTCTCTTTTCCTGCTACTGCATTGGGCTGGTTAACTAAAAACTGAGCTCCTGTGCAGGGAGGCGGGGTTATAGAGGAGGCGGCGCTGTGCATTCTGGGAACAGTCAAAGCTTTGAGCCTGTTGGTGCCTCGGATCAAGATCCTACTCTACACCCCATTGTCCAATCCTTGTGGAGCCCAGTGTACCTCGCAGAAAGAGATTTAACAAAGGTAAGTTCTTGTGGAAACAGGAATTATGGTGGATTATTGCGCATTTAGGGAAGGAATATGCCACAAACCAAGCAATACCACAAGAAGACACTAACATCAAATGTCAAAGATTATAGCACAATACAAGATTTGGGTATTATAGGTGAGCGCTGTTCCTTCCCAGGGACATATGCAAAATTAATGTCCAGTTTTTAAAAAGACATTTTTATTTTTCCATGATAATTAAGTGACACAGTGCACATTATACATGGATTAAACATACATATAACATACATATAAAAGGTTTCATTAAAAATTAATGGATTATTGCACAGACCCTTATGTAAACAATTGACAAATCAGTCTAAGTGCAAATCATGAATGGTGGAACTTCTGGCTCATACCGTAGGAGGCATGTGGTGTGTGCCTTTGATGTAGATAGGGTTCCAGCTGGCAGCCCAGCAACACACCACACGCTTTGCCAATGTAGATGGATATCACAGGTTTCTGGTAAGAGTCCAGGAAGGTCACAGTTCCATTGGTGATACGGCACAACGCGTTTCGGATAGTATATCCTTTTTCAAGTGCATCTGTAGAGTTGTATGTTGCTGTCCTTTTTAAGCTCCTTTTCCGGAAAGGAGCTCATTCAGATTTCCCGCCGTTTGCGGTTCAGAACTCTCCCGGAACCGGAAGCTTGCGTCTCACATTCCGTCAGCAGAAGCGGAAGTGACCCTCCGCTACTTCTCCTTCCGGTGAACCCGGAGGTTAAGCGGACTTGTATTCCACATTCGTTTCACTATTTACATCCGCAATCGTCGGCGGAAGTGAGATCATTTGCGTTCCACCTTTAGTCCGGACCCGGAAGTATGCGTTCCACACACCATAAATGAAATTAAAAGATGATGTAACTTGTCGGGAGCTTCAATTTATATCACATCTTGATCTAAAAACCATATGGTGTCTTTTCTTGATATTATTGACATTCAACAATATAAGTTGCCTCTAAAAATCTGCATGGTACTTTGTATTCCCATGAAGTCCATCCCTACCGGCAACATTATATTGCGTTTTGACATGTAAGAAAAGAGATAAAAAACATGTTAGAAAAGGGTGGACATGAACTATTTGATTACATCATAAACCATTTTAGTTCAAAGTCTGAATTCAGACCATTAGGAACTAATGTATTCAAGGTGTATATCCATTCCATTTCTTTTTTTGCTAAACGTATGTCAATATCTCTATTTCTGCTGGTTTCTTTTATTTGCTCGATCCCCATAAATCGTTTAATCTCGAATTCACAATTTTTATGGGAATTTTTAAAATGCTGTGATAAAGGGTGATTTAATTGTCCCTTCCTTATATTATAGATGTGCTCTGCCATCCGTGTTTTTAGGTTACGAGTGGTCTTGCCTATATATAATAGTCCACACATGCATTCTATTAAATAAACTATATTGCGTGAATGACAAGTGATAAAACTTCCTATGTTATAAGTCTTATTATCTACTTCAAAAGTAGTAATTTTCCTAGAATTATAAGAATTGTTGGTGGAACGACACATCAAACACGAACCACACCGATGGAACCCCTTCGTTCTTTCACTAGTTATTTTAGAATCATATAGAGTACTATTTACTAATTTATCTTTAAGTGATGGGGCTCGCCGGTAGATAAATTTTGGTTTTTTGGGGAGGTGTTCTTTCAAAATGGGGTCTTCCTGTAGGACCCTCCAATTCTTTTGTATACTTTTTTCCATTATTTTGAAATGAGATCCATATTGACATATGAAGGCCCATTGTAATGAGGGATCTTCTTTCTTCTTATTGTTATTACACTTTAGAAGGTCCTCCCTATTGATTGTGTTAATTCTCGTTTTTGCTTTAAGGATATCACTATCTGAATATCCTTTTTCTTTGAAACGTTCCCCAACCAATTCCAACTCATTTTGACATACCTCTTCTTCAGTACAGTTTCTTTTTATTCTTTTAAATTGGCCTAGAGGTATACCCTCCAGCCATTTTTGATGATGTTGGCTTGTAATGTCGATATATGAGTTGGAATCAGTTTCATTTCTAAATATACACGTAAATAACACATCATCCTTTATGTAAATTTTTAAATCAAGAAAGGAGACTGTTTGTGTATTTGTCTGGAAAGTAAACATAATATTGAAATAATTGGTATTAAGATGGGTACAAAATGATGATAGGCTTTCACAGTCTCCACACCAAATAAAGAATACATCGTCGATAAAACGAAACCAGCACACCAGGTTTGCCCCTTCAGCCAGCCATTGATTAACTGTAATATGTTCCCAATATGCCATATACAGGTTGGCATAGCTAGGGGCAAACCTGGTGCCCATGGCCGTTCCCTGTATTTGTAAATAAAAACAGCCATTAAAATAGAAATAATTATTATGTAAAATAAAGTGAATTGATTCAATCAGGAATGCCTTTAGATCTTCAGTGTAATCACTTTTTTCCAGATAGAATCGTATGGCTTCACATCCTTTTTCCCAATTAATAATCGTGTATAGGCTACTAACATCGCCCGTCCCCAAAATAAAGTCGGGTTCCCACTGAATGTTTTTAAGCTTATTGAGAGTATCTGTTGTATCTCTCAAATAAGAATTAGTTTTGATTACCAGTGGTTGTAGATAATGATCTACTAGGGCGGAAAGATTTGACGTAATACTGTTTGAGCCAGAGATTATCGGTCTCCCGGGAGGTTTTGTGGCATGTTTATGTATTTTGGGTAATACGTATATGGTGGGTGTAGTTGGATTCTGTATATTAATGAAGTTATTCTCACCTTGAGTTATAACCCCTTTCAGACAAGCCTCATCCGTCAATGTCTTTAATTTCTTTATAATGCTACCAGAGGGATCACTTCTTAATTTTTTATAGGTTTTTATATCTCCCAACTGGCGATTTACCTCATCAATGTAATCATTTTTATTTAGAACTACCACCGATCCGCCTTTATCAGCTGGCTTGATTATTATTTCTTTATTTTCCTTTAAGGATTTAATCGCTAGTTGTTCCTTCTTAGTGATGTTAAATTTCTTATTTTTATTTTGTTGCATGTTTCTGATATCTTTTTCTACTAAAGTGCTGAAACAATTGATGCAGTTGCCTTTCATCTGTTTGGGAAAAAAGGTGGATCTTGGTTTGAATAATGATTTTGATGTCTCATTAGGGACATCCTCACCTTCATTCTCCTTTGATAAGAAGAATTTTTTAACACATAATTTGCGTATATATTTTTGTAGGTCTACATAGACTTCGAATGGATTTACATTCGAAGTAGGAGCAAACTTTAAACCCTTTTGAAGAATTGTTAGTTCTTCTGGTTTTAATTCATAGGTACTTAAATTGTACACTTTTCCCTTTTCACACTTTTTGTTGGTACTTAATTCTTTATTTAGGGGTTTGGGGGGTTTGTTTTTCTTCTTACCTCCCCGTTTGCCCCTATTGGTTTTTTTCTTTACCTGAGCCTTCTTGGTGTTCTCTGTCCCTGATCTAAAAAAGACTGATTGCTTTTAGTAGACTCCTGTAGTTGGTCATAACGATTTCTGATTGGTATTCTAAAATCGTTTGTGTGGTATGGTTCTCTATATGGGCGTCTGTTCTGGACTTTTTTCCAGTCTCCCCCCGGTTCATTATGATCAGGATATGTGTACTGGTACCTGTTGTATTTTCTGTACTGTCTTACATTAGTCTGGTTAGGTGATGTCTGAATTTTATTTTGGACATTTTCCCTAAGGACAAAATTTTTTCCTTGATTGTTTCTATTTCTATTATTCTTCTTAATTGGTTTTACCGGTATATCTTGAGGGGCCATCTCTTGATTATCATTTTCTGTTTTTGAATCTCTCTGAAATTTTTTTTATTTTTTTATTTTTAACTCCCTAGTGTTTTTTTCTAGTTTGAATAAAATTAGTTTTTCTCTTTCTTTCACATCCTCCAGTTCTAACACTGGTTTCAACAATATATTTAGAGAATCAATTTCCTGATTAAGTGATCTTAATTCCAATTGTCTTTCTTTAATGATGAGGTCAATCAACGAGTGAGAGCATGCTTTAAGAATTAAATTCCAATCTTGTTGGAATTCCACTCTTATTGACTGAAAAGAGGGTACTTTGGATAATTGCAAACCTTTCGGCACCATCTTTTTAATTTGGTACTGCTCCAAGGTTGCAATCTCCCACCAAATTCTATTTTCTTTAAGCATGCTTCTAGTTTATTTAATAAAGTTGATAGGTCCTCATCACTGACATTGGAATCAATGGTGGTATCATCGGAGAATTATCTCTCATCCGATCATTACGGATTTCTCTAAAAGCAAACATCCCTGCAGCATAAACCACCTGTGATGTTAAAACAAATAGTGGAAACAGGAATTATGGTGGATTATTGCGCACTTGTCCTTAGGGAAAATGTCCAAAATAAAATTCAGACATCACCTAACCAGACTAATGTAAGACAGTACAGAAAATACAACAGGTACCAGTACACATATCCTGATCATAATGAATCGGGGGGAGACTGGAAAAAAGTCCAGAACAGACGCCCATATAGAGAACCATACCACACAAACGATTTTAGAATACCAATCAGAAATCGTTATGACCAACTACAGGAGTCTACTAAAAGCAATCAGTCTTTTTTAGATCAGGGACAGAGAACACCAAGAAGGCTCAGGTAAAGAAAAAAACCAATAGGGGCAAACGGGGAGGTAAGAAGAAAAACAAACCCCCCAAACCCCTAAATAAAGAATTAAGTACCAACAAAAAGTGTGAAAAGGGAAAAGTGTACAATTTAAGTACCTATGAATTAAAACCAGAAGAACTAATAATTCTTCAAAAGGGTTTAAAGTTTGCTCCTACTTCGAATGTAAATCCATTCGAAGTCTATGTAGACCTACAAAAATATATACGCAAATTATGTGTTAAAAAATTCTTCTTATCAAAGAAGAATGAAGGCGAGGATGTCCCTAATGAGACATCAAAATCATTATTCAAACCAAGATCCACCTTTTTTCCCAAACAGATGAAAGGCAACTGCATTAATTGTTTCAGCACTTTAGTAGAAAAAGATATCAGAAACATGCAACAAAATAAAAATAAGAAATTTAACATCACTAAGAAGGAACAACTAGCGATTAAATCCTTAAAGGAAAATAAAGAAATAATAATCAAGCCAGCTGATAAAGGCGGATCGGTGGTAGTTCTAAATAAAAATGATTACATTGATGAGGTAAATCGCCAGTTGGGAGATATAAAAACCTATAAAAAATTAAGAAGTGATCCCTCTGGTAGCATTATAAAGAAATTAAAGACATTGACGGATGAGGCTTGTCTGAAAGGGGTTATAACTCAAGATGAGAATAACTTCATTAATATACAGAATCCAACTACACCCACCATATACGTATTACCCAAAATACATAAACATGCCACAAAACCTCCCGGGAGACCGATAATCTCTGGCTCAAACAGTATTACGTCAAATCTTTCCGCCCTAGTAGATCATTATCTACAACCACTGGTAATCAAAACTAATTCTTATTTGAGAGATACAACAGATACTCTCAATAAGCTTAAAAACATTCAGTGGGAACCCGACTTTATTTTGGGGACGGGCGATGTTAGTAGCCTATACACGATTATTAATTGGGAAAAAGGATGTGAAGCCATACGATTCTATCTGGAAAAAAGTGATTACACTGAAGATCTAAAGGCATTCCTGATTGAATCAATTCACTTTATTTTACATAATAATTATTTCTATTTTAATGGCTGTTTTTATTTACAAATACAGGGAACGGCCATGGGCACCAGGTTTGCCCCTAGCTATGCCAACCTGTATATGGCATATTGGGAACATATTACAGTTAATCAATGGCTGGCTGAAGGGGCAAACCTGGTGTGCTGGTTTCGTTTTATCGACGATGTATTCTTTATTTGGTGTGGAGACTGTGAAAGCCTATCATCATTTTGTACCCATCTTAATACCAATTATTTCAATATTATGTTTACTTTCCAGACAAATAAACAAACAGTCTCCTTTCTTGATTTAAAAATTTACATAAAGGATGATGTGTTATTTACGTGTATATTTAGAAAGGAAACTGATTCCAACTCATATATCGACATTACAAGCCAACATCATCAAAAATGGCTGGAGGGTATACCTCTAGGCCAATTTAAAAGAATAAAAAGAAACTGTACTGAAGAAGAGGTATGTCAAAATGAGTTGGAATTGGTTGGGGAACGTTTCAAAGAAAAAGGATATTCAGATAGTGATATCCTTAAAGCAAAAACGAGAATTAACACAATCAATAGGGAGGACCTTCTAAAGTGTAATAACAATAAGAAGAAAGAAGATCCCTCATTACAATGGGCCTTCATATGTCAATATGGATCTCATTTCAAAATAATGGAAAAAAGTATACAAAAGAATTGGAGGGTCCTACAGGAAGACCCCATTTTGAAAGAACACCTCCCCAAAAAACCAAAATTTATCTACCGGCGAGCCCCATCACTTAAAGATAAATTAGTAAATAGTACTCTATATGATTCTAAAATAACTAGTGAAAGAACGAAGGGGTTCCATCGGTGTGGTTCGTGTTTGATGTGTCGTTCCACCAACAATTCTTATAATTCTAGGAAAATTACTACTTTTGAAGTAGATAATAAGACTTATAACATAGGAAGTTTTATCACTTGTCATTCACGCAATATAGTTTATTTAATAGAATGCATGTGTGGACTATTATATATAGGCAAGACCACTCGTAACCTAAAAACACGGATGGCAGAGCACATCTATAATATAAGGAAGGGACAATTAAATCACCCTTTATCACAGCATTTTAAAAATTCCCATAAAAATTGTGAATTCGAGATTAAACGATTTATGGGGATCGAGCAAATAAAAGAAACCAGCAGAAATAGAGATATTGACATATGTTTAGCAAAAAAAGAAATGGAATGGATATACACCTTGAATACATTAGTTCCTAATGGTCTGAATTCAGACTTTGAACTAAAATGGTTTATGATGTAATCAAATAGTTCATGTCCACCCTTTTCTAACATGTTTTTTATCTCTTTTCTTACATGTCAAAACGCAATATAATGTTGCCGGTAGGGATGGACTTCATGGGAATACAAAGTACCATGCAGATTTTTAGAGGCAACTTATATTGTTGAATGTCAATAATATCAAGAAAAGACACCATATGGTTTTTAGATCAAGATGTGATATAAATTGAAGCTCCCGACAAGTTACATCATCTTTTAATTTCATTTATGGTGTGTGGAACGCATACTTCCGGGTCCGGACTAAAGGTGGAACGCAAATGATCTCACTTCCGCCGACGATTGCGGATGTAAATAGTGAAACGAATGTGGAATACAAGTCCGCTTAACCTCCGGGTTCACCGGAAGGAGAAGTAGCGGAGGGTCACTTCCGCTTCTGCTGACGGAATGTGAGACGCAAGCTTCCGGTTCCGGGAGAGTTCTGAACCGCAAACGGCGGGAAATCTGAATGAGCTCCTTTCCGGAAAAGGAGCTTAAAAAGGACAGCAACATACAACTCTACAGATGCACTTGAAAAAGGATATACTATCCGAAACGCGTTGTGCCGTATCACCAATGGAACTGTGACCTTCCTGGACTCTTACCAGAAACCTGTGATATCCATCTACATTGGCAAAGCGTGTGGTGTGTTGCTGGGCTGCCAGCTGGAACCCTATCTACATCAAAGGCACACACCACATGCCTCCTACGGTATGAGCCAGAAGTTCCACCATTCATGATTTGCACTTAGACTGATTTGTCAATTGTTTACATAAGGGTCTGTGCAATAATCCATTAATTTTTAATGAAACCTTTTATATGTATGTTATATGTATGTTTAATCCATGTATAATGTGCACTGTGTCACTTAATTATCATGGAAAAATAAAAATGTCTTTTTAAAAACTGGACATTAATTTTGCATATGTCCCTGGGAAGGAACAGCGCTCACCTATAATACCCAAATCTTGTATTGTGCTAAAGGTAAGTTCTTACCATAAATCTTGTTTTATTAACCCATGGAGGTCCTGGATTTGGAGTCACACTCAAAAGGAAAAACACACTAGAGGCTGATCCAACTTTGATGTAATGTCCTTAAAACAAGTCAAAATGAGGCTCAGTGGTGTGTGTGGCCTCCACGTGCCTGTATGACCTCCCTACAACGCCTGGGCATGCTCCTGATGAGGTGGCGGATGGTCTCCCGAGGGATCTCCTCCCAGACCTGGGCTAAAGCATCCGCCAACTCCTGGACAGTCTGTGGTGGATGGAGCGAGACATGATGTCCCAGATGTGCACAATTGGATTCAGGTCTGGGGAATGGGCGGGCCAGTCCATAGCATCAATGCCTTCGTCTTGCAGGAACTGCTGACACACTCCAGCCACATGAGGTCTAGCATTGTCTTGCATTAGGAGGAACTCAGGACCAGCATATGGTCTCACAAGGGGTCTGAGGATCTCATCTCGGTACCTAATGGCAGTCAGGCTACCTCTGGCGAGCACATGGAGGGCTGTGCGGCCCCCCAAACAAATGCCACCCCACACCATTACTGACCCACTGCCAAACCGGTCATGCTGGAGGATGTTGCAGGCAGCAGAACGTTCTCCTTGGCGTCTCCAGGCTCAGTGAGAACCTGCTTTCATCTGTGAAGAGCACAGGGCGCCAGTGGTGAATTTGCCAATCTTGGTGTTCTCTGGCAAATGTCAAACGTCCTGCACGGTGTTGGGCTGTAAGCACAACCCCCACCTGTGGACATCGGGCCCTCATACCACCCTCATGGAGTCTGTTTCTGATCGTTTGAGTAGACACATGCACATTTGTGGCTTGCTGGAGGTCATTTTGCAGGGCTCTGGCAGTGCTCCTCCTGTTCCTCCTTGCACAAAGGCGGTGGTAGCGGTCCTGCTGCTGGGTTGTTGCCCTCCTACGGCCTGCTCCACGTCTCCTGATGTACTGGCCTGTCTCCTGGTAGCGCCTTCATGCTCTGGACACTACGCTGACAGACACGGCAAACCTTCTTGCCACAGCTGAGAAGTGGTCTGTGGTCACCACCTGCAGAACAACACCTTTATTGGGGGTGTCTTGCTAATTGCCTATAATTTCCACCTGTTGTCTATTCCATTTGCACAACAGCATGTGAAATTGATTGTCAATCAGTGTTGCTTCCTAAGTGGACAGTTTGATTTCACAGAAGTGTGATTGACTTGGAGTTACATTGTGTTGTTTAAGTGTTCCCTTTATTTTTTTGAGCAGTGTAGTATTTCGTATTTTTCATGTACTATACAATTAAAACGGTATCCGGATGATAGTGTCTAGTTAGACAGTCAAATAAATAAAACTGGTGTTACAGCGCACAGGAATTGGATACAAGCAATGTAATAAAACGTATATACATTAAATATCAATGAATCTCAACTACCGGCTGGTTTTTAAAAAGTTCATAACATACACAATCATAAAAAGCATATAATGTAACAAAGTTTCTGTCTGGCAATAGATCTCCCAGCTTGACAACAATTTCCTTTATATAAATTGTCTGGCCAGACACAACAAGCAGCTTACTTTAATACAGCTGATTTTACCTTGTTTAAAGGATTTGTGAACTGATCTGAATGGTCTCTGACTCGTTTATATGAACAGCACAATTATCCATATTGGCCCTCATTCCGAGTTGATCGGTCGCAAGGCGAATTTAGCAGAGTTACACACGCTAAGCCGCCGCCTACTGGGAGTGAATCTTAGCTTCTTAAAATTGCGACCGATGTATTCGCAATATTGCGATTACTAACTACTTAGCAGTTTCAGAGTAGCTCCTGACTTACTCTGCCTGTGCGATCATTTCAGTGCTTGTCGTTCCTGGTTGACGTCACAAACACACCCAGCGTTCGCCCAGGCACTCCCACCGTTTCCCCGGCCACTCCTGCGTTTTTTCCGGAAACGGTAGCGTTTTCAGCCACACGCCCCTGAAACGCCGTGTTTCCGCCCAGTAACACCCATTTCCTGTCAATCACATTACGATCGCCGGAGCGAAGAAAAAGCCGTGAGTAAAAATACTTTCTTCATAGTAAAGTTACTTGGCGCAGTCGCAGTGCGAACATTGCGCATGCGTACTAAGCGGATTTTCACTGCGATGCGATGAAAAATACCGAGCGAACAACTCGGAATGAGGGCCCTTGGCTTAATTGAACTGACATCAAATTGATGCATTGTTTGTATGTATCCAAATAAGTTATAATTTATCAAGCTAAAAGGAAATTGTTGTCAAGCTGGGAGATCTATTGCCAGACAGAAACTTTGTTACATTATATGCTTTTTATGATTGTGTATGTTATGGACTTTTTAAAAACCAGCCGGTAGTTGAGATTCATTGATATTTAATGTATATACTGATAATGCTGATATTATCTTAGACCGCAAAGCTATACATCTAATACACTTTTACCGTTGAGCCGCTATGGCCGCTAGACTGAATGCACGTGCTATGCACTTTGTACGCTATTTGCGTACAGAGCCCTACACGTGGTACGCACTTGGCGTACGCACGCCGCGCTGGGTGTACGGAGTACGCTCAGCGTGCGCACACACAATGGATAACCTTTAAACCTTGTTAATGATACAATGTAATGATATGCTTACACTTTAAACCCTTAACAGTAAAGTACTGCAATGATGTTATACCTTAATACCTTAAGTAGCGCTGACGATACAAAGTACCCGCAGTGCGTACACCTTATCAATGCTTATACACCTTATACGGATAAATCTACTTTAAACCCTTGTGCTGGAAAGTGAAGACACCACACTGATTTGTAGTTGAAACCACCGGGTTCTAAGGCCACAGTGGATTGATTCCAAAAAGGTAAACAATACAATTTATACACTACAGGCTAACAAGTAAATCTAAACAGAATAATGGCTACAGAGAATGTACATACGTGAGAATGTTTCGCAAGCGCAACCCGGCTCGGTCCTCCGCTGGTCATACAAATAGCGTTTAGAGTCTTCTGACCGGCCAGGCAACAATGGTCTTTTTATACACAACATGCATACACAATACATTGGTCACTGTAATCTCATTGTCCATTGGACACAGAGATGTGTCTCTACATTACAGGAGAGGTCATAGGTTGATTTGAAAAGGTGGGCGATGTCTTTCCCTAACTGCTATTGTGGGTGGTATCCTCTGGATTCCCGACGCATACATAAAATACAGTGAATACAGTTAATGTTCATATTCTACTTTTGCACATAACTATACGCAGGAACAAGCGATCTTTCTCTAACTAACACCGGAATGTTACCCTCAAAATACCCTACAGCTGGATACTAGACATCACCTTCCAACCTTTATCTGACCCTTCCTATCATGCAAAGGCGAATCTCTCTGTCCAGGAAGTGTTTAAACTATTAATACTTGCTGACATGGTGAAAGGGAACTATGGGTACAAAATGCACTATTTGGGTTAAATATGTAATGTTCTAATAACCCGCTACGCGCTCACAAACCCCGCCGTAAATACTCATATCATGCGCATGATCGCCGGAGCGATCCTACGCAAAATGCGGATATGTGCACGCACGGCGGACTGAGTGCACGAGCAGCAGGCATGTGCATGGGGTTAGTACAAGGCATATGCATTACGATATTTTTCGACTTTGGCAGTCAACAATAACTGCCACTATCTAAAACAGAAAAATATACAATACATATCTACAAATGATTGGATGGTAGGAGGAGAGGAGTAGGCGGGAAATGTATGACCTAGTGGGATAGTAAAAGCATGTATGTATGAAATCCATGTCTGAGGGGCATGTATCATCGTGCCGTACATGTTCTAGATAAGCTTCGAGGTATTGCGAAGTATACATTAAATCCTTCTTATCCCGTATTAAGGGTCTGTAAGTGGGCCAACAAACACTACCGAGCTCTTTTCGGCTCCAACAAATGGGGTGCACATTTAGTTGATGATACATGGAGAAGGAACATATGTGAATGCTAATATATGTATCTATATCACCTGTCGACTATGTGTGTTACTACCTGAAGGTTGTAGAGATGAAGATAAGAAACATATCACAAATACATTAACATAATCATTTGTGCAATCGTCCTTGGGTGTTGATTGAAGTCTTGTCCGTGTGGATGTATCTTTGGTGTGAGTGTCCATTAAAAGTCTTTTAAAGTGTCCATCAAAGTCTTTAAAGTGTCTATCAAAGTCTTTTCCGGATGGATGTATCTTTGGTTTAGGTGTTTATCAAAAGTCTTTTCTGGATGGATGTATTTTCGCTGAGGGAAAACAAAGGAGAAATGGGTGAAAGAAACGGACCGTGGAATCACGTCTTATCACAACATTGTCTCTATTGATGGGTCATAAATTAAATCAGTTGTTGTAACAATGCTCCTCAAACTCATCACTTTGGTACTGCGCTTGCATCGCATTAAAACTCGAACACATCTAAATATCAAGCCAATCATTATGACAACTCCCAGGATACAAAGGAGAAACTTTCCTACACTCACGATAACATTTTGAGCCCATTCTCCTAAACTTGAGAACCAATTGCGTGGGTTCAACCATGAGACCCAGCCGGTCAGTTCATTACTCACCGCAGTAAGGGTAAGGTTGTGTCTCCTTCGGAACTCCCATTTCAATTGCAAGATATCGTCCATCTTTTGATCTATGACCTCGGTTGGGTCATCAGTGCTGTTTGTAATGTACGTGCAGCACTTCACACCATACTGAGTTGCTAGGGTGACACAATACCCGCCTGTGACCGCTGTGATATAATTGAGAACCATCCTGTGCTGGATCAGTTCCGTTTTGTAAGCTTGCAACTCCCTCCCTGTATACCTGAAGGTGTCATCATACATCTTGGTGATATTATCTATCAGGTTCGCTAGCGCATGAATATACCTATAATTTATAATTCCTCTGGCGGTACGGGTGATATCTAACGCGAGTAGGAATTGAATCCCAGTGGATTCGTGGATCAAATCAGAGGCTGCGTGCTCTGTCCTATCTATAAGGTGTCTCTTAACGATGTGTTCATAGTGAGTGTGAGTGTAAGGAGCTTGGGCATTGCGGTGAACGTCTTTCATCTTATTATGGGTTATGGTCATAACTTCTGGCAACACTCTTCCACTGTAACACAATCCCTCTGAGTTTGGGGCAAGCCACTTATACGCCTTCCTCCCGCATATGAAATATGCATCATCGGGGAGAACATATGGGACAGAATATGACATTACCATATTGCAAACCTTCCAGGTGAAAAATCCTATCCCTAACTCTCTCATCTGTTCAGTACACGTATCAGGCTGTATGATATGCGCACAGTACCCTGGTGATACTTCTCCAACCCGCATGGTCCTACTTCCTAGAGTATACCTGTACCGAAAATACCTCCCACCGTTGGCTATTTGGCGTATAAGTTCAGTGTCTACGGGCATTCTGTCGGCTCTGTGTGAAAATGCCATGGTCTGGTTATTCCATGTTACTTCCCAATTTCCCGGCTTTCGGGGATTGGAAATGTTGAAACATACTAAGGATCTATCCACATGATATTGGTGGAGCTTCAAACTAGGGGGCCTAGAAATATTGAATTTCTTGTCCACTGGTCTCCCACCCCTTAACTCAAGTACCTCATCTATTGTTAAAGGATACGGTACTAGTCCTGACTTGCTCTGACCTTGAGGTACTTGTGAGCACACCCAGCATTCTGTTTGGTTTAAAACCTTACCCACTAACGAGTGATAGTCACTCAATGGATGACGGTCCATGTTGATATTAAGGCTGGACTGACATCTCTGGATGCACCCGTCCTCAACTATGTTTTCACAGTTTCTACAAATACAATTTTCCTCAGCCAATAACCCTTCACAGTGTCTCCTAGTTTCTTGACTACTAGATCGTTTTCTGATACTCGCCTTTGCTCGATGGATGTGTTGCTCTTGGAATTCTATCAATCCGTCCTCGCCATCAGAACCCATTCCCATGGAATCACGTCTTATCACAACATTGTCTCTATTGATGGGTCATAAATTAAATCAGTTGTTGTAACAATGCTCCTCATACTCATCACTTTGGTACTGCGCTTGCATCGCATTAAAACTCGAACACATCTAAATATCAAACCAATCATTATGACAACTCCCAGGATACAAAAGAGAAACTTTCCTACACTCACGATAACATTTTGAGCCCATTCTCCTAAACTTGAGAACCAATTGCGTGGGTTCAACCATGAGACCCAGCCGGTCAGTTCATTACTCACCGCAGTAAGGGTAAGGTTGTGTCTCCTTCGGAACTCCCATTTCAATTGCAAGATATCGTCCATCTTTTGATCTATGACCTCGGTTGGGTCATCAGTGCTGTTTGTAATGTACGTGCAGCACTTCACACCATACTGAGTTGCTAGGGTGACACAATACCCGCCTGTGACCGCTGTGATATAATTGAGAACCATCCTGTGCTGGATCAGTTCCGTTTTGTAAGCTTGCAACTCCCTCCCTGTATACCTGAAGGTGTCATCATACATCTCGGTGATATTATCTATCAGGTTCGCTTGCGCATGAATATACCTATAATTTATAATTCCTCTGGCGGTACGGGTGATATCTAACGCGAGTAGGAATTGAATCCCAGTGGATTCGTGGATCAAATCAGAGGCTGCGTGCTCTGTCCTATCTATAAGGTGTCTCTTAACGATGTGTTCATAGTGAGTGTGAGTGTAAGGAGCTTGGGCATTGCGGTGAACGTCTTTCATCTTATTATGGGTTATGGTCATAACTTCTGGCAACACTCTTCCACTGTAACACAATCCCTCTGAGTTTGGGGCAAGCCACTTATACGCCTTCCTCCCGCATATGAAATATGCATCATCGGGGAGAACATATGGGACAGAATATGACATTACCATATTGCAAACCTTCCAGGTGAAAAATCCTATCCCTAACTCTCTCATCTGTTCAGTACACGTATCAGGCTGTATGATATGCGCACAGTACCCTGGTGATACTTCTCCAACCCGCATGGTCCTACTTCCTAGAGTATACCTGTACCGAAAATACCTCCCACCGTTGGCTATTTGGCGTATAAGTTCAGTGTCTACGGGCATTCTGTCGGCTCTGTGTGAAAATGCCATGGTTTGGTTATTCCATGTTACTTCCCAATTTCCCGGCTTTCGGGGATTGGAAATGTTGAAACATACTAAGGATCTATCCACATGATATTGGTGGAGCTTCAAACTAGGGGGCCTAGAAATATTGAATTTCTTGTCCACTGGTCTCCCACCCCTTAACTCAAGTACCTCATCTATTGTTAAAGGATACGGTACTAGTCCTGACTTGCTCTGACCTTGAGGTACTTGTGAGCACACCCAGCATTCTGTTTGGTTTAAAACCTTACCCACTAACGAGTGATAGTCACTCAATGGATGACGGTCCATGTTGATATTAAGGCTGGACTGACATCTCTGGATGCACCCGTCCTCAACTATGTTTTCACAGTTTCTACAAATACAATTTTCCTCAGCCAATAACCCTTCACAGTGTCTCCTAGTTTCTTGACTACTAGATCGTTTTCTGATACTCGCCTTTGCTCGATGGATGTGTTGCTCTTGGAATTCTATCAATCCGTCCTTGCCATCAGAACCCATTCCAGATCCTTTCTCGACCTCTCTGGTACTCTCACCGAAATAGACTGCTCTGGTCAACAACAGGGTCAACAGGAAAACCCGGAATGCAGTCTCTTGGGGTAAGTCCATCTTGCTAAGGGGAGAGAAAAAGGAGCAAGGAAGGGGGGGGGGGGGGGGAAAGGAGGGTAATGGGAGATGGAGAAAATAATAAAAAGGAAAAAGAAGTTTTGTGCGACAACCGCCTCTGGTCTTGTAGTTCTCTGTGCTCAGGTGCCGTGACAACAGTCCTGCCTCTCAACCTTCCCGGAACAGGCACTCCAGTGATACGATTTCCTCTACACTCTGCTCTTTGTCACGGGCTTTCTCTGGGTCAGCGACCTTCTTACAGTGGGACGAGTGGACCCAAGTCTCTCTCTCGGCAACCTTTAATGCTGTCGTGCTGGTTAGTAAGACTTGGTACGGTCCTTCCCACCGGTCAATAAGGCAACCTGTGCGTAGAAAATTTCGAATCATTACATAATCCCCAGGTTCAATGTCATGACAATTACTGTTTGGTAGGTCAGGAATCACCAGCAGGGCCGGTGCTAGGGTGTTCGGCGCCCTCCTGCAAACTATAAATTTGCGCCCTTCCATACTTTACAAAGCAGTGACACATATACACATAATGCTCCCTGTAGTAGTGCCGCTTACACACGTAACGCCCCCTGTACCAGTGACGCTTACACACATAACGCCCCCCTGTACCAGTGATGCTTACATATGTAATGCCCACTTTACCCATGACGTAACGCCTACACATGTAACGCCACCCTGTACCAGTGACGCATACACACGTAACACCCCTGTACCAGTGACGCATACACACGTAATGCCCCGTACCAGTGATGCTTACACGCGTAACGCCCCCTGTACCAGAGACGCTTACACGCGTAACGCCCCCTGTACCAGTGACGCTTACACACATAACGCCCCCTATAGTAGTGTTGCTTACACACGTAATGCCCCCTGTATTAGTTACGCTTACACACGTAACACAGCATAAACATGTAACGCCCCCTGTACCAGTGACGCTTACACACGTAACGCCCCCTGTACCAGTGACACTTACACATGTAACGCCCCCCTTTACCAGTGACGCTTACACATGTAACGCCCCATTGTACCAGTGACGCTTACACACGTAATGCCCCCTGTAGTAGTGATGCTTACACACGCAAAGCCCCCCGTATTAGTGACGCTTAAACATGTAACGCAGTGTACACACGTAAAGCCCCCTGTAGCAGTGGCACTTACACACGCAACACCCCCTATACCAGTGACGCTACACGTAACACCCCCCTGTACCAGTGATGCTTACACACGTAACTCCCCCTGTAGCAGTGACGCTTACACACATAATGCCCCCTGTAGCAGTGACGCTTACACACGTAACGCCGCCTGTAGCCCCCTGTAGCAGTGATGCTTACACACGCAACACCCCCTGTAGCAGTGACGCCTACAAACACGCAACGCCTCCTCTCTCTGCTCCAGAATATGGTGGTGCTTCAAATGGGGAGGGAGTCATGGTCGGGGGGCATAGCTTCCGACTGCTGTATCTAGAAGGGTGATAGGTTAAGGGGGGACCTGGGAGTGGTTCTGATGCTGTACAATACAAGTGGCAAAGCTTCTGGCCACAACAATCCTGTTTCAGCCATCACTTTGCTCAACTTGTTCTTAATAGTGCTGTTTACTCTTTCCACCTTCGCACTCGCCTGTGGGCGGTACGGAGTATGCAGCTTACTATTAATTCCCATCAGTTTGCACATTACCTGAAAGACTTCACCTGTAAAATGTGTACCCCTATCACTTTCAATTATCCTAGTGATACCATTGCTGCACACAAATTCCTGCACGATTTTCTTTGCAGTAAACGTAGCAGTATTTGTGGCAGCGGGGAACGCTTCTACCCAATTTGAAAACACATCAATACAAACCAACACATACTTTAAATTTCTGCAGGGTGGCAATTGTATGAAATCAATTTGTATAACCTGAAAAGGGCCATCTGTTGGCGGGATATGGGATGGTTCTGTTGGTATTGACTTTCCAATATTCTTCCTCAAGCAGATAAGACATGTCATTGCTCTCTTACCCGCATGAGAAGAGAATCCTGGCGCACACCAGTAGGCTCTCACCAGCTTACACATACCCTCTTTGCCCAGATGAGTCAGACCATGTGCCGCCTCAGCTAAACTTGGAAGGTATGCTCTGGGGGCTACTGGCTTACCCTGTCCATCTGTCCAGAGACCTGAGGACTCCTGGCCATACCCTTTTGACCTCCAGACTGCCTTTTCCTGTGGAGAACACAAATTTAGCATTTCACTTAATTTTTGTGTGTTGACGGTATTGAATACCATCAGTTGTGTGATGTCTGTCTGTATGGGGGTGCTGGCTGCTGATTTAGCAGCTTCATCTGCCCGGCTGTTACCAAGTGACACTAGGTCTTGGCTGTAAGTGTGGGCTTTGCACTTGATAACAGCCACTCTGTCAGGTTCCTGTATCGCTGTTAGAAGTCTTTTGATATGGGATGCATGCGCTACAGGTGTGCCAGCTGCCGTCATGAAATTTCTGAGGCGCCATAGGGCCCCGAAATCATGCACTACTCCAAAGGCATACCTAGAATCTGTTAAAATATTGGCTGATTTACCCTTAGCCAATTCACACGCTCTGGTTAGGGCGACCAGCTCAGCAACTTGTGCTGAGTGCGGTGGGCCCAGGGGTTCAGCTTCTATGATACCTTTGTCATCTACGACTGCGTATCCAGTACACAAGTCTCCCGAGTCCGTCTGCCTGTGGCAACTACCGTCAGTGTAAAAAGTAAAATCTACGCCTTCCAGTGGGTTGTCACTAATGTCAGGTCTTGCAGTGAAAGTTTGGTTCAGATATTCCATACAATCATGTGTGTCAGTGTCTGTACTAAATCCTCCTTCACCATCATTCTCATCCTCCACCCTTTGTGCCTGTCCAGGCACACCTGGTAAATAAGTTGCAGGATTTAGTGCGCTGCATCTCTTTACGGTGATGTTTACAGGGGCCATTAGTGCTAATTCCCACCTTGTAAACCGTGCTGATGAGACATGTCTGGTTTGGGCAGAATTCAGTAAGGCTGACACTGCATGAGGTGTATGGATGGTCAGGTTGTGTGTCCCAATACTACATATTCACTTTTACTCACTAGCAAAGCTATCGTTGCAACACTTCGCAAGCATGTGGGGAGAGATCGTTATACGGTGTCCAACTGTGCACTGTAGTAAGCTACAGGCCTGCTGGCATCACCATGTCTCTGGGTTAAAACACCTGCTGCACACCCAGCACTTTCCGTACCGTACAACTCAAAGGGTTTCCCATAATCTGGCATACCTAATGCAGGTGCCTGTGATAGGCACTGTTTGAGTCTCTTAAATGCCAGTTCGGACTCATCTGTGTGCGAAATCCGATCTGGTTTGTTTGAAGAGACCATCTCTTGTAAAGGTAAAGCCAGTATGGAGAACCCTGGGATCCAGTTTCGGCAGTACCCACACATTCCTAGGAAAGTGCGGATCTGCTGCTAGGTTTGTGGCAGAGTCATGTCGCGAATCGCCTGTATTCTATCAGCGGTGAGGTGTCTCAGTCCTTGTGTCAAGCAATGTCCCAAATATTTCACCTTGGTCTGGCACAACTGTAGCTTATCCTTTGTGTCCCATATTAGAAAGGTGAAACAGAAGCTGTTTCGTGTCTTTCAAGGACGATTCGAGTGAATCAGAACACAGCAGTAAGTCATCTACATACTGTATTAATACTGATCCGCTCTCAGATTGAAAGGATTGTAAACAGTCATGCAAAGCCTGGGAGAAAATACTTGGGCTGTCAATGAAACCTTGGGGTAAGCGAGTCCAGGGGTACTGTACTCCTCTGTATGTAAATGCAAACAAGTATTGGCTGTCAGGGTGCAAAGGGACCGAAAAGAAAGCGGAGCAGATGTCAATGACAGTGAAAAATTTTGCAGTAGGGGGAATTTGCATGAGGATGACAGCTGGATTTGGCACTACGGGGAATTGGCTCTCAACTATCTTGTTTATCCCCCTTAGATCCTGCACTAGCCTGTAACCCCTCCCCCCACTCTTTTTCACAGGGAAGATGGGACTATTGGCAGTGCTGGACGTCCTAACTAGGATGCCCTGTTGTAGCAATCGCTCTATGACTGGGTAAACTCCTAATTCCACCTCTGGCTTTAGAGGATACTGTGGGATTTTTGGAGCAATCCTACCATTTTTTACTTGCACTACTACAGGAGCTACATTTGCCATCAATCCAGTGTCTTGTCCATCTTTGGTCCAGAGGGATTCCGGTATCTGGGAGATCATTTCCTCTACCTTGGATGGACACTTGTCTATAACAATAGAGTGTGACATTAACCTTTGTGGGGTGTCTAACATATCCTGCACTTCCTGAACGTGATTCTCGGGTATATCTAAGAAGACACCCTCAGGAGTACAATATATGACACACCTCATCTTGCACAATAAATCTCTCCCAAGTAGATTAGTCGGAGCCGATGCAGCTAGCAAAAAATAGTGCTTGGTCTGCAAAGGCCCTATCGTAATCTCTGCTGGTTTACTTAAAGGGTAGTGTTGCACTACTCCTGTTACCCCCATTGCTGAAATTGTTTTATCCGTTGTTTTCATACCTACCGTTGAATTTAACACTGACCTGGCTGCCCCTGTATCTACAAGGAAAGGTAGTGATCTACCAGCTACATCAACTGTAACCTCGGGTTCATTTCCAAGGCTAGCAATCAACTTCACTGGCTGCAAACTACAGGTGTGGCCTAACCCCTATTGTATGTTGTGACCCTCTCGCAGCGCGCTGGCAGCTACAATATGTGAGGGGGGTAGCTGAGAATTTCCAGAGGTCTGCCAGTCCTTCCTAGGTGGGTACCTAATTGTTTCCCCTGCATGTGGCTCATAACTCCTCCTATGCGGTCCCTGATCCCAATTACGTGTGTCATACTGTGTGTCATGTTCTGGTCTAGGGGGTCGATATACCTTATGTGGGTCTTTAAAATTACAGTTCCGTGCGTAATGTCCTTCCCTCTGACATTTATAACATTTTACCACATACGACTTACCATCAGGGGTCTGGGGTTTTGGCTGATGTGGCTTCGTTGTCAGGGCTTTTATACTTACTGTCATCAGCTTATCCCCCTGTGACTCCCTGTGCCTAATGATGTTCCGATCGTGCTCAATAGCGGACTCTCTTAATGCAGCCACCGAGATACCTCTCCAGTTAGGTTGAGTGGTTTGTACCCTTGTTCTCAACGTTTCCTTCAAGCCGTCCATTAATACGGACACCGCTACCTCTCTATGATGTACATTTTCCTTAATATCCGCGACCCCAGTGTATCTAGCCATTTCCTGCAGTGCTCGATGGAAATATTCAGAAGCCGTTTCACCTTCTTTTTGTCTAATGGAGAAGATTTTATTCCATTTGACAACAGTTGGGAAGTATACTCCTAATTGCAGATTGATCTGTTTTACATTCTCCTGATTGTATTCATCAGTGAGAGGTACTTCTGCGTCTAATTTACAATCGGTAATGAATTTCACAGGGTCAATATTGGAGGGCAAACATGCCCGTAGCACTGTCCGCCAATCTTTGTTTGTGGGTTCGGTGGCGTTACCTAGTTCTCTAATAAACCTCTGACATGCGGCTAGATTCTTTCTGGGATCGGGAAATTCAGACATAATTGTCCTCAATTCTGTCCGGGACCAGGGACAGTGCATAGCAATGTTCCTGACGGGAGTGATTCCCTAAGCGTCAGTCTTCCCATTGGGGACTGCGATCACCCTGACAGGATTTAGTTCAATTACATCATTCTGGGTTGCTTCTACAATGTGAGGTGCAATTGTCTCTGCGTAATGTACTGTACCATACTTACCTGTGGACACAACCTCACCTGTCCCTCCGCTAGGGGCCTTTGCTACTGCTCTTACTGGTTGGGCCGTGCCCACTTGTGTGTCTTGTATGGTGGCTGCTAGAGAGAGTGCCGATATCGTGCTGGGCTCATCTTCTTGGTCGCAGTCCTGAGGGAAGTTTATGATGGGATACAACTTGCACGGGTTAGCATTAACACATTTATTAAGTTCACTCTTATTATATATTAGTATGCTATTGTCTGTAGCCACTTTCTCTCCTGTAATGTACGGTGGTGGTGGTGCAGTTGCTATCAGTTTCCTGCTAGGGTTGGAACCAGCTGTTTGAGCTAATCCCCTTTTCATATCACCCTCTTGTTGCCACAAATGTAAACAATCTGTATGTCTAATCCTTTGTTTTCTGGATTTTATTAGACATATCCTTCTCCTTAAATTTTGCAACACCTCTGGATTAAAACTGCCTACCTTAGGGAATGGTTGCCTATCTTCCGCAGTCATACGTTCCCATTCATTGCATAAAACCTCTGCGTGTGATCCATATTTCTCACACATTATGTACCTCGCCGACCCTTTGGGCCGCGGAATATCAACTTGAACCCTGGTTGATCGTCCCTTACTTGAGCAACTGGCCCCCATCTTTTGCAGGTATTGCCTTCTCAGCTAATTCCTACAAAAAAACAAATTACTCAGTGGTAAGGCAACGGTGAAAGTTCTCAGAGCGCTCTCACCCACTCACGCCCACGTTGGCCAATACACCTAAGCACTGTCGTCAGCACCGGTCGTACCCAACCTAGGGCCCTGTATAACCTCTATTTACTGAGAGTGTGTGGGAGTGACTTACCCTTCCCAGTAAATATTGGTCGTTGGAGATTTCCTGAGTGACCAGCGAAACTCCCTTTTAATAAAAAAATTGTTACACAAATCACGTTGCGTGTGCTACAATTAGCGTTGATTATCCCACGATTTTACGCAAATGTCGTAAAGGGTATCAAGTTGAACTAAATATTGCACACACTAACGCGCGGTACAATCGCATGGCGTATAGGTAACTGTTACTTATCCGCTGTACGACCAATGGAATCGTTTTTCAGGCTGCGAAACCTCAGCCGGAGCTTTTCAGAACAGGCCTATATGGGTACTACGCCAACCCCCGGGGCTGCGCTCTCTATACAACTCACCGCTGACCTTTTAGGCCACGGTATTCAGAGCTTCGCTTGACTTTGTCAGCGGTTTTCTGACTTCGCTGACCTCTTGGTCTGCTGTTATACTAATTGCTCCTTTATACCTTAATCAGTGTTAACGTGAGCAAGCCACTCCCACGCCACCAAGTGTCCACTCACCTGATGTGGTCTCCTACGGGATTCCGAATTCCCTGGGTCCACAAAACCTTTATTGTTTGCACACTCACGCTCGTACACTCATATACACTTTGGTTTTTCTGTACAGAAAATTAACTTTCATTCAGATAAAACAGAATAATTCCAGAGGTGATACAGTAAGGCAAGGTTCTTTTAAACTAAATATTGGAAACTGAACAAATTTGTGCTATTATCGCGTGGCTACCGTATCGCCTAAACTGAAACAATGCTATTGTGTGATTTGTATTTAGTGGGCGTACCTGTACGCATGTTGCGTAAACACGGCACGTGTGTAGGCCTTTACGTTGCGTATGCAGTCGCGAACGTTGTCCGAGACACGTGTACAAAGGCCGTACGTCCGCAGTACTACAAATTCCACACTTCTATAAATGTAAGCGATATTTAACTATAATCGCTCACTTAACACACCACACAGTTTCTACTGTATAAACCTTTACTAGGCCAGGCTGCGTGTGCGTCTTACACTTACTCCCTTAAATATTAACTCTATATGTTAACTAAATAGCAACAAATTTTCCAGTACAGGTCAAAATAAATCTAGTAATCAGTAATTATGGCAATAGTGTGAGCAGATATGCAAAGTACAAAATACAGGTGTGTGCGTGTGATGTGTGCACATTTGGCGCCAAAACAGAAATTGACAGATTTTAAAAGAAATATAGCTTTTGCGTTCTTACCTGACGGATCCCTCCAGCATCCCTTCAAACCATGCAGGGCAGACGCTTATCTAATCAGCACTTATTGTATCCCCCGACCAAGAGAAGGTTTACAGGGGATACCTCTCCGCCCTTTGCTGATGGATAAAGTCTGCAAAAACTCTGCTAGGCTGCGGGTATGAGAAGGAACCGGACGAGCTCTCAATTGATAATGCTGATATTATCTTAGAGCGCAAAGCTATACCTCTAATACACTTTTACCGTTGAGCCGCTATGGCCGCTAGACTGAATGCACGTGCTACGCACTTTGTACGCTATTTGCGTACAGAGCCCTGCACGTGGTACGCACTTGGCGTACACACGCCGCGCTGAGTGTACGGAGTACGCTCAGCGTGCGCACACACAATGGATAACCTTTAAACCTTGTTAATGATACAATGTAATGATATGCTTGCACTTTAAACCCTTAACAGTAAAGTACTGCAATGATGTTATACCTTAAAACCTTAAGTAGCGCTGGCGATACAAAGTACCCGCAGTGCGTACACCTTATCAATGCTTATACACCTTATACGGATAAATCTACTTTAAACCCTTGTGCAGGAAAGTGAAGACACCACACTGATTTGTAGTTGAAACCACCGGGTTCTAAGGCCACAGTGGATTGATTCCAAAAAGGTAAACAATACAATTTATACACTACAGGCTAACAAGTAAATCTAAACAGAATAATGGCTACAGAGAATGTACATACGTGAGAATGTTTCGCAAGCGCAACCCGGCTCGGTCCTCCGCTGGTCATACAGATAGCGTTTAGAGTCTTCTGACCGGCCAGGCAACAATGGTCTTTTTATACACAACATGCATACACAATACAATGGTCACTGTAATCTCATTGTCCATTGGACACAGAGATGTGTCTCTACATTACAGGAGAGGTCATAGGTTGATTTGAAAAGGTGGGCGATGTCTTTCCCCAACTGCTCTTGTGGGTGGTATCCTCTGGATTCCCGCCGCATACATAAAATACAGTGAATACAGTTAATGTTCATATTCTACTTTTGCACATAACTATACGCAGGAACAAGCGATCTTTCTCTAACTAACACCAGAATGTTACCCTCAAAATACCCTACAGCTGGATACTAGACATCACCTTCCAACCTTTATCTGACCCTTCCTATCATGCAAAGGCGAATCTCTCTGTCCAGGAACTGTTTAAACTATTAATACTTGCTGACATGGTGAAAGGGAACTATGGGTACAAAATGCACTATTTGGGTTAAATATGTAATGTTCTAATAACCCGCTACGCGCTCACAAACCCCGCCGTAAATACTCTTATCATGCGCATGATCGCCGGAGCGATCCTACGCAAAATGCGGATATGTGCACGCACGGCGGACTGAGTGCACGAGCAGCGGGCATGTGCATGGGGTTAGTACAAGGCATATGCATTACGATATTTTTCGACTTTGACAATACGTTTTAATAAATTGCTTGCATCCAATTCCTGTGCGCTGGAATACCAGTTTTATTTATTTGACTTTCTCTATAATAATAATAATAGGGTTGAGTAGCCCTATATTACTGGCTGCACAGAAATTGAAGCGATAAAGTGTACGGTCAATCTTTTTTATGTATTCTCTTTCAGTCAATAGATTTAAACCATTTGTTAGACAGACATTAGGTCGACAGTGAAAAGGTTGACATGAAAAAGGAAAGGTAGACAGTACAAAAGGTCGACATTAAAGTGGTCGACACCGGGTGTTTATATTTTATGTCTCTTACATCCTAGAGGATGCTGGGGTCCACATTAGTACCATGGGGTATAGACTGGTCCACCAGGAGCCATTGGCACTTTAAGAGTTTGAGAGTGTGGGCTGGCTTCTCCCTCTATGCACCTCCTACTAGACTCAGTTTAGAAAATGTGCCCGGAGGAGCAGCTAGGGGAGGTCTCCAGAGTTTTCCAGGTAAATGTTTTGTTTTTTTAGAGTTCATTATTTTACAGGGAGGCTGCTGGCAACAGCCTCCCTGCAGTGAGGGACTGAGGGACTGAGGGGGGGGAGCAGTGTCTGCCCTGCTGGATCTGAGCCACTGTCTCCGCTGACTGGACACTGAGCTCCAGAGGGGTCTGATCGTTCTCCGCCACAGGGGGCCGCTCGCCCCAGCAGCATGCCGCCACCCCCTTGCAGAGCTGAAGAATCTGTGGCGAGTGAGACACCGACCCCCCTAGCAAGCAGGGGGTCGGTGTGAAGATGGCGGCATCAGGGTAGGAGCGCAGTATTAACTGCACTCCGGGGATGGCTCAGCGGTACATGGTAAGGGGTGCCCTGAGCCAGCGCGATACCCTACACTGGTCCAGAAGCCTGTCGGGGTCCCCGGATCTCAGCCAGCACTAATTCCTCAGGCCAGTATAATCCATGAAGAGCAGGAAGACAGCGCCATAAAGGGGGCGGAGCTTCTCAGAGCGGACCCAGCAGCGTTTCAGCGCCATTTTCCTGCCTGCACAGCGCTGAGAAGGAGAATCAGGTCCCTCCACAGCAACTACAGCTATCTGTAAACGGTACCAGGGGGTTGTAGAAGGGGGGGAGCCTGTAATACGACTGAGTGTCCTATTAAGGTGCACAGTCAGCGCTGACAAGGGGTCTCCCTTTGGTAAAAGCGCTGTGTGTGGGTTGGCTCCAATCTCTGTTTCTCTTGCCATTCTTGGGGGGGAAACTTTGTCTGCCCTCACATGTGTGTGTGTAGAGTGTTTGGTGGTCTCCTTTAGCTATGTCCAGGGACACTGTGTCATATGCTGCAGAGGATTTGTCCTCCCAGGATGATCCCAATCCATGTAATCAGGATAGCACTGGTTTAGCACAGATACCAGCAAGGAAGCTGGAGTGGTTTTCCTCTATCAAATCTTGGATTTCTCAGATTTCTGACAGGGTTGCAAGTAATGAATCTGCAACCCAGGTATTACAGAGCTCTATGACAGTATGGCCGGTTTCTGGTACCTCAGGACGCTCCGCTATATACCCCCATAAGCGTGCGCTTGTGCATGTCACACAAGACGACATGGATACTGATTCTGACACCACAGATGGGGATGTGTTGTGGGGGTCCACATCTCTTGCAAAGGGGGTTCAATTGATGATAGGGGCTATCAGGGATGTGTTGAATATTAAAGATACCACACCTGAGCAGGTTGAGGAGACCTTTTCCACTGAGAATAAAAAAGCCTCGCTAACCTTCCCTGCGTCAAGGGAATTAAATGCTATATTTGAGAAAGCATGGGAAAACCCTGAGAAAAAATTCCAGGTCCCTAAAAGGGTACAGGTGGCGTTTCCTTTCCCTGAGGAGAATAGAAAAAAAATGGGAAAACCCGCCGCTTGTTGACGCATCTGTGTCCAGACTCTCAAAGAAGGTGGTTTTGCCTGTTCCAGGATCTACCGCCTTAAAGGAGCCGTCTGATCGAAAAATTGATAACACTTAAATCAATGTACACTGCTTCAGGGGCCATATTACGTCCCACTATTGCTCGTGCATGGATTGCAAAGGCTATAGTAAAGTGGACCTTGAGGATTTAGATGCGATGGATAAGGATGATGATGCATTATTTTTACGCAACATACATGATTCAGCAGGTTTTACTGTAGAATCCATGAAAGACCTGGGTTCCATGGCTGCGGGAATATCTGTGGCTGTGCCAGTGGTCGGCCGACACAGAATCCAGAAAAAGTGTGGAATCCCTACCCTATACAGGTCAGGCTCTCTTTGGGGAAGCTCTAGACGCGTGGATATCCACGGCTACAGCGGGTAAGTCTCTGTTTCTTTCCTCAGCAGCACCTGTTCCGAAGAAATCCTTCTCTTCATCTGCAACACAGTCCTTTCGGCCTAACAAGCCTAGAAAGGCCAGACCGTCCAATACCTTCTTTAGGGGAGGTCGAGTTAAGTCCAAGAAACCTGCCGCTGCAGGTTCCCAGGAAAAAAAGCCTGCTTCAGGTACGCCAAAGTCCTCGGCATGACGGTGGACCGCGCGGCCTGGAGGTGGGGCCGGTGGGAGCGAGACTCAGACAGTTCAGTCACGTCTGGGTATCATCCGGCCTGGATCCCTGGGTGATAGTGTATCCCAGGGATACAGGCTGGAATTTCAAAGTCTCCCTCCTCATCGTCAAATCAGGCTTACCAGCTCTGTTGGCAGTCAGCACTGTACTACAAGAAGCTGTCCAAAAGCTGGTGGAGGCACAGGTCATTGTACCAGTTCCTCCTCCTGCGCAGGCCACAGGTTACTATTCGAACCTTTTCATGGTACCGAAACCAGATGGTTCGGTCAGGCCCATTCTGAACCTAAAATCATTGAACCCCTTTCTAAAGGAGTTCAAGATGGAGTATCTCAGGGCAGTGATATCAGGTCTGGAAGAGGGGGAATTCCTGGTATCCCTGGATATCAAGGATGCGTACCTCCACATTCCGATATGGCTGCCGCATCAGGCTTATCTCCGTTTTGCATTGCTGGGCTGTCATTTCCAGTTCCAGGCCCCGCCATTCGGCCTCTCCACAGCACCAAGGGTGTTTACCAAGGTGATGGCAGAGATGATGTTCTCCGCAAACAAGGGGTGAACATCATTCCATATCTGGATGATCTGCTGATAAAGGCATCATCCAAGGAGAAGCTGCTGCAGTCCATTGTTCTCACAACACGCCTCCTCAAGAGTCATGGTTGGATTCTGAACCTTCCAAAGTCACATTTGGAACCAACCCAGAGGTTATCCTTTCTGGGAATGATCCTGGACACAGAAGTGCAGAAGGTGTTTCTTCCGCAGGAAAAGGAGTTGGTGATACAAACTATGGTCCGGGATGTCCTGAAGCCAGCCCGGGTGTCGGTTCATCAATGCATTCGCCTGTTGGGAAAGATGGTGGCCTCTTACGAGGCTCTCCAGTACGGGAGGTTCCACACTCGGACCTTCCAACTGGATCTTCTGGAGAAGTGGTCGGGATCTCATCTCTACATGCACCAAAGAATTAGTCTGTCGCCGAAGGCCAGGATTTCGCTCCTCTGGTGGTTACAATTGCCTCACCTACTGGAGGCCCGCAGGTTCGGGATTCAGGAATGGCTCCTTCTAAACACGGATTCGAGCCTTCAGGGCTGGGGAGCAGTCACTCAAGGAGTAACTTTCCAAAGACGGTGGTCAAGCCTGGAAGCCGGCCTGTCCATCAACATCCTGGAACTAAGAGCCGTCTACAATGGTTTCCTTCAGGCGGCCCCTCTTCTAAGAAATCGGGCCATTCAAGTGCAGTCGGACAACGTAACAACAGTGGCTTACATAAACCGACAGGGCGGATCGAAGAGCAGAGCGGCAATGTCAGAGGTGACAAGTATACTCCCCTGGACAGAAAAACACGCATTGGTGCTGTCAGCCATCTTCACTCCGGGAGTAGACAACTGGGAAGCAGACTTCCTCAGCAGACACGATCTCCATCCAGGGGAGTGGGGTCTCCATCCGGAGGTTTTCAAGGAAATAACAGACCTTTGGGTATTACCCCAAATAGGCATGATGGGCTCTCATCTCAACAAGAAGCTTTGGCGTTATTGTTCCAGGTCGAGGGACCCACAAACAGTGGCAGTGGACGCCCTGGTGTCTCCATCGGTGTTCCAGTCAGTGTACATGTTTCCACCACTCCCACTCATCTCAAGAATCCTAAAGCTCATAAGGAGAATAAGGGTTCAAGCGATCCTCATTGCTCCAGACTGGCCGAGAAGGGCTTGGTACGCGGACCTTCTGAATCTACTGCAAGAAGAACCGAGGCCTCTTCCTCTTCGGGAGAACCTGCAGCAGCAGGGGCCGTTCGCCTATCAAGACTTACCACGGCTACGTTTGATGGCATGGAAGTTGAGCGCCAGATACTTGCTCAGAAGGGCATTCCGAAGAAGGTCATTCCTACCCTGATACAGGCTAGGAAAGGGGTAACGTCTAAACATTACCATCGTATTTGGAAGAAATATGTCTCTTGGTGGGAATCCAAGAAGTTTCCTACGGTGGAGTTTCAACTCGGACATTTTCTCCTCATCCTGAAAGCAGGTGTGGATATGGGCCTGAGGTTGGGATCTGTGAAGGTCCAGATTTCGGCCCTATCCATTTTCTTCCAGAAACAATTGGCTGCCCTCCCTGAGGTTCAGACTTTTTTGAAGGGTGTTCTGCACATCCAACCTTCCTTTGTACCACCTACAGCACCTTGGGACCTTAACGTGGTGTTGCAGTTCCTCCAGTCGGATTGTTTTGAGCCTCTACAGGAGGTTGCGGTCAAATTTCTTACATGGAAGGCGTCACGTTGTTGGCCTTAGCTTCTGCTAGACGTGTGTCCGAATTGGGGTCTTTTTCCTGTAAAAGCCCTTACTTGATCTTCCACAAAGATAGAACTGAGCTCTGGACACCTCAGCAGTTTCTTCTGAAGGTTGTGTCGGCATTTCATATCAACCAACCTATTGTGGTGCCAGTGGCTACTGACTCCTCAATTACATCAAAGTCCTTGGATGTTGTAAGGGCTCTGAAGATATATGTGAAGAGAACTTCTCATCACAGAAAGTCAGACTCTCTGTTTGTCCTATATGATCCCAAGAAAATTGGGTGTCCTGCTTCTAAGCAGACTATTTCTCGCTGGATTCGGTACACTATCCAGCACGCTTATTCTACGGCAGGACTGCCGTGTCCAAAATCTGTTAAGGCCCACTCTACTTGTAAGGTGGGGTCTTCCTGGCTGGCTGCCCGGGGTGTCAATGCAGTTCAACTTTGCCGAGCTGCAACTTGGTCTGGGTCGAACACGTTTGCAAAGTTTTACAAGTTCGATACTTTGGCCTCAGATGATCTGAAGTTCAGTCAATCAGTTTTGCAGGAGCCTCCGCGCTCTCCCTCCCGTTCTGGGAGCTTTGGTACATCCCCATGGTACTAATGTGGACCCCAGCATCCTCTAGGACATAAGAGAAAATAGGATTTTGGTTACCTACCGGTACATCCTTTTCTCGTAGTCCGTAGAGGATGCTGGGCGCCCGCCCAGCGCTTCGTTTTCCTGCAGTTGTTATCTAGTTCAGTACAACTTTGTTGTTAGTTACGTACTGCGTTATTACTGGGTAAGTAATGTTTCAGCGGTTGTTGAGTTTTTCAAGCTAGTTAGCTTGATGTGCCTTGTATGTGTGAGCTGGTATGAATCTCGCCACTATCTGTGTTAAATCCTTCTTGGTCTGGTTCGAATACGTTTGCTAAGTTTTACAAGTTCGATACTTTGGCCTCTGATGACCTCAAGTTTGGTCAAGCAGTTCTGCAGGAGCCTGCGCGCTCTCCCTCCCGTTCTGGGAGCTTTGGTATGTCCCCATGGTACTAATATGGACCCCAGCATCCTCTAGGACGTAAGAGAAAATAGGATTTACATTACCTACTGGTAAATCCTTTTCTCGTAGTCCGTAGAGGATGCTGGGCGCCAGCCCAGCGCTTCTTTATCCTGCAGTAGTTATTTGGTTCAGTACTACCTGGTTCATAGGTAAGTTTTGTGTTCATTCCTGTTTCAGTACTGTTTCAGCTGTTGCTGAGTTCTCCGGCCTGTTGGCCGGATTTGCCTTGTTGTGTGAGCTGGTATGAATCTCGCCACTATCTGTGTAAAATCCTTCTCTCGAAGTATGTCGTCTCCTCGGCACAGTTTCTAGACTGAGTCTGGTAGGAGGGGCATAGAGGGAGGAGCCAGCCCACACTCTCAAACTCTTAAAAGTGCCAATGGCTCCTGGTGGACCCGTCTATACCCCATGGTACTAATGTGGACCCCAGCATCCTCTACAGATTACGAGAAAAGGATTTACCGGTAGGTAACCAAAATCCTATTATTACTAGTCCAGTGCAGTTTTATTGTTTATATGTAATAACTTCTGCAGTGTACATGTGACTGAGTGTGCCTGTAGCTGTTGTGAGGGATTCCATTCTCCTGTATCACATATTGCTATCACTGTATTAAGTACCCTGAGGGCCTAGGTGTGTCAGTGTCCCATATATATATATATATATATATATATATTTATTTATTCGCACAGATTATACAAATTTGTTATTTTTCCTGTGTTTCTTCAGTCACCTTATACCGCTTAAATCCTCTTTTCTGGGTCCTGTATTTACTGTCACATAACACAGGGATTTATTTGCAGGTGTTGTGTTTGTCTGGCTATATTGTACTTTTACGCCCTAAGGCTACATTCCTTGTAATGTCTGCCACGCAGGGCGGGATATCCGCGGACGCATCTGCATCCTGCAGTACTGATGCCACGGATTTACCTGAGGGAGAAGTTTTAGCTGCTGGTTCAGGTGCTGAGTGCCATACACCCAGTCAACCTGCAGCACCTGTGGCCAATCAGGACCCTCCTTTGGCAGCGTTCTCAAGTATGCTGACTACACTTGTGACACCTCTTACGCCCCCTGTGCCATTGAAGCCATATTTTGTCCCTGTAGTTAATACGCCATGGGCGGATACTCTGTCTACCTAGTTACAACAATTAAATTAATCTTTGGTTAGACAAAAGTTTACCCCACGCCCCTATGGGGCCAAGGTGTCATCTAAATGGGCCATTTCTTCCTCACAATCCACTAATATTTCGGATAATTCTTCCGAGGAGGATGGGAAATATACTGATCCGTTAGACACTGATACAGTTGCTTCTGATGAGGCATCTACAACCCAGGTTGATGTTCCTGACCTAGTGGAGGCTATTAAGCTAATTCTTCAAATAGATGATGACATTGAGCCTACTACTGCGTCTAAGAAACCTGATAAGTTCAAACGTCAGAAGGTTGCTAAAGTAGTCTTACCACATTCTGACCATTTAATTGACATACGTCAGGAATCCCGGTCGTCTCCAGGAAAGAAATTTTCCCTGTCTAAAAAGATGCTAGCTCATTATCCTATCCCTGCAGAGTTGAGTAACAAGTAGGAAACTCCACCGCCGGTGGACTTTAATGCCGCCCTTCTGGTGGTGTCATCTACTCTGACTGTCACCACTGTCACCTCACTGAAGGAACCGACGGATAAGCGTGTGGAAAGATGCCTGAAGTCTATTTACTCCCTTACAGGTGCTGTATATAGACCCACTATGGCAGTCTCCTGGGCTGAGAAAGGAATTGAAGCATGCATTCAGGCAATTGAGGATGAGCTGCCTCAGGATTTTTTTGACACTGCCAGACAATATCTGTCTTATATTACCACAGCCTCCCACTATATTCAGAAGGCGGCCTCTGATGCAGGTGTAATGGCGGCCAAGGCGTCTACTACGTCTATCCTGACTCGATTAATTATGTGGTTGAGGTCCTGGAAGGTGGGCCTGGACTCCAAAAAGACCTTTGAGGTGCTCCCTTTTAAAGGAGGCATCCTATTTGGGGAGGATCTGAACAAGATTGGAACTGACTTGGCTATTGCCAAGACTGCGTGTCTCACAAATACTAATCCTTCTGCTCCGAAGGTTAAGAGTACCACCTTTCGTTCCTTTTGACCTCCAGGGAAGGCAAAGGGTCAAGCGTATCAGCGACAGGCTCGTGCTTTAACCACTAAGCCTAAATCTAAACAATCCTGGGCCGCCCGTCAGCCTGCTTCCAAACAAGACAAGCCTGCTGCATGACGGGGCGGGCCTCCCCCTAGGGGACCCCAGGTGGGAGACCGACTTCTGCAGTTTGCCCAGGCCTGGTTAAAGACCACTTCAGACCCGCCTGGGTGCGGGAAGTTGTCTCTCATGGGTAAGCAATCTCTTTCAAGAGATGTCCCCCTCGCCAGTTTTGCACAACGGTAATCCCTACGGATCCATTAAAATCGCAAGCTCTACACTTGGTTGTACAATCCCTCCTGGACACAGGAGTGGTAGTGTCGGTACCTCTGTCCCAGAGAGGCAGGGGATACAATTTGACCCTGTTTCTAGTTCCGAAGCCAAATGGGTCTTTCCAGCCTCTACTCCACCTCAAATCATTGAACAAATTTGTGAGTGCCCAAAATCCGTATGCAAACTCTGCGCTCTATTGTACTGCCCATGGAACCCGAAGACTATATGGTATCCCTGGACATATACAGGATGCTTACCTGCATATTCATATTGCCATGTCGCATCAGCAGTATCTGTGGTTTGCTATTGGCAACCTACATTATCAATTCCAGGCCCTGCCTTTTGAATTGACCACGGCCCCTCGGATATTCACCAAGGTAATGGCCGTGATGATGGCTCATCTCCATCGTCAGGGAATCAGGATCCTGCTGTATCTGGACAACTTGCTGATCCTGGCGAACTCCCAAGAGGGTCTCCTCAGTCATCTGGAACTGACCGTTCAATTCCTACAAACCTGGTCCCTGCTCGGAGCATGGTGTACATGGGGGCGCTGCTGGACACACACAGCCGGAAATTGTTTCTGTCTCCAGAGAAAGTCCTGAAGCTTCAGGACAGAATCAGACACTTCCTCTCTCGCTTAGAGAAAAGACAAATAATATTTAATGAGAATTATTGATTAACCAACATTTGGCTCTATCAACATGTAATCGAGCTATGCACTTAGTTGGCGGTACACCCAGATGTTCAGTCCAGAAGACTACAATGAAAGAGAAAAAGTCCTCTCTGCAACTGCAGAGAAAACTAAGAAAAAGAAGACCTTATCTTTTTCTGGGGCACGCTTTATAAAATAAATGTTATAATTACAAATTAATTCTTTATTAGTCACTATTAAAAGATTCCAGGCTTTATCATAATTTAATCCTATCAGGCATTAAAAATTTACCAAATATCAAGCGAAGATCTCAATATAAATATCCGTATCCGGGTATCCCTGACATAAATATATCTATATCTCGCTGCGCTCGCCATGCTTCGGGCACGGTGCCTCGCTGCGCTCGGCACACTATTATATTTCCCCTCCAGGTCCACTGGGATGGTAAAGTATGAACAAGTTGGTTTCAATGAAAAAAATCATGAAAAACTCATGTTTTTGACCTGTCGGCATTTTACATGTCGGTATTTTGACCTTGTAGGTATTTTAAATGTCGGTATTTTGTCCATGTCGGGATTTTGACCTTGTCGGGATTTTGACCATCGGTCAATTGGTGTCGGGATTTTGAACGTCGGGATTTTGATTGGAGGTAAACTGACTGCATCCCGCTATACCAACACCTTTTTCTGCAGCCGGGTACACTGGGATCCCACAGGGAATAACATCGGGGTGTAGAGTTGGATCTTGACCCAAGGCACCAACAGGCTAAAAGCTTTCACTTTTCCCAGGATGCACCGCACCGCCTCCTCTATAACCCCGCCTCCGTGCACAGGAGCTAACAGGAAGGGGGGGGGGGTTGCGTTATGCAGCCCTGAAGAAAAGAAGAATAAAGCTTTATTGAAGATACTTCATGGGCCGCAGCACTTTTTATGTCCATAGGACACACTGTGCCGCGGCTCCATCATCTCCCCACTGCAGCGCTGTATACTCCTGTGGCCTGGTTCCCGGGTACTTACAGCGGAGATGCACCAGTATTCTGGCACACCGCCGCTGCACATTTCCAGGATTGTGTGGCTGCAGGACACGGGGAGGAGGTAAGAAGGTCCCCCAGGTGGGATCCGCCGGGCTAAATCGTGATCCCACACGGTCTCCAGGAGATGGACCGTGTAGCTGGCGTGGACACTGTATGGCTCAGGGACCCCACTATATTCACCAGGGCAGCCGGAGCGCAGGTCGGTTTTCTTGAAAAAACGTTTGATAAAGGCTCCATAAGTACCGGTGGTGAAGTCCAGCGTGAGGGGATAAGGCGCTGACCTGTAGCCCTTCCCCCCAGCTCCGGGCGCCATCTTTCACTTTCTCATTCACTCCCTGCAGAGATCTGGCGCCATCTCTATAGCAAGGGCTGCTCTCAACGGGATTGCTTGGCTGATGTCTCCTCTGTAAAGCTGCCTGTCACAGCGCCGTGCTTTTACAGTCACTTGAGTATTCTACATGTCGTTTAGACAGCGTTAATTAAGAACAAGTGTAATTATAACAGAATAGGTGGTACAATTATCCAGTGATATACAGTACATCCAGTATTACTGTGCATTGTTATATCTCTGCATATACATATCTATTGTTATATGTAATTTGCCTGTCCAGTGCAGTATTATCATTGTGCACTTTATATCTACATTGTGTTTGTGACTGAGTGTGCCTATAGCTGCAGTGTGTTTTCATTTAGTGTATCACACCCTTGCTATCACTATATTAGTGCTACACAGTCTATACAGCTCAGCGTATTTTTCTGTGTATTTCAGTCACCCCATACTGACTTAATTCTCTGTTTGTGTCCTGCTTTTATTAGCACATAAATCAGGGGATTGGTATACGGTATTCTTATTGTCTAGCTATATTGTACTGTGTGCCCCACGGCTACATTCCTCATAATGTCTGCCACACAGGACGAGAATTCCGTGGACACTCCTGCCTCTGGCAGTGCTGATCCCACGGATTTACCAGGGGGGGAAACTGCTGCTGGGGATGTGGGTGCTGGGTCCCATACCTCTCCCACTCCACCTGTAGCTCCTGTGGCCTTTCAAGAGCCACCCTGGGCTGCCTTCTCCTGTATGTTAAATACATTTGTAACACATTTTACGCCACCTGTGGGACTACCTGTGCCATTACAGCCACAAATTGTCCCTGTAGCAAATCCGCCTTGGGCGAACACTCTGTCTGCCCAGATACAGATTTTTAATAAATCTTTGTTTAAACAGAAGCCAACACCTCAGCCATCTGGGGCCAAGGGGCACTCCAAGCGTGTGGTTTCCTCCTCCCAATCCACTCATGTTTCGGATACTTCTGATGAGGATGGGGCTTATACTGATCCGATGACTCTGACTCAGCGGCCTCTGACGGGGAGCCTGTAACTCAGGTTGATGTCCCAGACTTAGTGGAAGCTATCAAAATGGTTCTCAAGATTGATGATGAAGCAGATCTCACTGTGTCAAAGAAGCCTGATAAATTCAAGCGTCAGAAGGTGGTTAAAGTTGTTTTCTCTCACTCTGACAGTTTAATTGACATACGTCAGGAGGCATGGGCTTTACCAGGGAAGAAATTCTCCCTCTTTAAGAAGATGCTAGCTCGCTATCCTATCCCTACGGAGTTGAGTACCAAGTGGAAAACTCCACCTCCGGTAGACTCTCATGTCGCACGGATTGTGGTGTCCTCTTCTTTGCCTGTCACCACTGTCACCTCCTAGAAGGAACCGACAGATAAGCGTGTGGAGGGATGCCTGAAGTGTATTTTCTCTTACATCCTAGAGGATGCTGGGGTCCATATTAGTACCATGGGGTATAGATGGATCCACCAGGAGCCATTGGCACTTTAAGAGTTTAACAGTGTGGGCTGGCTCCTCCCTCTATGCCCCTCCTACCAGACTCAGTTTACAAAATGTCCCCGGAGGATCCGGTCACAGCTAGGGGAGCTCTACAGAGCTTCTTTAGAAAAGTTTATTTTAGAGTTTGTTTTTTTACAGGGAGGCTGCTGGCAACAGCCCCCCTGCATCGAGGGACTGAGGGGGGGAGCAGTGTCCGCCCTGCGGGGTCTGAGCCACTGTCTTCGCTGACTGGACACTGAGCTCCAGAGGGGATAGATCACTCCCCGCCGCAGGGGAACGCTCACCCCAGCAGCATGCCACCACCCCCTTACAGAGCTGAAGTGTGGTGAGTGAGTCATCGGCTCCCTAACAAGCAGGGAGCCGATGTGAAGATAGCGGCTACAGGGTAGGAGTGCAGTACTAACTGCGCTCTGTGCAGCTCAGCGGTACTTAGGTGCGGCGCTGTGAGGGGCGCCCTGAGCCGGCGCCTTAACCTTACACTGACCAGAAAGCCTGTCGGGGTCCGCGGATCTCAGCCAGCACTAAATCCTCCGGCCAATATAACTTAGGAAGAGCGAAAAGACAGCGCCATTAAGGGGGCGGAGCTTCTCAGAGCAGACCCAGTAGCATTCAGCGCCATTTTCCTGTCTGCAGACACGCTGCCATTGGAAGATCAGTCCCTCCAGAGCACCTCCAGCTATCTGTACGGTACCAGGGGGTTGTAGAAGGGAGGGGAGGCTGTGTAAAGACTGTGTCACCTATTAAGGAACACAGTCAGCGCTGGTTAAGGGTCTCCCTATACCTATATAGCACTGTGTGTGGGTTGGCTCCAATCTCTGTGTTTCTCTGCCATTTGTGGGGGAGAAACTCTGTCTGCACTGTACCCTGTGTGTATATGGGGTGTGTGGGGTGTACAAGCAAACATGTCTAGAGACTCTGTCTCATATGCTGCAGAGGATTTATCTTCTCAGGAAGATCCCATCCCATGTAATCAGGATTGCACTGTTGTAGCGCAGATCCCAGCTAGAGAACCGGAGTGGTTAACCTCTCTTAGGGGGGCTATTTCTCAGATTTCTGAAAGGGTTGCAAGGACTGAGCATGCTACTCAGATATTGCAGTCCTCTATGGCAGTATGGTCAGATACTGCTCCCCCGAGGCCCACTGCGGTACATTCTCACAAATGTGCTCTTGCCCAGATTATGCAGGATGACACGGATACAGATTCTGACACAGCAGACGGTGATGGGGATGTGTCGAGGGGGTTGGCATCACTTGCCAAGAGGGTGTGTGGTACCCTCAGGTTAGCTCCTTATGGCAATGTGCTTACCAGAAATCCGCTTCGCGATGATACTCCTATTCTCTTCGCAGAGAGGTCTGAAGGTATAAGTAACACACTTTTGAATATGAAAAAACAACGTTCATTAATAATGCAGGTGTATTTATTTCAAGAACCAGTGCATGCGATATAGCCTGTACACTAGTACAGTAGGTACTCAGTATAATACAACAATGACAACTTTAAGCACAAACAAGACACTAATCAATTATCACAACTATGCTTAATTACTGTATAAACATTAGCATCGGGTACCCGAACACACATAACCTGAATAGTGTCCAAATGTTGCTTTTATACCTGTGCACAGGATTTTTGGATTGCAATCCTTTGATAACAACTTGATTTCCATGTAATATGTAGGGACTGGCAAATATAGTGTAAATGTCACCAATTGCTGTATCTAGGAGGAGCCCCAACAGATCACTATTCAAATTGGAGATCCCAAACTGGAAGTCTGCTGAATTTCCTCTCTGTATGAGGGATATAGTCTTGTTAATCTCTATTTGTTCTCAGGTGGTGCCCGCAGTGTGGAGGATCACTTCTAAATGCTCAATGTATAATGAATGTCAGTTTCACTGAGATAGCAGTGATTTACCTTGTAAGGCAGTGTTCAGTCATTCGTGACCAGAGTCTCTCTCTCTTATATAGGCTGCCAGCCTTGTAGTCTACGGAGGGGCAGAGGAGGGCCTTTATATTACTTCACTCTTCTTCAGAGGCTCTTTACACCAGGACGCAGCTGTTTAGTATAGTGTATGAGACTGTCCCAGTCATTAGGCTACTCCAGAACTCAGTTGCTAAATTAGCCAGACTCACGTGTTCTATGACTGTAGTGATGATCTGTTTACTCAGGGGGCCACCCCACACGAACTCCGTTGTCTCTCCGTGCAGCGCTGCTTCTCCTCTGTGCATAAGAATTATTGCTGTCTCCGTCTGAGCTGCAGTAAATCACAGCATGTGGAATGTTTACTTCAAACCACGCTGATCACTGCTTGAATCTCTCAGACACTCTCCGTATCACTCTGGCAGATGCAGGCTTTCTCAGCATACTGGCGTCTGACGTCACATCCCCCTCTGCAGCCTATAAATCCTCTGCCCTTTTTCCCGCGCTCCTCTCAGGCACAGTCAGATTCTCCTGGGTCTCAACACCCTCCAGATTGCTTCCGTTGTGCACAGCCCCAGTTGCCTAGCACCCAGGCTGCAATTGCAGAAGCCCAGACTGTCACAGTTCATTAAGTTCACAAATGACACAGCCAAGCCACAGCTTGTAACCCTTTCCTATGTTTCCATGAAAGGGGTATCCCTCAGGACTGGGATGCCACAAATTTCCCCACTGAAATGAGGCGTGTCCTCACGCCTTAGAACACAGAGACCTGCCAAAAGTTAATGACTAAAAGTACATCAATATCTGTATCGGGCCTGCAGTTGGCCCCGTGTGGAGCGGGTCGACCGTCTCTCCTCTGATGGGCCAATTACCTCACTTTGATCAATTGACTCAGTTACATCAGGAACAGGCACATTCGGTACAAGGGGACAGACATCTACCACATTATCAATACCAATGTCAGACATAGAACAGGGTACAGTTTCAGACCTGATCGTAGGGTGTAACAGCCCCCACACTGGCCAGAACACATTCAACATTTCAGCAGTAGGATCGCTATTGCATGGGGAATCAGGTGTACTCGACCTCTCCGCCTCTGTGAGCTGTGGTTCCACCGCCTCTCGATGACTAGACGAGTATTTCTTTAGCTGGTTACGATGAACAACCATTGACTTCTGGTCACCAAGACGTGCGATTCTGTAGACATCACTCTCTGGATATGGAACTTCAATAATTTTATAGGGAGTCTCTTCCCAATATCCATCAAGTTTACTATCACGACGGTTCTGCCTCTTCCACACCAGTTCTCCCACGGTGAGAGGACCAGCCTTTGCATGGCGGTTGTAATCAACAGCTTGGCGTCTCTACCCTTGTTCTGTTCGCTGTTTGACAACAGCATAGGCGGTCTGTAGGCGCCTCTGGTGCTCCACTACCCAATCTGTCTGTGGCATATCCCCTTGAGTGACTTCCTCCGGAAGGGATAGCCGTACGTCTGCAGGTAGTCGCCCTTCTCTGCCAAATAGGAGGTAGAATGGGGTATACCCGGTGGAACTGTGTTCTGTATTGTTATACAGGAATGTGATTTCTGAGAGAAGATCGGGCCAATCCCTCCTCGCCTCCGTGGGTATTGATCGGAGCATGTTGATAAGTGATTGGTTCATTCGTTTGCACACTCCATTGCATTGGGGGTGATATGTTGTCGTATGCAGTTTTCGACACCCATAGAGGTCACACAATTCCTGGAACAAACGAGACTCAATGGCAGATCCCTGGTCTGTCAATATCTTTTTGGGGTAGCCATACGGTCTCACAAAGGCTCTCCACAATAATTCTGCTGTCGTGGATGCTGTCAAGTCCTTAACGGGAAGGGCAACGACGAATTTGGAGTAGTGGTCAATTATAGTGATGGCGTACTGATAGCCACTCCTGCTGGGTTCCAGTTTAACATGATCAATCGCCACCAGCTCGAGTGGATGATGGGTCACTATGGGATGTAGCTCTGCTCGCTGATCTGCAGGGGTTTTTTTCTTCATCGAACAATTCGGACACTTCGAATTCCACTCTTCGATATCCTCTCTCATGTTCACCCAATAGAAGTGCCGTCTCAGTGTGGCTTCTAGCTTTTGTAGGCCAAAATGCCCAGACTGATCGTGATAGGCTTCCAGCACTCGGCCACTATCCCATCTTGTCAGTACAATCTGCGTTACCGGCAGGTGAGTCTTGGGATTGACACCATGGCGAACCAACAACCTTTTGTGGATTCGTAGTCGTTCTCTCTGTCTCCACAGCTTCATCAGTTCTGGATCCAGTGTCTGCCATTCTTGTTTTGACAACAGCCTTCTTGAGATCAGTAAGACTTTCAACTTTTCCAGAACAGGGCTAGAGCTCTGCACTTGCACCCAGTCGGTGCTATCGGGAGGCGGTTGTTGATCACTTGCTGCTGTCTGGGCCAGAAAATTGGTGAGGTTTTTTTTCCAACAGTTCATTGCAGCTTGGAACCGAGGGATCTCCACTTCCTCCCACTCATCTTCATCCACTTCTGGTGCCGTTACCGATGGTAACCTGGATAGTGCATCAGCGTTAGCGTTGGCCTTGCCACTCCGATATTTGATTGTGAAATTGTAGTTCGCCAGCCTAGAATACCACCGTTGTTCCAATGCACCGAGGTTAGCCATATTCAGGTGGGCCAGTGGATTATTATCAGTAAAGGCTATGAATGGTGTTGCTAACAGATAATCTTTGAACTTTTCAGTTATGGCCCACACCAGCGCCAAGAACTCCAGTTTGAATGTGCTGTAGTTGGCATTATTGCGCTCGGTTCTCCTGAGACTCCTGCTGGCGTAGGCAATGACACGTTCTTGCCACTGCTGTTCTTGTGACAGTACAGCTCCCAGACCACAATTGCTCGCGTTAGTGTACAGGTGGAATGGTCGACTATAATCTGGATACGCCAGAACCGGGGCCTCTGTCAACAGGCTCTTCAGTTTATCAAATGCAGTTTGTTGAGCCTCTGTCCACGCCACAGGTATCTTCTTCCCATGCTGAGCTGAGGGTACTTCACGAAGTAGTTCATGGAGAGGGGCCGCAACCTGGGCGAATCGTGGTACGAATCTCCTGTAGTATCCGACAAATCCCAGGAAACTTCTCACCTCCTCCACAGTTGTGGGTATTGGCCAATCCCGGACAACATAAATCTTATCGGGATCAGGGGCGACTCCATTGGTGCCCACGATGTGTCCCAAGTATTGGACGCTGGTCTTCAATAGATGGCATTTGGAGGGTTTTAGTTTTAGACCGTATCCCGCCAGGTGCTGGAATACATCACGTAGGTGTTGCAAATGCTCCTCGTAGGTTTTAGAGTAGATAATTACATCATCGAGGTAGAGGAGCACCATGTCAAAATTCTTGTGCCCCAGACAGTGCTCCATCACCCTCTAAAAAGTTCCTGGGGCATTACAGAGCCCAAAGGGCATTCGATGAAACTCGTATAAACCCATGGGCGTGGTGAACGCTGTCTTTTCTCTATCCTCCGCTGCCACCTCTACCTGCCAGTAGCCACTGGTTAGGTCCAGCGTCGGAAAATAGGCAGCTGAATTGAGGGCGGTGAGTGACTTTTCAATGCGGGGTAAGGGATACGCATCCTTGTGAGTAACCTGATTAAGCTTCCGGTAGTCTACGCAAAAACGTAGACTTCCATCCTTCTTCCGAACCAGAACCATAGGCGCCGCCCAAGGGCTGTGACTTTCGCTAATCACCCCGGAGGCCTTCATCTCTTCCAGCATCTTGCGCACAGGTTGGTATAACGCAGGGGCCAAAGGCCGGTGGCGTTCTTTAATAGGGGGTGCTTCTCCAGTGGGAATATGGTGCTGGATGTCGCGGACTTTCCCGAAATCAGCAGGGTGTTGGCTGAAACTTCGGGCATTCTCTTGGACCACGTGTAGTACCCCTTCCCGGTGTTCCACTGACGTATTCTCATCTCCTATGTAAATGTCACGCCACCATTCAGTCTTTTTTTCAGCAGGTTCTTCCCCCTGCGTGAGGGTTTGGGCGGTCGCCGTGGATACTTCTACCACATCCTGGAAAGTCACCCAGGATAGGCTCGCCATGATTTGGCGGCAATAGAGTCGTATCGGATAATCATTGGGGTTGAGGATCCTTACTGGCACCCTTCCTCCCATCACTGTCACCACGGCCCGTGCAATTGCGATATCATTTCTTATGGTGGTCGGACATGCTTCCACCACCACATTATAGGTCCTCCCTTCTGGGCCGCATTTGGCCTTCCCCCACACCACAGTTTCTGTATTTGTCTGAAGCGTCAGGGGTCTGTTGCTGGCAACCCTCACTTTACTCACTTCTCCATGATGAACCGCTGCTGTCCCTGTAGGGTTCTTATCGTCACACTGAGGGCCCTCTGTGCATCGGGTGGTGCCGCGGTAAGTTCTGTCTTTAAGGCTGAGATTAGCTCGGCTGGACAACTTTGAAGTACATTCATCCCCACAATGATAGGAGGTATAGTCAGATCATCCACATCAGTGATCAGGCACCCTTGGTTACTCAACTCGGCTTGTCCGATCTTGAAGTGTAGTTCGCAGAAGCCTCTGCACTGGATATCAAGCCCGTTACTGGCCATCAGCCTCAGCCATGATGGGGGAGGAGGGATCATGTCCGTCGTGCCCCAATGTTGGTAGTACGCCCCTGCCTGGATGGTGGTCACTTGTGAGCCTGTGTCGAGCATGGCTAGTACAGGGGTTCCATTAATCCAAATGGTGAGAACAGGGCACCGGCCCACGTATTTGGGGCACCAATCTTCCGGGGTTGGACCTATAGGGTTGGCTCTCCCCAAGGTGTGGTCCCTGGTCCCGGGGAGTTGTCGTTTAATGGCTCAGACAGCCGGCAATTCTGTTCTACGTGGCCACTTCGGTTACACCTTCGGCATATAGGTCGGCCTAATGAGTCAAATTGGTCGGTATCTCTTCTACCTCTTCCTGGAGGGGGTTCCCACCGATCGTTTCGTCCTTCCCTCCGGACTGCCCTCCACTTGGACTCATTCCTTTCTGGAGGCGCCCGTCTCCTTAACCTCTGTAGCTCCCGACTCAGGTCATTCACTGAATCGGTTTGGGAATTCTGTCCCGTCTGTACAACTGCTCGTTTTGGTTCAGAGGCCTCTCGCATTGGCTTTTGGAGGTCTTCATCATCCTTCTTCTCTTGGTAACCTGGCATCTCTGGGAAGTGAGCTTTATTAGGCCGGGGTGGGCCAATCACTTTAATAGCAGCCTCCTTGAAATCTAGAAATGAATCTCTAGGGAGTTGGAGTCTCAGTAATCGCAGTTGGGCGCCGATTCCTTCTCCGTTTGCGCCTTCCATGAACTGGTTGATTAGAGTCTCATCCTTCTCTTTCACTTCTGAGGGGTCCATCTCATGTATTCTCTTCAGTGCCTCTTGTAAGCTCAGGGCAAAATCTCGTAGTGACTCCCCGGGGTGTTGCTTTCTGGCATAGAAGTCAGATTTTAATTCTGCCAATGTGCTTGTGTCGAAAATTGTCGCTAAACGCTGGAATATTTGGTCTACATCTGTTTTCTCGGTGTCCGGCCACGATAATACCTCTCTTAGAGCTGAGTCTTTTAGTTGGCCGATCAATATTTCGACTTGTTGTTGGTGATAAAGCTAATTATTTATCTTATAACATTCACTAAATATTGGTAAGAGACTCAGTACGCAATGGGCGTACGGGGTACCGTAATGGTACGCACTTAGCGTAGCAGACGCTAGGCCGTGGTCTAGACGCACGAGCGGCACGTTCGCTCACGGCTTACGCTGGGTATCGAGCACGCTATAGGTGGCCCGAGCACCGTAATGCTACGCTACTAGCGTAGCGGACGCTGTGTCCACGAGAGGAACACGAGCGGCGCAGACGCTCACAGGATGACACACAGTAAACCTTGTATGCAACACACTGAAAGGCTAAGCCTATACTGTAAACCTTGGTCTAGTAATGTTAACACAATGTAACGCTGATTAACCACTATTATATAAAAGCTTATTGAGCGATTGAGACGCTCAGAAACCGTCTATACTAGCTAGAGAAACACAGACACCTTGCTGAGGTTCCAACACCTTTACTAACGAGGTTTAGCTATGTAAAAAAAGGAAAACAGTTAACAGCTTATACAATACAGCACTAACATAAAACACCTAAACAGAATAACTGGACATAAATAATACAATAGCGTCTTAATCCTAAACAATAACAGTGAGAGAGAGAGAGAGAGAGTATGGCAAATACAGACAGAGAATAAGTTGGTCACAGAGAACTTACACGCGTGGGGAATGATCGCTAGCGCAGTCCTAGAACCAGCTCTCTAGTTAGTCAATGATGAAAACCTTTGTGGAGAGAAGACTGAGCTGGCCCAGGCTGGCTGTTCTTATATACACAACATACAGTACACTACAAAGGGCCCTACAATCTCATTGTTCATTGGACACAGGAATCTGTCTTCACATTATAACGAAAGGTCATAGGTTGATTCGAACAGGTGGGCTGTGACTATTTCAAACTGCTCAGATGGGAGGGAATCTCAGGTTTCCCACCGCATGGATAATGAACTGCAAATACAGTAAATGTCCATAAACTTCTTATAAACATAACTATACGCAGGAGCGATTAATCTCTTTCAAACCAACACCGGAATGTTACTAATAATATACTCTTCCGTTGCATACTAAACACCACTGCTCAAAACCTGTCTGACCCTTCGTATCATGTAAAGAGGGATCTCTCTGTCCATGAACCAGTTACACTAAACAAACTTACTGATATTATTAAGGGGACCATAACCTATAAAATACACTATTTAGATTAACTATGTAACGATCGATTCGCCCGCCAGACGCACACAAACTCTACCGTAAATGCGCATACCACGCGCTTGAGCGCACGACCGTGGAGGCGCCGTCACGCAACTGCGAATATGCGCACGCACGGGAGAGAATGTGCACGTGCAGCGGGCAAGCGCATGGGGTTAGTACAAGGCATCATAGGTCGCTATATTTTTCGACTTTGACAGTCCACCCTTTGGCAGTCACCAATAACTGCCACTTCCTAAACAGTTCAAACAGAAAAATATATGTCATCATGTAAATACCTTTTTATGATTGGGTAAAGGGAGGAGAAGAGAAGGTGGGAAAAGTATGACCTAGTGAGACAGTAAAAGCATGTGTGTATGAGATCCATGTTTGAGGGGTCATGTATCATCGTGCCGTACGTGTTCTAAATCAAGCTTCGAGGTATTGCGAAGTATACATTTGAATCCTTCTTATCCCGTATTAAGGGTCTGTGGATGGGCTGTCAAACTCTACCGAGCTCTTTTCGGCTTTTGGTTGCAACAAATGGGGGAGCACATTTAGTTGATGATACATGAATGGGGAGAATATGTGGATGCTAATATGGGAGAATCACCTGTCGACTATGTGAGATACTACCTGGGGGTTGTAGAGATGAAGATAAGAAACAATCGTTATAAATGCAGTCGTAAACTATGTGAGTTTAAATAAACAGTCGCCGATTGAGGTCTTGTCTGATGTCTTGTCTTGATGTACATGTTTTCTGATGTCTCTCGGTGCTTTTGCTGTAAGTGGCGAGCAAAAGCTGTTCCAGTGTCCATAAAATTACAGTCTCTAAAGTATTGGGTTTCCCGTAGATAGTTAAAGTCACTAAAAGTATTGAGTGTCTGTGACACAGTTCATCAATGGTCTGTATAAAAGAGGTTGTCAAATTCTTCTTCCAAGTGAATGTCTTTGTGCCTTGGAGGAAAACAAAGGAGAAACGGGTGAAAGAAACGGACCGTGGAATCACATTTTCATCACAACATTGTCTCTATAGTTGGGTCATAAATCAAATTAGTTGTTGTTATTACAGTGTCCTCGCTCCTCAGACTCATCACTCTGGTACTACCTTTACACTTCGTTAAAGTCCGAACGCATCTAAATATCAGACCAACCAATATGACGACTCCCAGAATACACAAGAGAAATTTTCCTACATCCATTATAATACCTTGGGCCCATTCTCCTAAACCAGAGAACCAATTTCGTGGGTTCAACCATGATACCCAACTGGTCAGCTCATTACCCACAGCAGCGAGAGTGAGATTATGTCTCCTTCGAAACTCCCACTTTAATTGCAAAATGTCATCCATCTTTTGGTCTATGACCTCGGCCGGGTCCTCAGTGCTGTTTGTAATATACGTGCAGCACTTTACTCCATATTGAGTTGCTAGGGTAACACAATACCCACCTGTCACTGCTGTGAGATAATTGAGAATCATCCTATGCTGAACCAGCTCTGTTTTGTAGGCTTGTAACTCTCTCCCAGTATACCTGAACGTGTCGTCATACATTTCGGTGATATTGTCTAACAAGTTTGCTAGCGCAGATATATATCTATAATTTATCACTCCTCTGGCGGTACGAGTGATATCTAACGCGAGTAGGAATTGAATCCCGGTGGATTCATGGATCAAATCAGAGGCCGGATGCTCTGTCCTTTCTATCAGGTGCCGTTTAACGATGTGCTCGTAATGAGTGTGAGTATAAGGAGCTTGGGCACCGCGGTGAATGTCTTTCATTTTGATATGGGATACAGTCATTACTTCAGGCAGTACTTTTCCAATGTAACACAATCCCTCTGAGTTTGGGGCAAGCCACTTATACGCCTTTCTCCCGCATATGAAATATGCATCATCGGGGAGAACATATGGGACGGAGTATGACATAACCATGTTACAAACTTTCCATGTGAAATCTCCAAACCCTAATTCTCCCATCTGTCTAGTGCACGTATCTGGTTGTACGATATATGCACAGTATCCTGGTGATACTTCTCCAACTCGCATGGTCCTACTTCCTAGAGTGTACCTATACCGGAAGAATCTTCCACTGTCGGCTATCTGGCGTATAAGCTCTGTGTCTATGGGCATTCTATCGGCTCTATATGAAAATGTCATGGTTTGATTACTCCATGACACTTCCCAATTTCCCGGCTTTTGGGGATTGGAAATGTTAAACATACTAAGGACTTATCCACATGATACTGGTGGAGCTTCAAACTAGGAGGACTAGAGATATTAAACCTTTTGTCCACCGGCCTCCCACCACTTAACTCAAGTACCTCTCCTACAGTTAAAGGGAATGGTACTAGTCCTGATTTGCTATGACCTTGAGGTACTTGAGAGCATACCCAACAGTCTGTCTGGTTTAACACTTTGCCCACTAAGGAGTGATAGTCACTCAATGGATGCCGGTCCATGTGGATATTAAAACTGGACTGACATTTCTTGATGCACCCATCCTCAACTATATTGTCACAATGTCTACAGATGCAGTTCTCTTCAGCTAACAATCCTTCACAATTCCTTCTATTGTCAATGCTACCAGATCGTTTTCTGATACTCGCCTTTACTCGTGATTATGTTGCTCTTGGAAAGTTACGCCTCCATCCTGGTCATCAGAACCCATTCCAGATCCTTTCTCGACCTCCATGGTACTCTCACCGAAACAGACTGCTCTGGTCAACATCATGGTCAACAGGAAAATCCGGATCACAGTCTCTTGGGGCAAGTCCATCTTACAGGAGGAGAAGGTGAAATTTGTAATGGGGGTACAAAAAAAAATAATTTGAGGGGAAAGAAAAATGTTACGATGCTTTTGTCCTCTAGTTTTGTTGTTCTTCTTGCTCTGTTGTCATCTCAAAGGTGCTGTCTCTCAGTCTTCCAAACGAACATTCCGGTGATGCAATATTCCTTCCAAATCAGCGATCTTTCTGTAAGGAGCAAAAATTTTGCATTACCATTTGTCTAACTGATGTGTGACATACCATCTGTAAAGCATGAGAACATGAGAGAGAAGAGAAAAAAAACAAACGAGAGAGAGAACAATTCATATATATGTTACATAAAACAACAAACAAAAAAAAACATTGTCAAATCTTCCGTTCACCATCAGGCTGTCACACCATCACATCCATTGGTATCTTTGCGCAGTCTCCCCCACCAGTATTTCCACACTTCACCCTTTTGTGCCTGGCCAGGACACACAGATGTCGGTAGGTCACACTGGGGTTAGGTAGATTTCTGCAAAGACCAAGTAGCTATGTGATGTTTGAGTTCTGCCGATGAACGTCAGAGATGGGGAAAAATAAACATTTACAGATAAATTACAAAGTTTACCCGGCCGTGTCTGTGTCTACAAGGAACTGACCTCCCAATATCATTAACTGTAACCTCAGGTTTACTACCAGTCCTAATGATCAACTTTCCTGACTGCATATTACAGGTGTGGCCCAAACTTCTTCCTAGGTGATTCCTGATTACAATTTCGTGTATCATGACTTTGCTCATGTTTTTGTCTAGGGGGTTTATATGACTTTTGCATATTTCTTGATCTACAATCCCTTGCAAAATGTCCCTCTTTGTGACAATGATAACAAACTATCACATTTGAATTTCTCACAGGTGTTTGGGGCTTAAGCTGGTGTGGCTTCGTTGTCAGGGCTTGTCTACTGATTGTCATTTGCTTACTGCCCTGTGACTCCAGGTGTCTTTTGATGTTCCATTCATGGTCAATAGCAGACTCTCTCAAAACAGCCACCGAGACACCTCTCCAGTTAGGTAGAGAGGTCTGTACCCTTGTTCTCAACACTTCCTGTAAACCATCCATTAACACCTTAACCGCTATATCTCTATGCTGTGCATTTTTCTCAATGTCCATGATCCCAGTATCTCTAGCCATTACTCGCAGTGCTCGATTGAAATAATTAGAAGTACTTTCCCCCTCACTTTGTCTTATGGAGAAGATTTTTTTCCACTCGACAACGGCTGGGAAATATACTCCTAACTGTCGGTTGATCTGCTTAATACATTACTGATTGTGTTCCTCCGTACGAGGTACTTCTGTGTTTAACTTACAATCAGTAATAAATTTCGCAGGGTCAACACTGGAGGGCAAACATGCCCTCAGCACTGTCCGCCAATCTTTGTTGGTGGGTTCTGTGGAGTTTCCTAGTTCTTTAATAAACCTCTGACATGCAACTAGATCTTTCCTAGGATCAGGGAATTCAGACATAATTGCTCTTAATTCTGTCCGGGACCAGGGACGGCACATTGCACTGTCCCTGGCGGGAATGATTCCCAGAGCGTCAGTCTGTCCATTTGGGACTGTGATCACCCTGACAGGATTAAATTCAACCACATCATCTTGTGTTGGTTCTACAATATGAGATACATTTGTTTGTGCGTGATATATAACACCGTACGTACCTGTGGACACGACCTCACCTGACCCTCCGTTAGGGGGTTCGACTACTGCCTTTACCGATTGGGTCGCGTCCACCTGGATGTCTCGTATGATGGCTGCTGGAAAAGGTGCCGACATCGTGCTGGGCTCACTTTCTTGCTTGTAGTCCTGAGGGAAGTTTAACATGGGGTGCAACTTGTACGGGTTAACAGTTGTACATTTAACAGTTTTACTTTTATCATTGTTACATTTGTTACAATTATTCTTATCATCAATATTACAGTTGCTAAGTGCACAATTATCATATACCAGTGTGCCATTCTCTGTAACCACTTTCTCTCTTGTTGCCATATTTTTCTTACCAAAGTGAGAGTCAGCTGTGTAAGCTAATCCTCCTTGTATTTCACTTTCCCGTTGCCATAACTGTAAACAATCATAATGTCGGATCTGCCTCTTCGCGGACTTAATTAGACATATCCTTCTCCTTAGATTTTGTAACATCTCGGGACTAAAACTGCCTACCCGTAGGAACTTTTCACCGTCATGCACAGTCATTCTTTCCCATTCATTGAAAACCTTTGTGTGATTCATATTTCTCACACATGATATACCTTGCCGACCCTATTGGCCGGCTTACTAAATCAACCTGAACCAAGGTTGATCGTCCCTTACCTGAACAACTGGCCCCCATCTTTGCAGGTGTTGCTTTCACTACCTCTGACCTTCAAATCAGGGTCTTCAGCGAACCCTTACAAAAACCAAGATGTCCGGGGTAGGCCGACGGTGAAAGTTTACTGAGTACCTTCACACACTCGCCCACGTCGACCAATACGCCCACACACTGCCTTAGCGCTCGCGTACTCAACCTAGGTCCCCTGCGACCTGAACCTCTATTTACTGGAACGTGTGGGTGTGATCCGAAGAGCACTTACCCTTCCCAGTAATTAACAGTTGCTGAAGAGTTCCTGAGTGACCAGCAAACCTCCCTTAAAATAAAAAAAATTTACACAAATCACGTTAGAATGTACAAATAGCGTTTATGACCCCTCTAGCGTACGCAAATGGTACTGGGTCAAGTTACAAACTAATGCACACAATTACATGCGGTACAATCGTACTGCACATAAGCAACTAATCTTATGTGCGGAACGACCAATGGAATCGAAAATTACGGCTGCGAATTCCTTCAGCCAGAGCTTGATGGCCTATATGGGTATTGCACCAACCCTCCTGGGGTTGTGCTTCTTGACTCTATCTATAGCGGACTTCCTAGTCCGCTGTACCTAGACCTCCTGGTCTGTCTCTGGACCTCCTGGTCGTGACCTCCTGGTCTGCTATACTCTAATGCTCTTATTTCAATACTAACAAGGGATGCCTCCCAAGCCACCACGCGCTGTCACTTTCACGGATGTACCTCTACGAGAACTCGATTTCTAGGTTCCAACCAAAATGAGAAACTTATATATATATGCACACACTCTTTCACCTCATATACTCTTTACTTTCGTTTCTGTACAGAAATCCCTTTCATTCAGTATCGCAGTCTAGTCCCAGAGGAGTTGCAACTAGAGAAGGATCTTTTACGCTAAAATTTAGGACACAGAGATTAACTTGCGCTATTATCGCGTTGCTTCCGTATCGCCTACTAAAACAATACTATCGTGTGATTTGTATTATGTGGGCGTACCCATACGCTCCGTTGCGTAATATACGCTACGTGTGTAAGCCCTTGCGTCGCGTACGCTTGTCCCGCCCTTTGTTAGGGACACATGTACACAGGCCAGACACGTCCACAATAACACAAGTAACACGTTTCTATCAATGCAAATGATATTTAACTGTAATCATTTACCGAGCACCACACAGAACTTCCTTGTATCTTAGGCAAAGCCATGTGCGTGTTTTACAAATTACTCCCTTACGCATTAATTTTACTTTTAACTACCAATAGCAACAAATCTTTCTCAGCACGTTATCAATGATAAATGGCAAACAGGAAGGCGAGATGTGAAATTACACAAATGAAAAATACAGGTGTGTGCTTGTGTTGCGTATGCAATGTGTACCAAAATGAAACAGTTTAAAAAAAACCCAATAGCGTACTGTTCTTACCTTCTGGTTCCGGATTCCACCAGCACTCCTACAACGTAGCGATGCAGACGCTTATCTAGTCAGCACTACCGTATCCCCCACCACCAACACGGATACGAAGGGATACTACCTTCCCGCCCTTTGCTGACAGATAAAGTCTGCTTGTGTTCGCTAGAGCGGATATGTGGAGGACGGACGAGCCGCCAATTGATAAAGCTAATTATTTATCTTATAACATTCACTAAATATTGGTAAGAGACTCAGTACGCAATGGGTGTATGGGGTACCATAATGGTACGCACTTAGCGTAGCAGACGCTAGGCCGTGGTCGAGACGCACGAGCGCTCACGGCTTACGCTGGGTATCGAGCATGCTATAGGCAGCCCGAGCACCGTAATGCTACGCTACTAGCGTAGCGGACGCTGTGTCCACGAGAGGAACACGAGCGGCGCAGACGCTCACAGGATGACACACAGTAAACCTTGTATGCAACACACTGAAAGGCTAAGCCTATACTGTAAACCTTGGTCTAGTAATGTTAACACAATGTAACACTGATTAACCTCTATTATATAAAAGCTGGTTGAGCGATTGAGACGCTCAGAAACCCTCTATACTAGCTAGAGAAACACAGACACCTTGCTGAGGTTCCAACACCTTTACTAACGAGGTTTAGCTATGTATAAAAAGGGAAAACAGTTAGCAGCTTATACACTACAGCACTAACATAAAACACCTAAACAGAATATCTGGACATAAATAATACAATAGCGTCTTAATCCTAAACAATAACAGTGAGAGAGAGAGAGAGTATGGCAAATACAGACAGAGAATAAGTTGGTCACAGAGAACTTACACACGTGGGGAATGATCGCTAGCGCAGTCCTAGAACCAGCTCTCTAGTTAGTCAATGATGAAAACCTTTGTGGAGAGAAGACTGAGCTGGCCCAGGCTGGCTGTTCTTATATACACAACATACAGTACACTACAAAGGGCCCTACAATCTCATTGTTCATTGGACACAGGAATCTGTCTTCACATTATAACGAAAGGTCATAGGTTGATTCGAACAGGTGGGCTGTGACTATTTCAAACTGCTCAGATGGGAGGGAATCTCAGGTTTCCCGTCGCATGGATAATGAACTGCAAATACAGTAAATGTCCATAAACTTCTTATAAACATAACTATACGCAGGAGCGATTAATCTCTTTCAAACCAACACCGGAATGTTACTAATAATATACTCTTCCGTTGCATACTAAACACCACTGCTCAAAACCTGTCTGACCCTTCGTATCATGTAAAGAGGGATCTCTCTGTCCATGAACCAGTTACACTAAACAAACTTACTGATATTATTAAGGGGACCATAACCTATAAAATACACTATTTAGATTAACTATGTAACGATCGAGTCGCCCGCCAGACGCACACAAACTCTACCGTAAATGCGCATACCACGCGCTTGAGCGCACGACCGTGGAGGCGCAGTCACGCAACTGCGAATATGCGCACGCACGGGAGAGAATGTGCACGTGCAGCGGGCAAGCGCATGGGGTTAGTACAAGGCATCATAGGTCGCTATATTTTTCGACTTTGACATTGGTTAGCCAGGGGATAGAGCCTAAACATAGATTGTAACTTGTTCTTGAATACTGTCCATGTACTTGAGTCTTTCTTGTACTTATCCCCTGAGTATGTAGGAAGCCATGATGCTCCAAAGTAATATGGGAGTGTAATAGGATTCACATTGGCCATTGCTGGTGCTGTGGTTATTCTTGTTCCTGACGTACCCGGCTGTGGCGTTGCCGGTGTCTCTTTGTTTTGGTCTGTCACGGACATGTTCTTTTCCCCGTTCGTTATCCTGTTCGTAGGACGCCAAATTCAACCTGTGGTACCCTCAGGTTAGCTCCTTATGGCAATGTGCTTACCAGAAATCCGCTTCGCGATGATACTCCTATTCTCTTCGCAGAGAGGTCTGAAGGTATAAGTAACACACTTTTGAATATGAAAAAACAACGTTCATTAATAATGCAGGTGTATTTATTTCAAGAACCAGTGCATGCGATATAGCCTGTACACTAGTACAGTAGGTACTCAGTATAATACAATAATTACAACTTTAAGCACAAACAAGACACTAATCAATTATCACAACTATGCTTAATTACTGTATAAACATTAGCATCGGGTACCCGAACACACATAACCTGAATAGTGTCCAAATGTTGCTTTTATACCTGTGCACAGGATTTTTGGATTGCAATCCTTTGATAACAACTTGATTTCCATGTAATATGTAGGGACTGGCAAATATAGTGTAAATGTCACCAATTGCTGTATCTAGGAGGAGCCCCAACAGATCACTATTCAAATTGGAGATCCCAAACTGGAAGTCTGCTGAATTTCCTCTCTGTATGAGGGATATAGTCTTGTTAATCTCTATTTGTTCTCAGGTGGTGCCCGCAGTGTGGAGGATCACTTCTAAATGCTCAATGTATAATCAATGTCAGTTTCACTGAGATAGCAGTGATTTACCTTGTAAGGCAGTGTTCAGTCATTCGTGACCAGAGTCTCTCTCTTATATAGGCTGCCAGCCTTGTAGTCTACGGAGGGGCAGAGGGGGGCCTTTATATTACTTCACTCTTCTTCAGAAGCTAATTATGAGTCTTTACACCAGGACGCAGCTGTTTAGTATAGTGTATGAGACTGTCCCAGTCATTAGGCTACTCCAGAACTCAGTGGCTAACTTAGCCAGACTCACGTGTCCTATGACTGTAGTGATGATCTGTTTACTCAGGGGGCCACCCCACACGAACTCCGTTGTCTCACCGTGCAGCGCTGCTTCTCCTCTGTGCATAAGAATTATTGCTGTCTCCGTCTGAGCTGCAGTAAATCACAGAATGTGGAATGTTTACTTCAAACCACGCTGATCACTGCTTGAATCTCTCAGACACTCTCCGTATCACTCTGGCAGATGCAGGCTTTCTCAGCATACTGGCGTCTGACGTCACATCCCCCTCTGCAGCCTATAAATCCTCTGCCCTTTTTCCCGCGCTCCTCTCAGGCACAGTCAGATTCTCCTGGGTCTCAACACCCTCCAGATTGCTTCCGTTGTGCACAGCCCCAGTCGCCTAGCACCCAGGCTGCAATTGCAGAAGCCCAGACTATCACAGTTCATTAAGTTCACAAATGACACAGCCAAGCCACAGCTTGTAACCCTTTCCTATGTTTCCATGAAAGGGGTATCCCTCAGGACTGGGATGCCACAGGTGCAGTTGATTATTGAGGCCATGCGGGATGTGTTACATATTTCTGACACACCTCCTGAGCAGGTTGAGGAGGCCTTTTTCACAGACAGTAAGAAAGCCCCTCTCACCTTCCCAGCATCCAAGGAATTAAATGCTATATTTGAAAAAGCCTGGGGAAACCCGGAGAGAAAATTTCAGGTCCCTAAAAGGGTTCTGGTTACTTTTCCCTTCCTAGAAGATGATAGAAAAAAATGGGAGTTTCCGCCTATAGTTGACACCTTTGTCTCTAGTCTGTCAAAACAGGTGGTCTTACCAGTCCCGAGATCTACCGCATTGAAAGACCCGGCAGATCACAAGGTGGATGCTACGCTCAAATCCATATACACGGCTTCAGGGGCTATGCTGTGGCCTACTATTGACTGTGCGTGGACTTCAAAAGCTATGGCAAAGTGGTCAATCATTCTGCAGGAGGACTTGACTACGATGGATAAAGGTGACGTTGATTTTTGTTTACGTAACATACAGGATTCTGCAGGGTTCCTGGTAGAATCCATGAAGGATATGGGTTCCATGGCTGCGGGGATCTCCTCCATGTCCGTCTCAGCTCACAGGGGTCTCTGGCTGCGCCAATGGTCTGCGGACTCGGAATCCAGGAAAAGTGTGGAGAGCCTACCCTATACAGGTCAGGCTCTGTTTGGGGAGGCGCTGGATGCGTGGATTGCCACGGCTACAGCGGGTAAGTCTCCTTTTCTCCCCTCAGCTGCACCGGCTATGAAGAAGCCTTTTACTCCCAACACGTCACAGTCCTTTCGGCCCACTAGGCCTAGAAAGAACAAGCCCTCTTGTTCTATAGAGATGGTCATGCCAAATCCAAAAAGCCTGCTCCCGCAGGTTCCCAGGACCAGAAACCTGCTTTTGGTACCTCAAAGTCCTCATCATGACGGTGGACCGCAAAGCCTGGAGGAAGGTCAGGTGGGAGCAAGACTCCGGCATTTCAGCCACGTCAGCCAGCCCCTGGATACAGGATATTGTGTCCCGGGGATACAGGATATTGTGTCCCGTGGGTACAGGCTGGAGTTTCAAAGTTACCACCTCACAGATTCTTAAAATCAGGCTTGCCGGCTTTGCCGACAGACAGAGCTATCCTACTGGACGCTATCCGAAAATTGATAGTGTCCGAGGTCATTGTTCCAGTTCCACCTCATCAGTTGACCAAAGGTTACTAATTGAACCTTTTTGTGGTTCCGAAGCCGGATGGTTCAGTAAGGCCAATTCTGAAATTGAAATATTTGAACCCTTATCTCAGGGACTTCAAATTCAAGGTGGAGTCTCTGAGGGCAGTTACCTTAGTACTGACGGAGGGTGAGTTCCTGGTGTCCCTGTACATCAAGGATACGTACCTCCACTTTCCCATTTGGCAGCCGCATCAGGCTTATCTCAGGTTTGCACTGTTAGACGATCACTATCCGTTTCAGGCACTGCCGTTCGATCTCTCCACGGCACCGAGGGTCTTCACCACGGTGATGGCAGAGATGATGGTTCTTCTCCGCAAGCAGGGGGTGAACATAATTCCGTATCTGGATGATCTTCTAATCAAGGTACCATCCAAGGAGAAGTTGTTAAGATCCATTGCTCTCACGACGCATCTGCTCAAGGAGCACGGTTGGATTCTGAACCTTCCAAAGTCTCATCTGGAGCTGACAAGGAGGCTGTCTTTCCTGGGGATGATCCTCGACATGGAGGTGCAGAGGGTGTTTCTACCGGTGGAGAAAGCGTTGGTGATTCAAACCATGGTTCGGGATGTCTTGAAGCCTGCCAGGGTGTCGGTTCATCAGTGCATCCGCCTTCTGGGGAAGATGGTTGCCTCCTACAAGGCTATGCAGTACGGAAGGTTTCATGCTCGCTCCTTTCAACTGAATCTCTTGGACCAGTGGTCGGGATCTCACCTACACATGCACCAGAGGATACGTCTGTCTCCGAAAGCCAGGATTTCGTTCCTCTGGTGGCTACAACTACCACACCTTCTGAAGGGCCAAAGGTTCAGAGTTCAGGACTGGATCCTTCTAACCACGGATGCAAGTCTAAGAGGTTGGGGAGCAGTCGCTCAAGGGAAAACCTTCCAAGGAAGGTGGTCGAGTCAGGAGTCCCTTCTTCCGATAAACATCCTGGAGCTAAGAGCCGTATACAACGGCCTTCTTTAAGCAGCACACCTTCTACAGGATCAGGCTGTTCAGGTGCAGTCGGACAACGTTACCACAGTGGCCTACATAAACCGACAAGGCGGAACGAAGAGCAGGGCTGCAATGTCGGAGGTGACAAAAATCCTCCTCTGGGCAGAAAGACACGCAATCTGCATTCCGGGAGTAGACAACTGGGAAGTGGACTTTCTCAACAGACACGATCTCCATCCAGGAGAGTGGGGCCTCCACCCGGTGGTGTTCGAGGAGGTAACCAGTTGGTGGGGGTTCCTCACATAGACATTATGGCCTTCCGCCTCAACAAGAAGCTGCGGAGGTACTGTTCCAGGTCGAGGGACCCACAGGCAGTGGAGGTGGACTAGTAACGCCGTGGGTGTTCATGTCAGTGTATGTATTCCCTCCACTTCCTCTAATTCCAAGAGTTCGACAACTTGTAAAAAGAACAAGAGTTCTGGCAATCCTCATTGCTCCAGACTGGCCAAGGAGGGCTTGGTACGCGGATCTGCTGGATCTACTGCTGAAAGATCCAAGGCCCCTACCTCTTCGAGAGGATCTTCTACTGCAGGGGCCGTTCGCTTATCAAGACTTACCACGGCTACGTTTGACGGCATGGCGGTTGAGCTCCAGATCGGAGCTCGGAAGGGTATTCCGAGCGAGGTTGTTCCTACCCTAATACAGGCTAGAAAGGGGGTAACATCTAAACATTACCATCGAATTTGGAAAAAATATGTGTCTTGGTGTGAATCCAAGAAATTTCCTGCGGTGGAGTTTCAACTTGGACGTTTTCTCCTTTTCCTGCAAGCAGGTGTGGATATGGGCCTGAGATTGGGCTCCGTCAAGGTCCAGATCTCAGCTTTGTCCATTTTCTTCCAGAAACAATTGGCTGTCCTCCCTGAGGTTCAGACCTTTTTGAAAGGGGTTCTGCACATCCAGCCTCCCTTTGTGGCGCCAACGGCACCATGGGATCTTGATGTGATGTTGCAGTTCCTGCAATCGGATTGGTTTGCGCCTCTGGAGGAGGCTGAAATCAAGTTTCTCACGTGGTAGGCGGTCACTTTGTTGGCCTTGGCTTCTGCTCGACGTGTGTCGGAATTGTGGGCTTTGTCCTGTATTAGTCTGTATCTGGTCTTCCATGAAGATAAGGCGGAACTCAGGACTCGTCCACAGTTCCTACCTAAGGTTCTGTCGGCCTTTCATATCAACCAACCTATTGTGGTGCCAGTGGCTACTGACTCCTCAATTGATTCTAAGGCCTTGGATGTTGTGAGGACTTTGAAGATTTATGTGAAGAGGACTGCTCGTCTCAGGAAATCTGACTCTCTGTCCTCTATGATCCCAAGAAAATTGGGTGTCCTGCTTCTAAGCAGTCGATTTCTCGCTGGATCAGGGTCACCATCCAGCATGCCTATTCTACGGCAGGATTGCCGTGTCCAAGATCGGTTAAGGCCCACTCTACTCGTAAAGTGGGTTCTTCCTGGGCGTGCCGGGGTGTCTCGGCCTTACAGCTTTGCCGAGCAGCTACTTGGTCTGGTTCGAATACGTTTGCTAAGTTTTACAAGTTCGATACTTTGGCCTCTGATGACCTCAAGTTCGGTCAAGCAGTTCTGCAGGAGCCTGCGTGCTCTCCCTCCCGTTCTGGGAGCTTTGGTATGTCCCCATGGTACTAATATGGACCCCAGCATCCTCTAGGACGTAAGAGAAAATAGGATTTAAATTACCTACCGGTAAATCCTTTTCTCGTAGTCCGTAGAGGATGCTGGGCGCCCGCTTCTTTATCCTGCAGTAGTTATTTGGTTCAGTACTACCTGGTTCATAGGTAAGTTCTGTGTTCGTTCCTGTTTTAGTACTGTTTCAGCTGTTGCTGAGTTCTCCGGCCTGTTGGCCGGATTTGCCTTGTTGTGTGAGCTGGTGTGAATCTCGCCACTATCTGTGTATTTCCTTCTCTCGAAGTATGTCGTCTCCTCGGGCACAGTTTCTAGACTGAGTCTGGTAGGAGGGGCATAGAGGGAGGAGCCAGCCCACACTGTTAATCTCTTAAAGTGCCAATGGCTGCTGGTGGACCCCAGCATCCTCTATGTACTACAAGAAAAAGGATTTACTGGTAGGTAATTAAAATCCTATTTTTTCCCTAAATGGGGCGATACATAGACTGACTATTGCGGCCTCCTGGGCTGCAAAAGGTATCAAAGCATGGGTCCAGGTATTGGAGAATGAGCTACCTTCGGATATTTCTGACATTGCCAGACAGTGTCTGTCTCACATTACCACCGTCTCCCACTATATTCAAGAGGCGTCCTCTGAGGCGGGCATCATGTTGTCCAAAGCGGCCACTACGTCTATTTTGGCTCGCCGTCTTCTATGATTGCGGTCCTGGAAGGTGGACCTGGATTCCAAGAAGACTCTGGAGGTGCTCCGTTTTAAGGGAGACATCCTTTTTGGAGAATATCTAAACAAGATCGTGACTGACTTAGCCTCTGCGAAGACTGCATGCCTTCCTAATACTACTACTCCTGCTCCGAAAAGCCAAAAATACTACTTTTCGTTCCTTTTGGACTTCAGGTAAATCGAAGGGTCAGGTGTACTCGAGACAGCCTCGTGCTTCTAAGACCAGTAAGCCCAAATCTAAACAATCCTGGGCTGCCTGTCAGCCTGCTTATAAAAAGGACAAGCCTGCAGCATGATGGGACAGGCGTCCCCCTGGGGGACCCCAGGGTGGGAGGCCGACTTCTGCAGTTCACCCAGGTCTGGTTAAGGACCACTTCAGACGCGTGGGTGCAGGAAGTTGTCTCTCACGGTCTACAAGAGACGCCCCCCTCGCCAGTTCTGCACAACGGTGATCCCATCGGACCAGTTGAAGGTGCAAGCTCTACACTTGGTTGTACAATCCTTCCTGGAGACACTGGTGGTACCAGTGCCTATCTCTTGAAAAGAAAGGGGCTACTACTCGACCCTGTTTCTAGTTCCGAAACCCAATGGGTCTTTCCGGCCTATTCTCAACCTCAAGTCACTGAACAAATTTGTGAGAGTTTCCAAGTTCCGTATGGAAACACTGCGCTCCATTGTACTGGCCATGGAACCTGGGGACTACATGGTATCCCTGGATATACAGGATGCTTACCTGTATATACCTAATACCATTTCACATCAGCAATATCTGCAGTTTGCTATTGGCAACCTCCATTATCAATTCAGGGCTCTGCCGTTTGGACTAACCATGGCCCCTTGGATTTTCACCAAGTTCATGGCCGTGATGACAGCTCACCTCCGTCAACAGGGAATCAGGATCCTGCCGTATCTGGATAACCTGCAGATCCTGGCAAGCTCCCAAGATGTCCTCCTGAGTCATCTCCAGCTGACGGTGCAAGTCTTCACAGCCCACGGGTGGCTTATCAATTGGAAAAGTCCTCCCTGGTCCCTGCGCGGCGCATGGTGCACCTGGGGGCCCTACTGGATATGCACAGCCAGAGGCTGTTTCTGTCTCCAGAGAAGGTCATGAGGCTTCAGGACAGGATCAGATATTTCCTCTCTCGACCAAGAGTGGTGGTGGTGGTGAGGGAGGGGTGTGTGTGGAGGGGTGTTAATGCCACTGCCATGGACACGCTTACTGTGTCTCATGGCCAAAGCACTCATTCCCCCTAAGTAGTCAGCCCAGGTTGGGGATTCCTAGGTAACTGGGGACCCCCCTAATAAAGGGGTCCCTTCCCCTCCATGATACCCCAGGCCTGGGCTGAAGACCGGGCCTGTCCCCTGCACCCTGGGCGGTGGGTGTAGGGTTAATAGCTTGTGCTAGTGTAAAAAACACAAGTACCAGCATGCAGGGCATTAAGGGCTGCTGGTACCTATAGTCCCCTGTAAAAGAAATATTAAAATAAATGCACAACACTGGCTGCACCTTCACCTGGTGGGCGGTGGTCTTTAAGCTCTTTTGCATGTCCACTGCCTTCCCAGGGCTTCCTCCAAAGTCGTCTTCTGTGATCTTGGGGGCGGCAGCCATGTGAGCTCTTTTGCATTGGCCACCTCCCACACAGGACTCCGGAGTCTTCAGGAGCACTTGCCAGATCCTCCTCCACCGTCAGACTGCCTGCCCCATCTCGCATTAGCTAATATAGGGGGCAAGGGGGCGAGGTGATGATGCGGTGAGCCGCAATTGGCTCACCGTGGCCATCTTAAATTTTAAAAATGACGCCGTGTGAGAGGCAATGACTGCTCATGGCTCCATATTTTAAATGGGCAGCTCAGCCAATCACAATCTCCATGTATTCAGAAAAGACTATAGAGATCCACGCATTGCATTCACAGACCTATCATTTATACACACCTGCTGATCAGTTAACAATATATTGGGGATCGGCCAATATATCTGCCAGTGTGTAACTTGCATTACCCTGCAAATAAGGGAGATTTTTTTTTTACTTTTTATTTTTTATTTAATTTACATAATTTTACTCTGAGTCTGGAAAATCATTTTCACACTGAAAGGGAATGTTTTTATATAAAATTGCAACCACATATATAAATGTTTACAATTTCAAATAATTAATAAGGTAAAAGCATATTCCATATGTAGTTCTGAACAAGAATTAAACCATACCAAAACTTTTACATATACCACATAATCATAAATTATATTTAAACAAGAAAATAACAACAACAAAAAAACTCTTTAGTCCCTCCCTTTCCACCCAAACCTCTCCCTTCTGACTCCTCCTCTAGATTCTAGATTTCTAAGCAATCTTTATTCTAAACCTCCTTTCTCCTTCCCCTTTCCATCTCCAGGAACACATACTTAAATCCACTAAAATTCACACTAAAAGGGGAGTTTAATTAGCCAAACACTCCATAAACTATAAATATAAACTCGATTATTGTACTTTAAAGGTGCTTTAAATGTCCAAACAACACAAAATTCTATGCACAGCCTGTATTTTGCTCGATGAGATTCTGGAGAATGTGTCCTAGATTTTTATTTTTAAAATAAAGCTTCCCTAAATGTATGGAAATCACTAGAATGCTTAATGTACTATATAGCGGTCACTGGGATGCTCAATGTACTGTATGATGGGCACTGGAGTGCTGTCTATACTGTATGACAGCTATATACCTGTTACACTAAAGTCCAGGGTCTGACCTGGGATTTGGAAAACGGTTCCAATATGGGTCAGACCCAGGACCCGAGACAGACCCCATTCATACCGCGGCTCCGACCTGGGTTATTTACACTTTCGGATGACATCATCTTCTTGTGCCAGGAATGCTTCTCTCCCTATGCTGTGAATGGGGCCCAGGTTGGATGACCCAGGTTATCCATTCACACTGACACCTAACTCGGGTCCTTCCGACCAGGCTTGCAAGCTACCCAGGTTGGATTTCCGGTAACTGGACCTGGATTCTTTTTTTGGACCCTTTCAAACTGAGCAGTGATCCAGCAATAACCTGGGTCAAAAGCTCAGTAACAAAGGGGAATTACTGGGATGTTCGAAGTACTTTAATAGATGTCACTGGGATGTTCTCAGTATTGTTTGGTGATACCAGAGATGCTGTGTGTTTTATGGCTGGGGCTGTTTGCATTTGTATTGGGCCCTGCCTACATTTGATCTGGTACAGCCTACATTAGGCACTTTCAGAACCATTGGATTTCTGCCATCTGTGACTTTCCAGCTGATGGCCTTTCCTAAAAGTGGGTACACACTATACAACAGGGAAGTGCAGTAAGGTAAATGGCTGGGGAGGCACTGGCAAGTACCGGAGCCAGATTTACACACAATATATGAGCCCAAAGTTCATGTGGACATTATATAAAGGTGCAGTAGTATACACTGCTGGAAATTTGGTGAGTTTTGATTAGAGTAGTGTGGAAAAGATAAGCGGAGGAGGCAGTGCCTCACCTGTCATAGACTTTTTACTCCAGAATTTTGACTATACAAATTATTAGAATAATACAAAGAAGATATTTATAAATATTCTTTGTATTTTTCATATACATTCTATAGTCAAAACTCCGGCATATACTGGAGTATGACAGGAAGGCTGTGCCTCACCACACCGCATGTCACTACTACATGATATATTGGCCAACGGTTCACAACAACCATTGTAGTGCGTGCCCTCAAATCCACCCAATTTTTCGTTTGCTGAATTGGATGGTCGTCTTATGTGATGTGCTGCACATCAGACAGGAAGATACCACAGATAGAATAGAATAAAATTTTTATTAGCCAGGTATACTTGCGCATACCCAGAATTTGTTTCCGGTCAGCTGCAGCACAACAAAAGAGACATACCTTCATACAAAAATCACAAACAAATATACCACGTATACAAAGGTAGAGAAATATAAAGCAAAAATATTAATAGCAATTCTAAAAATACGCGAAATAATGTGAATGGCCAGTGGAAAGAAACTATTTCGATATCTAGCTGTTTTAACAGGGAGCATTCGATATCGCCTACGCGACGGCAGCTTTTGAAACAAAGACCATCCAGGATGCATCTGATCCATTACAATGTTACTGGCTCATTTCTTTACCCGCAATACATACAATTCTTGAACAGAAGGCAAACCCTCCCCAATAATTCTTTCCGCCGTTCTAACAATTCTTTGAAGCCTTTATCAAATTCCGTTGCTGAACCAAACCAGACTATTACTGAGGAGCACAGCACGGACTCAATTATAGCCGATTTGACACTGATTTGTTACAATAAGCATGTAATGATGGGTGATCTTCTGTTTGCCGGCGGCCGGGCTCCCGACGACCAGCATACCGGCGCCGGCATACCGACATCTTTTCACCCTCTTGGGGGTCCACGACCCTCCTGGAGGGAGAATAGATAGCGTGGCGCGTGTAGCGCGCCACAGTGCCCGCAGCGAGCCCGCAAGGGGCTCATTTGCGCTCGTCCAGCTGTCGGTATGCCGGCGCTCTGGATTCCAGTGCCGGTATGCTGGTCGCCGGGAGCCCGGACGCCGGCAACCCTACTACACCCGTAACGATATATGACATCATAGTACGGCGGATCGTGTAGGTCAGTTTCCCAAACTCTGCCATTCCAGTCCATGTTTTAAGGATATTCATGATTTTTGTGCACAGGTGACTCTGGCACATTTATTAAGTAATATTCAAAGCTGTTTCCCCGAAAACACCTGTTCTTGGGGGTAGCCACAAATATTAAGTATCCTTGAATGTATGAAGATGATCTCCGATATCTGCTGCGATGCTTCCATTCCCGCCGGCAACTGCATCCCCATAGGTTTTTGTGGGGGATGTGATGCTGACAGATTTACCAATATCCAGAATGCAAAGCATTCCCGATATTGGCCCCCACAGCTACTGCACTGTTCATATATCGGTAGCCCATTGTAGCCTATGGGCTGCAGATCACGACTGTAGTTCCAGCATGGTTCCCCATGGCGCCCCCTTCCCAATAATTGAGGGAGAGTGGTCTCATAGGGACAGCCCGATTGTAGTGCACCTTACACATTATACCCACTGTTGTCTTGTCCCTTACACGTTATGCTCACTGTTCTAGTGCCCCTTACACATTAATTAAAAAAGTATTTCCTTATGCGCTTGCCTGGAGACTTGCTGAGCAGGCTGTAGTGTAGGCATTGTGTTATGAGAAAGGTCTTCTCCACAAAGGGGTTCTAGATGCTACCGTCCCCTAGCTAGCTAGCCTACCAATGGTAAACGGCCCCAACAAGGGAGCCTACCTCCTCACTACCAATGCCCCAACACACAGAGTGCGCAGCGGGAGGGCTGGGGATAGTGGGCAGTGTCTCAACTCTTTGCTGCAGCTCTTCTGCCACCTCCAGCCCGGGCTCCACAGTCTCCAGAGCCACCTGGGCTACACTCTCTGACCAGGGTCCGTCAGCTGGAGGTTCGCATCTTGCCTGCAGTGGTAGGTGTTGCAGAGATCCACTGTGGCTGGCGCAGGAAGGATAGTAAACTTCTCCAGCTCCTGACACGGCGACTCCCTGGCACACCGATGCCTCAGTCACCTCCCGTTGCAGTGCTGCTCCTATCCCTCTCTCCACGGGTCCTAAAGGGTCCGCTGTCTTGAGAGGTCCTGCTGCCACTCCTGTCCTCATCGGGAATCCTGGGGAGGTCACCGCCAAATGGGGAAGGGTCTCTTTTGGTCCCCGCTGGATCCTATGTGCCAGCTCCTTCGCGCTGTCACCTACGGTGCCGGGTACTCCTTGATTGGGCATCGCTGAAGCCAGCCCCTTCAACGTAGGGTCCTTCAGCTGGTGCTGTGCTTGCTCTGCTCCTGTGCTCCTCCCAATCTCTGGCTCCCCCCCGGTGTGTTGTTGGAGTCTGACACCACACAGACTACAGTACTGTGAAGAATTTCAAAGTAAACTACTACTCCCAGCAGCCTCTGCTGTTCGTCAGCAAGGGCTTCTGGGAATAATAGTTTATTTGGTGTTTCATCACAGTATTGTAGTGTGGCGCAGCTGAGCCAGAGCGCCCTCCTCAGCTGCATCCCCCGCGTATGTGTAAACCGGACCTTGGCTTACCAGTGCTCAAATTGCTAGTGTGATTAGACTCATGTGGACTCTAGAAACATGGACATCACAGCTCTCCCCTCTTTACAGTAGCTGTCATTGAGCAATGCCAATAATGGTCAATAAACGACATCTAATGAGTCAGACTGGTCTTTTCGTTGCGGTGGGCACTGGTGCAATGCACTGGATGAACTGCATCCAGAGATGGGCCCCCTGATGGCGTTTCTATTGGAGGGTATGCGATTCAGCGCCTATGTCAATGCAGGGCTGGATTAAGGTTTGTGGGGGCCCCTGTCAATAGAGAGAAATAATAGAGGGGAGAGAGAGAGAGAGAGATGAGGACAAAAGAGGGAGAGAACAAGAGAGATGAGGACAACAGAGAGAGGGAGAAAGAGAGGGAGAGAGAGACGGGATGAGAAGGAGAGCAAGAGAGGATGGGGTATATTTACTAAGGTCCCGATTTTGACCGAGATGCCGTTTTTTCTTCAAAGTGTCATCTCGGTAATTTACTAAGCAAAAATCACGGCAGTGATGAGGGCATTCGTAATAAGCGTAGTAAGCGGTGAGGTCACTTTCGGTCAACCGCTGACCTGAAAGTTCCCACCATTGGTTACAATGGAGCGCATAGGCGCTACATTGTAACACTGCCGTGTGCCGCCTGTCATACAGTACAGGAGCACACAGCCGATCAGGAGGGTGCCACAACGTGGCGCTCCCTGATTGGCTGAAGAAACCCACTTAGACATCAGTCAGAGTGGGTTTCTGGCATTCGGGGAAAGGGGGCCCATGTGAAAACATGGGTCCCCTTTCAGTTCGTGGTCGGGTGTCCGTTTTTTTATTTTTTCAAGTACGTGGATTACAAAAGGATTACAAGCAGAGGAGCCTTCAACACTGGATTATGTGAGTATAATTTTTTCTACATGTACACCATGGATTCTACTGGAGAAGAGGACCGACCTGCGTGTGAACATAAGGTAAGTATGTGTATATGGAGGTGTGGATGGATGTATTAAAGTTATACTTTCAAGGTGTATGTGTGATGTCTTTATTGGGGTATTTTTTTAGTAGTAGTACCACAGGTACCAGCGGGCCCGTTTTTCCGCCGCATGCTGGTACTTGTGGTTCTCCAAGTACCAGCTTGCGGGGGAGGCTTGCTAGGACTTGTAGTACTGCTACTAAAAACAATATCAAACACTTTGAACAAAGGCTATCAGCCCCCCATCCGCAGCCCATTGGATGGGGGGGACAGCCTCGGGCTTCACCCCTGGCCCTTGGGTGGCTGGGGGGGGACCCCTTGATTGAAGGGGTCCCCACTCCCCCAGGGTACCCCGGCCAGGGGTGACTAGTTGGATATTTGATGCCACGGCCGCAAGGCACTGTATAAAAGTGACCCCCGGCTGTGGCATTATCTGTCCAGCTAGTGGAGCCCGGTGCTGGTTTCAAAAATACGGGGGACCCCTACTCTTTTTGTTCCCCGTATTTTTGGAACCAGGACCAGGCGCAGAGCCCGATGCTGGTTGCTTAAATATGGGGGAACCCCTGTCCATTTTTCCCCCATATTTCTGCAACCAGGATCGGCTCAAAGAGCCCGAGGCTGGTTTGCCTTAGGAGGGGGGACCCCACGCAATTTTTTTTTTTACATTTAAACTTTATTTTTTTTAACAAAGTGCACAATGAAGCCCAGCACGGATCTCTCAGATCCGGCCGAGATTCATTGTATTAAAGTCGGCAGTGTTTTACAAGTCACTCACGTAAAACACTGCCAAAAAAAACGAATGACATCGACATCGGAAAACCCGAAAATGCAGAATATGGCAGCTTAGTAAATTAGTCATAATCAATTCAAAAAGTTGCATATTTACACTTGCGATGTCATTCGTGATTGAACTTTGACCTCAAACGGGAAAATACGAATCTTAGTAAATTTACCCCGATGAGAGAGAGATATTGGATGATGAGAGAGTGAGAAAGGGAGAAAAGAAATAATAATTAAAAAAAAAACAGGGACAACCATAGAGATTGACAGCCTGTGAAGGAGCACTGCTCCGGATGTCCAATCAGGGCAGTGGAATATCGGGACTATACCTTGGTGCTGGGGATATATATAATGCAGTGACGTGAGGTAAATGGCTGAGGAGGCACTGGCTAGTACAAGAGTTAGATATACACACAATATAGGAGCCAATGGGTTCATATCAGTGGCGTGCGGTGAGGTCAGTGGCTGGTGAGACATTACAGCCATAATGTCAGCCGAATCCTGCCGATGACCCCTACCGCTGCCGAGCCAATGCCTGCTACTGCCTCTGAGCCGATGCCCGCTGCCACCGCCAATGGCTTACAAACTCACCCACCATCAACTGACCCAGCCCTCCGCCACTAATTTGCCTGCTCATACTTGTGATATATTGTACATTTTTATAGAAAAAATAAATAAAAATTAGTGTTTGGGACTGGGAAGGGAGTGGGAGGAGGACATGAATGTAATTTTGTTGTCCAGGGCTTCCATTAACTTAATGGAAAAGGGTCTGAATGGGTTAAAAAAAAAAAAAAAATGTGTGAGGTTCCCCCTTCTAAGTATAACCAGCCTCAGGCTCTTTGAGCCAGTCCTGGTTGTTTAAATATTGGGGAAAAGATTGGACAGGGGTTCCCCGTATTTAGACAACCAGCATCGGGCTCTTAGTCCGGTCCTGGTTCCAAAAATATAAGATGTAGGGGTCCCCCGTATTTTTAAAACCAGCACCGGGCTCCACTAGCCAGGGACATAATGCTAAAGCCGGGGGACACATTTATGTAGAGCCCTGCGGCCGTGGCATTACCCCCCAACTAGTCACCCCTGGCCGGTTTCCCTGGAGGAGTGGGGACCCCTTAAATCAAGGGGTCCACCCCTCCAGGTACAAAAGGGCCAGGGGTGAAGCCTGAGGCTGTCTCCAGCACCCCTGGGCGGTGGGTGCCCGGCTGATAGCCATAAGTGTGCAAAAAAAACGAGTTTTATGGTAAGAACTTACCCTTGTTAAAACTCTTTCTGCGAGGTACACTGGGCTCCACAAGTCTGGACAATGGGGTGTAGAGTAGGATCTTGATCCGAGACACCAACAGGCTCAAAGCTTTGACTGTTCCCAGAATGCACAGCGCCGCCTCCTATATCACCCCGCCTCCCAGCACAGGAGCTCAGTTTAGTTAACCAGCCCAATGCAGTAGCAGGAAAGAGACGACAACGGTTAGTAGCCACATACACCACACTCTCACGACAAGAGAAGTGTCAGCGGCTAATGCCATATCAACCCAAAGAAGCTAAGTGCGTCAAGGTGGGCGCCTTGTGGAGCCCAGTGTACCTCGCAGAAAGAGTTTTAACAAGGGTAAGTTCTTACCATAAAACTCGTTTTCTGCTGCGGGGTACACTGGGCTCCACAAGTCTGGACAATGGGGATGTCCTAAAGCAGTTCCTTATGGGAGGGGACGCACTGTAGCAGCCACAAGAACCCAGCGTCCAAAGGAAGCATCCTGGGAAGCGGCAGTATCGAAGGCATAGAACCTTATGAACGTGTTCCCGGAGGACCACGTAGCCACCTTGCACAATTGATCAAGGGTCGCACCACGTTGGGCCGCCCAAGAAGGTCCAACAGACCGAGTAGAATGGGCCGTAATGTGAACAGGAGCTGACAGACCAGCTTTCACATAAGCATGCGCAATCACCATTCTAATCCACCTGGCCAGGGTCTGCTTGTGAGCAGACAAGCCACGTTTGTGAAATCCAAACAAAACAAAGAGAATCAGGCTTTCGAATAGAAGCAGTTCTCTTCACATAGATACGGAGAGCCCGTACCACATCCAAAGACCGCTCTTTGGGAGACAAATCAGGAGAGACAAAAGCTGGAACCACAACCACCTTAGGTAAATATCCGGGATGAGTCCTAAGAACCGCCCGGTCACGGTGAAAAATCAGATATGGGGAACTACAAGACAAGGCACCCAAATCCGACACTCTTCTAGTAGAGGCAATAGCCTGCAAGAACACCACCTTAAGGGAAAGCCACTTATGGTCAGCTGAACCAAGAGGTTCAAATGGAGGCTCCTGCAACGCCTCCAAAACCACCGAAAAGTCCCAAGGAGCCACAGGCGGGACATAGGGAGGTTGGATACGCAACACACCCTGAGTGAAAGTATGAACATCAGGTAAAGTCGCAATTTTTCTCTGAAACCACACCGACAAGGCAGAAATATGAACCTTGAGGGAGGCCCTGCTGTAGAAAAGCCAAAAGTTTGGCTGTACTAAACTTGGAAGCATCATAATGGTTAGACGTGCACCAAACAAAGTAGGAGTGCCAGACCCGATGGTAAATCCGAGCAGAAGCCGGTTTCCGGGCCCGCAACATAGTTTTAATGACCTCTTCAGATCATTTGAGACCTGATCCGGTGAGGCAGGCCGTCCCACTTGGCTAGAATCAGCTTCTGGAGGGGGCGAGAATGGAATTGAGCATACTCCACCATGTCGAATGCTGATACTATGAGGCCCAGCACCTGCATTGCCGAATGTATCGACACTTGCGGACGAGAAAGGAAGCAACGAATCCTGTCCTGAAGTTTCAGGACTTTCTCCTGAGACAAGAACAACCTCTGGTTGTGAGTGTCCAACAGCGCTCCCAGATGCACCATGCTCTGAGCAGGGACCAGGGAGGATTTCTTCCAGTTGATGAGCCACCCGTGGGCTTGTAGAAACCGGACCGTCATATCCAAATGACGCAGGAGAAGATCTGGGGAATTTGCCAGGATTAACAAGTCGTCCAGATACGGCAGTATCCTGACCCCTTGACGGCGGAGTACCACCGTCATCACCGCCATAACTTTGGTGAAGACTCGCGGAGCCGCTGTTAAACCAAAAGGTAACGCCCGAAACTGGTAATGGAGGTTGCCAATAGCGAACCTCAGGTATTGTTGATGTGACACTGCTATAGGAATATGCAGGTAAGCATCCTGTATGTCCAGGGAGACCATGTAGTCCCCAGGTTCCAAGGCCAGAACTATAGAGCGAAGGGTTTCCATACGGAACTTGGAAACCTTCACAAACTTGTTTAGTGCCTTGAGGTTTAGAATGGGCCGGGAGGACCCATTCGGTTTCGGGACTAGAAACAGCGGAGAGTAGTACCCCCGGCCCCTCTGAGCAAGAGGCACCTGTACTACGACTCCTGTATCCAGGAGGGTCTGTACCACCGAATGCAGAGTGCTTGCCTTTGTCTGGTCCGACGGGACGTCTGTCTGGCAAAATCGATGAGGGGGTCGGTTTTTGAAGGCTATGGCGTAACCTCGAGTGACGACTTCCCATACCCAGGCATCTGAAGTGGTCTTCAACCATTCCTGGGTATACCCTGGAACCCGGCCCCCCACCCTGGGATCCCCCAGGGGGAGGCCCGCCCCGTCATGCGGCAGGCTTATCGGTCTTGGCTGCTAGCTGACGGGTAGCCCAGGCTCTTTTGGGCTTCGGCTTACCAGGTTTGGAAGTGCGGGCCTGCTTATGGTACGCCTGACCTTTTGCTTTACCTGAAGGACGAAAGGGGCGAAAGGACGTGCCCTTTCGACACTGAAGGAGCTGTATTAGGCAGACAGGCAGTTTTGGCAGTAGCCAAGTCAGCCACTATCTTATTTAAGTCCTCCCCAAACAGACTATCCCCCTTGAAAGGGAGTACCTCCAGGGTTTTTCTAGAGTCCAGATCCACAGACCAGGATCTCAGCCACAATATCCTGCGAGCCAGGACTGACGTAGTAGAGGCCTTGGCTGCTAGGATACCGGCATCAGAAGCCGGCTCTTTAATATAGCGAGAAGCTGTGACAATATATGACAAGCATTGTCTAGCATGGTCAGAGGAGATTTCAGCTTCTAACTCCAAGGCCCATGCTTCAATAGCCTCTGCCGCCCATGTAGCTGCAATAGTGGGCCTTTGTGCATCACCCGTGAGTGTGTAAATCGCTTTTAGATAACCCTCGACACGTTTATCCGTAGGCTCTTTTAGAGACGTGACGGTAGTGACAGGTAGAGCTGAGGAAACCACCATCCTAGCCACATGTGAGTCTACTGGAGGAGGCGTTTCCCAATTCTTAGACAGCTCTGGCGCGAGGGGATAGCGAGCCCGCATCTTCTTTTGAGGCACAACCTTCGTACCCGGGCTTTGCCAGGGTTCCTGACGTATATCCACTAGGTGGTCAGAGTGAGGTAAAACTTGTTTAATCACCTTCTGACGCTTGAACCTATCTGGTTTCTTAGGAGGAACGGATGGCTCGGGATCATCCGTAATCTGCAGAATTAATTTAATAGCCTCCAAAAGATCAGGAACATCCACATGTGAACTACCCTCCCCATCAGTCGTATCTGAGTCAGAACCTGTGAGGTCAGTGTATGTGCCATCTTCATCAGACGAGGTGTCAGTGACAGCAGTGGATTGTGAGGAGACGAGTGCTCGCTTAGAGGACCTCTTGGACTTAGGCGAGCGATGGTCAGACTTTTTAAGAGTCAGGGACTGGTTCAACTTCTTTAATTGAGCAGATAAATCGTCCGTCCACGGCGGGTTAGCTGCAGGGACTACATACGGTTGTACCGGCATTGGGGGTCCCATAGGGGGTGTTAGTTTATGAACTAGCGTATGCAGAAGCGTGGAAAAAGCGGCCCACGGAGGGTCAGTATGTGCCTCCGTTGCCACAGTCCCACGGGGGGGTAAGGAGCCCCCAGAACCAGAGCCCACAGCTGCTATATTCTCCCCATATGTGCCTGTGGCTTCAGCAACACCAGCAGTGTGTTCCGCCCCAGAACCGTTACCCTCAGAAGCAGACATGATATAACTTGCAGTATGAGGTAACACAGTACAATTATTAGCAGCACTATATCCCTAAACCCAAACCCCTGCGCAGTGTAGTCAGCACCAGCAGAGATAAAGGAGAGATATGGTGACTAAATCACAGAGAAAAATACGTAATACAGTATATCTTTGTGAAAATCCTATATTAAATAACACCTGACGCACCAAGCCCCCTCAGGTTATAGAATATAGGGATAGCAAGTTGAGTGAAAGACACGAGATGGACACCACTTAGCTATCAATGCACACACAAATAGTCACAGTTTGTACAATGCAGAGGTTATTACAGACAATAATACTGCACTGGACTAGCTTACACAGCTATATAATCAATAGATATAACACTACACAGTAAGAAACTGGATGTATATCACAGGGTAATTGTACTATAAACCCCTGACTAAGTGCACTCTTTCTTACTAACACTGACTAAAAAGGCAGGTAGAATACTTAAGTGTCATGTAAAGGCACAGCACTGACAACCAGGCGGCTTTACATAGGAGGATTTGCCCAAGCAGTCCCAGGAACAGTGAGCTGAGGAGTAATGGCGCCGCAGACACTGACAGGGAGTGAGGAAAAGACAGAGATGCAGCTCCAGTGCGGGAACACTTGCTGGAAATGGCGCCCTGGTGATCTAGTGGGATCGCCTGTATCCACAGTGTCCACCGCCAGCGCGCGCAGTCCGCCTCCCACTGACCGCGCCGAATCACGATAAAGACCGGACCCACTTACCACCTCCCGAAGCGCGGCCACGCGATCCTGGAGAGCTCCCGCCGTGTGTGTCTAACATGAAGAAAAACGGAGCCTCCGCTGTAGGTACCCGGCAACCAAGGCTCGGGAGTGTACAGCGCCGCTGGGGAGAGCTGGAGCTGCAGCAGTGAATGTCACAAGACATTTACCACCGCTGCTGCCCTTGAAGTCTTCACTTTTTACCTCATAAAAAGCTCTTCTTAGGGCTGATTGGAGCAGCCCCTCCTGTTAAGTGCCTGCTTACTGCAGCACCAACTGACAAACTGAGCTCCTGTGCTGGGAGACGGGGTGATATAGGAGGCGGCGCTGTGCATTCTGGGAACAGTCAAAGCTTTGAGCCTGTTGGTGCCTCGGATCAAGATCCTACTCTACACCCCATTGTCCAGACTTGTGGAGCCCAGTGTACCCCGCAGCAGAAAGAATATTTTTTTGTTGTGGAACTAAAAGGCCCAGCAAGCCTCCCCCACTTGCTGGTACTTGGAGAATCTGCCGTGGTTTGCTGTTGGCTAGGAGCTGGAGGATCACAGACAGGGGAGAGTGCTTCTGCTGGCTGGGAGGACGGAGCCGGCGCTGGAGGAGAAACAAGACAGGGGGGGGGGGGGGGGGAGGAGATTGACAGGAAGAAGGCTTTTCTGGGTTGCAACTGACCGTTATCAGGGAGGGGTTGGAAAAACGCAGGCATGTCCATACGTTTGCAGGGAGGGTTGCTGACGTCAATTCTGGTCACGGACAGGCTGAGGTGATCGCAACGGCTGAGTAACTCCTGTGCTGCACAGCTCTGCTACACATGCGTTCGCACACTTGCACAGCTAAAATACCCTCCCCCTGTAGGCGGCGACTATCTGATCGCAGCAGTGTAAAAATCGCCTGCTAGCGATCAGGTCTGAATTAAGCCCTTAGTCCTGGGTATAACACACAAAATGCAGACCGACAGTGTCACAGTCCTATAGGCCCTACACACTGGGCGATCCGCTGCCGAGCTGCCCGACGGCAGATAGGTGGTGGTGGGGGGGGGGGGGCAGTGACAGGGGGAGTGAAGTTTCTTCACTCCCCCCTGTCACCCGGCTGCATTGAAGTGCAGGCAAATATGGCCGAGATCGTCCATATTGGCCTGCATGTACAGCCGACGGGGGACCAGTGATGAACGAGCGCGGGGCCGCGCATCGTTTATCACTGGAGCCTCCACACTGCACGATATGAACGGTATTTGAGATCGTTCTGTCAAAGTCAGAAAAATATCACTATGCACACTGCCATATTTGCACCTCATACATGTCCACTCTGCGCATGCGTACGCTCTCCCGTGCGTGCGCATACCCGCTGTTACGTGCACCCGCAGGCGCACGGGATGTGCATTTACGGTAGAGTTTATGTGTGCGTAGCGTGCGACTCAATCGTTACATATTTTAACCATATAATGTATTTTGTAGATCATGGTCCCTTTGATAGATTCTGGAAGTATAGTTAATGTAGCATGTTCATGGACAGAGAGATCCCTCTTTGTCTGATACAAAGGGTCAGACAAGGATTATACAGTGGTGTTTAGTATCCATCGGAAGAGTATTTAATTAGCAATATTCCGGTGTTGGTTTGAAGCGGATTAATCGCTCGTGCGAATAGTTATGGACATAAGAAGTTTATGTACTTTACTATTATTTGCACTCACTTATCCATGCGGCGGGAAACCTAGTTTCCCACCCTCCTGAGCAGTTGGAAGTAGACACAGCCCACCTGTATGAATCAACCTATGACCTTTTGTTATAATGCGAAGACGAATTCCTGTGTCCAATGAACAATGAGATTGTAGGGACCATTGAATTGTATTGTGTGTGGGGCATAAATAGACAAGCCGATCATATCCAGCTCTCACTCTTCAACGGTTCTCATTGCTGATAATCGGGAGCTGGATATCCAGATGCGCATGCGATCGTTCCCCTTTGTGCGTAAGTTTTCTCCGCAATCATATTGTCTTTCTTGTTATTCTGAGCCATATCTCTCTCTCTCTCTTCTCTTTCTCTCTCGTTCCTCTTATATAGTTATTGTACTGATATTGTATTTCATGTGTAGTTATCTGGTTAGGTAGTCTATGTTATATTGGTAGTGTATGACTTGTATTGTATTATTCTTTTTGAACGTTCATTCATTTCCTTAAAAGGCGTTAGACCCTTAGACCGGTATTGTGTGTTCATTATATTGCAGTGGGTAATAGGAGCGTCTCTATCGCTCAAACAGCTTTAGTGTAAACCCGCTTACACAGTGTTGCATTCTCATCTTATCACTACACCAAGGTTTACTGCATAATACACTGTTTTATGGTATAGTTATAAACGTTTAACATTGTGAGCGTCTGCGCCGCTGGTGATCTCCTCGTGGTCCCGAGCGTCCGCTACGCTAATAGCGAACCATTACGTTAGTCGGCAGCCAATAGCGTGCCTGCCTGTGATCTCTTGGCCGTGAGCGAACGTCACGCTTGAGCGTCTCGACTACGGCTAAGCGATTGTTACGCAACGTGCGTACCCTTACGGTATTCCATACGTTAATAGCGTACAGTGTTCTTAGACCTCTTAAAGGGTTTTAAGTAAGATAAATATTTAGCTTTATCAATTGGCGGCTCATCCGTCCTTCACATATCTCTGCTAGGTAATTCCAGCAGACATTATCCATCAGCAAAGGGCGGGAGATCATATTCCTCGCAGTGCTGTCTGGATAAGCGTCTGCTTCGCTTAGTAAAGGGTGCTGAGGGAATCCGGAACCGGAGGTAAGAACAACACGCTAGTGTCTTTTAAAACTGTTTATTTCTATCTTGCGTACGCACACACGCATATCTGCATTTCTTTTTATTCGTGTATTTTCATATATCACTCTCCTGTTTGCCATTTTATAATTGATAAACGTGCTAAGAGAGATTTGTCGCTATTTCATAGTTAAAGTGTAAAAGTAATACATTAAGGGATAAATTGCAAAGCACGCACGCAGCTCTACCTAAAGATACAAGGAGAGATTGGTGTGGTGTTCGGTAGATGATCGAGGATCATCTACATTGATAAACGTGTAAATTGTGTTACGGTGGATATTTGCTTTGCGTACACGTGTCTCTAACAAAAGGCTGAGACTCGCGCACGCAACTCAAAGGCCGACGCACGCAGCGTATATTACGCAACGGAGTGTCTGGGTACGCCCACGTAACAAATCACACGATAAGTGTTATTTTAGCAGGTGAAGAGGTGGCAACGCGATAAATAGCGCAAGTCTATTTCAGTGTCCGAAATTTAAGCTAATAGATCCTTCTCCAATTTACAACACATCTGGTCTAAAGGAAAGAAATTTCTGCGCAGAAATAGAAATAGAAACAAAAGTGTACATGTGGTGAGTGAGTGTTTGCATATATAAGTTTTTACAATTTTGGGGATTGAACCACAGAAATCATCGAGTTCTCGTGAAGTACATACGTGTAAGTGACATACATGGTGGCTAGGGAGGCATCCCTTGTTAAACATATAAAGAGCATTAGAGTGTAGCAGACCAGGAGGTCATACTGTAGCAGACCAGGAGGTCAGACCAGGAGGTCGCATAACAGACCAGGAGGTCCAGGTACAGCAGACAAGGAAGTCCGCTATAGAGTCAAGTAGCCCAACACCAAGAAGGGTTGGGGCGGAACCCATATAGGCCATAAAGCTCAGGCTGAAGGAATTCGCAGCTGCTGAATGTCGATTCCACTAGTCACTCCGTACATAAGATTAGTTGCTTATGTACTGAACGATTGTACCGCACGTAATTGTGTGCATTAGTTAGTAACCTGACCTAGTACCATTTGTGTACGAAAAGGGTCATAAACGCTATTTGTACATTCTAACGTGATTTGTGTAATTTTTTATTTTTAAAAGGGAAGTTCGCTGGTCACTCAGGAATTATCCAACAACCCCACAGTTACTGGAAAGGGTTAATGCTCTGCGGATCACACTCACATGTTCCAGTAAACAAAGGTTCATAGGGGCCCTGGGTCGAGTACGCCAGCACTATATCAGTGTGGAGGTCGTATTGGTCGGCGTGGGCGAGTAAGTGGGGTACTCGGTAAACCACCACCGTCAACCTATCTTTGAATATTTTGTTTTTTTGTAAGGGTTCGCTGAAGACCCTGATATAAAGGTCAGAGGTAGAGCAAGCAACACCTGCAAATTATGGGGGCCAGTTGTTCAGGAAGGGGGCGATCAACCTCGGTTCGGGTTGATTTAGTGAACCGACCAATCGGGTCGGCAAGGTACGTAATGTGTGAAAAATATGGTTCACACACAGAAGTTTTATGTGATGAATGGGAGAGAATGACGGTACATGACGGGGAGAAGTTCCCAAGAGTAGGCAGCTTTAGCCCAGAAGTGTTACTAAATCTAAGGAGAAGGATATGTCTCATTAAATCAACAAAGAGACGGATCAAACATTATGATTATTTGCAGTTATGGCAACAGGAGGGTGAAATACAGAGAGGATTGGCTCAAGCGGCGGGATCTAATCCTATCAGGAAACTGATAGCCACGGCCCCGCCGCCACCATATATATCAGGAGAGAAATTGGTTGCGGAGAATGACGCATCAGGGGGTAACAAACAGACACTTAGCAACTGTATAAATGTTAAGGATAATGTTAATAAGTTAACTAATGCAAGTATTAACCCGTGCAAGTTGTACCCTGTTTTAAACTTTCCCCAGGAGTGTGATCAAGAAGACGAAGCATCAACAATATCGGCGCTCTCTCTAGCAGCCACCATATCAGAGACAACAGTAGGCACGGCCCAACCCTTAAGATTAGTAACAAAGGCCCCTAGCGGAGGGACAGGTGAGGTCGTATCAACGGGTAAGTACGGCACCTTACACTATGCTGAAACCATTTCACCGCAGGCTGTAGAATCTAATCAGAATGAGGTTATTAAACTTGCTCCCGTTAGGGTAATAGCTGTTCCAAATGGGAAAACGGACACCACAGGAGTCACTCCTATTAGGAACATTGCCATGTATAGCCCATTTTCCCGAATGGAATTAAGAACTATAGTGTCTGAATTCCCTGATCCTAGGAAAGATCTAGTTGCTAGCCAGAAATACATCAGAGACCTAGGAAATACTGTAGAGCCAAATAACAAAGACTGGCAGATATTGCTGAGGGCATGTTTACCCTCCAATGTCGACTCAGCTCAATTTTTAGCTGACTGTGGATTGGATCAGGATGTACCCCTTACAGATGTGTACAACAAAGACAATGTAAAAAGAATAAATTTACAGTTAAAGGAGTATTTCCCAGCTGTAGCCAAATGGAATAGAATTTTTTCCATTAAACAAAAAGAGTCAGAAACAGCTGCTGAGTATTTTCACCGGGCACTATTAGAAATGGCAAAATACACTGGCATAGAGGACATTAGGACCAATGCAAATCATCAAGAAGTAGCAGTATCTGTGCTAATGGATGGTTTAAGAGAAGCATTAAAGACAAGGGTACAGACCACGCAACCATGTTGGCGAGGTCTGTCGGTGGCTACTTTGAGAGAGGCTGCTATTGATCACGACCGGAATATCACCAGACACAGGGAGTCACAAGGTGATAAGTTAATGGCCGTAAGTATACAGGCCCTGACCACAAAGCAGCCTTTGTTTAAATCACCAAACCCGGTGGGTAAGTCAAATGTGGTAACATGTTATTTTTGTCATAAACAGGGACACATAGCACGAGACTGTAGAGCGAAAAATTCACAAAGATCATACCAACCCCCTAGACAACGACATGACACACGAAATTGGGATCAGGGTCCACAGAGACGGAGTTATGAGCCACATACAGGGGAAACAAAAAGATATCCCCCAAAAGGAGACTGGCAAACTTCTGGCAGTTCCCATTTAACCCCTTCACAAGTAGTTGCTGCCAGCGGGATTCAGGGAGGTCACCATACCCAATAGGGGTGTGGCCATACCTGTAATCTGCAGCCAGTAAAATTTATTGCAAGTCTTGGAAGTGAACCCGAAATTGCAATAAATGTAGCTGGTAAATCATTAAACTTTCTTGTAGATACGGGGGCGGCCAAATCAGTGATAAATTCGACAGTGGGCATGAGAACCACTGGTAAGACAATTCCAGCCATAGGAGTAACGGGAGTAGTCCAGCACTACCCTGTTAGCAAACCAGCCGAGATTACAATAGGGCCTTTGCACACCAAGCATTCCTTTTTGCTGGCGGCATCGGCACCGACTAATCTCCTGGGAAGAGACTTATTGTGTAAAATGGGGTGCGTCATTTATTGTACTCCTGAAGGTGTATTCTTGGACATACCTGAGAATCACGCTCAAGAAGTGCGAGACATGTTAGACTCCCCATCAAAATTACTGTCACATACCATTATGACAAATAGGACTCCATCCCAAGTAGAAGAAATTACATCCCAGATACCAGAGTCACTTTGGACTAAAGATGGACAGGACACTGGATTAATGGCAAACGTAGCTCCGGTAGTTGTACAAGTAAAAGATGGTAGGATAGCTCCAAAAATCCCACAGTACCCTCTGAAGCCAGAGGTGGAGTTAGGAGTGTATCCCGTAATAGAGCGCTTGCTACAACAGGGCATTCTGGTAAGAACATCCAGCACTGCCAATAGTCCCATCTTCCCTGTGAAAAAGAGTGGGGGGAGGGGTTACCGGCTAGTGCAGGATCTAAGGGGGATTAACAAAATAGTTGAGAGTCAGTTCCCCGTAGTGCCAAATCCAGCTGTCATCCTTATGCAAATCCCTCCCACTGCGAAATTTTTCACTGTTATTGACCTCTGCTCCGCTTTCTTTTCGGTACCCCTGCATCCTGACAGCCAATATTTGTTTGCATTTACATATAGAGGAGTCCAATACACATGGACTCGATTACCACAAGGTTTCATAGATAGTCCAAGTATATTTTCCCAGGCTTTGCATGATTGTTTACAGTCTTTCCAACCAGAGAGTGGATCAGTATTGATACAGTACGTGGATGATTTACTACTGTGTTCTGATTCAGTGGAAGCATCCCTGAAGGATACGAAACAGCTCCTGTTTCATCTTTCAGACACAGGACACAAGGTTTCCAAAGACAAGTTACAATTATGCCAAACTAAAGTAAAATATTTGGGACACTGTCTAACACAAGGACTGAGACACCTGACCGCTGATAGAATTCAAGCAATTAGAGACATGACTCTGCCACAAACCCAGCAACAGATCAGAACGTTTTTAGGAATGTGTGGGTATTGCCGTAACTGGATCCCAGGTTTTCCATTCTAGCGTTACCTTTGCAGGAGATGGTCTCCTCAAACAAACCTGATCGGATTTCGCATACAGACGAATCCGAGATGGCATTTGAGAGACTTAAACAGTGCCTAACGCAGGCGCCAGCATTAGGTATGCCAGACTATGGGAAACCCTTTGAGCTGTACGGAACAGAAAGTGCTGGTTGCGCGGCAGGCGTCCTAACCCAGAAGCACGGTGATGCCAGCAGGCCGGTAGCATACTACAGCGCTCAGCTAGATACGGTAGCGCGATCCCTCCCCACATGCTTGCGAAGCGTTGCTGCGATAGCATTGCTAGTAACGAAAAGCGAAGATGTAGTGCTAGGTCACAACCTCACAATTCATACACCACATGCAGTGTCAGCCTTGCTAAATTCTGCCCAAACCAGGCACGTCTCATCAGCGCGGTTTACAAGATGGGAATTGGCACTAATGGCCCCCGTAAACATCACCATAAGGAGATGCAGTGCATTAAATCCTGCAACATATCTCCCAGGTGTGCCTGGACAGGCACAAAGGGTGGAGGATGAGAGTGGTGGGGAAGGAGGATTTAATACAAAGGATGACACACATGATTGTATGGAATATTTGACCCAAAATTTCACGGCAAGGCCTGACATCAGTGACAACCCACTAGAAGATGTAGACTTTACTTTCTACACTGACGGTAGTTGTCACAGACAGTCAGACTCGGGAGACTTGTGTACTGGATACGCAGTCGTAGATGACCAAGGCACCATAGAAGCAGAACCGCTAGGCCCACCTCACTCAGCCCAGGTTGCTAAACTGGTCGCCCTAACCAGAGCATGTGAATTGGCTAAGGGCAAGTCAGCCAATATCTACACCGACTCTAGATACGCATTCGGGGTAGTCCATGATTTCGGAGCCCTATGGCGCCTCAGAAATTTCATGACGGCAGCTGGTACACCGGTAGCGCATGCAGCTCACATCAAAAGGCTTCTAACAGCGATACAGGAACCCGACAGAGTGGCTGTTATCAAGTGTAAAGCACACACATATAGCCAGGACCCAGTATCACTTGGTAACAGCCGAGCAGACGAAGCTGCTAAGTTAGCAGCTGGTACCCCCAGACAGACAGACACCACACAACTGATGGTATTTAATACCATCAACACACAGAAGCTGTGTGAAATGCAAAATTTGTGTTCCACACAGGAAAAGGCAGTCTGGAAGGCAAAGGGATATGGCCAGGAGTCCTCAGGACTCTGGACGGATGGACAAGGTAAACCGGTGGCCCCCAGAGCATATCTTCCGTGTTTAGCTGAGGCAGCACACGGGCTGACTCATCTGGGCAAGGAGGGAATGTGTAAGTTGGTAAGAGCATATTGGTGCGCCCCAGGATTTTCATCCCATGCAGGTAAGAGAGTAATGTCATGCCTTACCTGTTTGAGAAAGAATATCGGAAAGGCAATACCAACAGAACCATCTCATATCCCACCTACAGGCGGACCTTTTCAGGTAATACAGATTGACTTTATCCAATTACCCCCTTGTCGAAATTTGAAATATGTACTTGTTTGTATAGATGTGTTCTCAAATTGGGTCGAAGCATTTCCTGCGGCCACAAATACCGCTATGTTTACTGCTAAGAAAATTGTGCAGGAATTTGTATGTAGATATGGTATCCCTAGAATAATTGAAAGTGATAGGGGTACCCATTTTACAGGTGATGTCTTTCAAGGAATGTGTAAGTTGATGGGAATTGATAGCAAGCTGCACACTCCATACCGTCCACAGGCGAGTGCGAAGGTGGAAAGAGTGAACAGCACTATTAAAAATAAACTGAGCAAAGTTATGGCAGAAACAGGATTGACATGGCCAGAAGCTTTACCCATTGTACTATACAGCATCAGAACCACTCCCAGGTCCCCTCTTAATCTGTCTCCCTTTGAAATCTTGTTTGGTCGACAACCGCATGTTATGATTAACCCTCAGGATGATTTGAAGTGTAACAATGAAGTGACTGTAAAATACTTGATTAACATGAGTAAACAGCTAAGGAATCAAAATGATAATTTGAAGTTGGTGATTCCTGATTTACCAGATAGTAATTGTCATGACATTGAACCTGGGGATTATGTAATGATACGGAATTTTCTACGCTCAGGTTGCCTTATTGACAGATGGGAAGGACCATACTAAGTCTTATTGACTAGCACTACAGCATTGAAGGTTGCCGAGAGAGAGACTTGGGTTCATTCGTCCCATTGTAAGAAGGTTGCTGATCCAGAGAGGTCCCGTGATAAGGAACAGACGGTAGAGGAAGTTGTATCACTGGAGTGTCTGTTCCAGGAGGACTGAGGCGGCACCCGAGCATTGAAAATCACAAGATCAAAAGCAGTTGTCGATTCCCTGTTCCCTTTTATTGTTTTTCTCCACTTCCCATCCCCTCTCCCTCAATTATTTCTTTCCCCCTTCTCATTTTTCTCCATTTCCTCCTCTAAGATGGACTTGCCCCAAGAGACTGTGATCCAGATTTTCCTGTTGACCATGATGTTGACCAGAGCAGTCTGTTCCGGCGAGAGTACCATGGAGGTCGAGAGAGGTTCTGGAATGGGTTCTGATGACAGAGATGGAGGCGTAGTTTTCCAAGAACAACATAATCAACAAGCAAAGGCGAGTATCAGAAAACGATCCGATAACATAGACCATAGAAGGAATTGTGAAGGATTGTTAGCTGAAGAAAACTGTATCTGTAGGCTCTGTGACAATGTAGTTGAGGATGGGTGCATCAAGAAATGCCAATCCAGTTTTAATATCCACATGGACCGGCATCCCTTGAGTGACTATCACTCCTTAGTGGGTAGTGTGTTAAATCAAACAGATTGTTGGGTATGCTCTCAAGTACCTCAAGGTCATAGCAAATCAGGACTAGTACCATTTCCTTTAATGGTAGGGGAGGTACTTGAGCTAAAGGGTGGGAGGCCGGTGGACAGGAGGTTTAATATCTCCAGTCCTCCTAGTTTGAAGCTCCACCAGTATCATGTGGATAAGTCCCTAATATGTTTTAACATTTCCAATCCCCGAAAGCCGGGAAATTGGGAAGTGTCATGGAGTAACCAAACCATGACCTTTTCATACAGAGCCGACAGAATGCCAACAGATACAGAGCTTATACGCCACATAGCCAGTAGAGAAAAATCTTTCCGATATAGGTATACCCTAGGAAGTAGGATTATGAGAGTTGGAGAGGTATCACCAGGATACTGTGCACATATCGTACAAACTGATACGTGTACTAGACAGATGGGAGAATTAGGGTTAGGAGATTTCACATGGAAGATGTGTAATATGGTTATGTCCTACTCCGTCCCATATGTTCTCCCCGATGATGCATATTTCATATGCGGGAGGAAGGCGTATAAGTGGCTTGCCCCAAACTCTGAAGGATTGTGTTATATTGGAAAAGTACTGCCTGAGGTAATGACTGTATCACATGCCAAAATGAAAGATATACACCGTGTTGCCCAAGCTCCTTATACTCACTCATTACGAGCACGTAATTAAACGGCACCTGATAGAAAGAACAGAGCATCCGGCCTCTGACATGATCCATGAATCCACCGGGATTCAGGTTCTACTCGCGTTAGACATCACTCGCACCGCCAGAGGAGTGTTGAATTATAAATACATATCTGCGCTCGCAAATTTGTTAGACAATATCACAGAAATGTATGATGACACGTTTAGGTATACTGGAAGAGAACTTCAAGCTTATAAAACAGAACTGGTTCAGCATAGAATGGTTCTTAATTATCTCACAGCAGTAACAGGTGGATATTGTGTCACACTGGCAACGCAGTACGGCGTGAAATGCTGCACATATATTACGAATAGTACCGAGGATCCAGTCGAGGTCATAGACCAAAAGATGGACGATATTCTCCAATTAAAGTGGGAGTTTCGCAGGAGACACAATCTCACCCTTGCTGCTGTGGGTAATGAGCTGACTGGTTGGGTGTCATGGTTGAACCCGCGAAATTGGTTCTCTGGTTTAGGAGAATGGGCTCAAGGAGTCATAATGGATGTTGGGAAGTTTCTCCTATGTATCTTAGGTGTTGTCATATCGATTGGCTTGATATTTAGATGCGGTCAGGCTTTAATGAAGTGCAAACGTAGTACCAGGGTAATGAGTCTAAGGAGTGAGGAAATTGTAATTCCAATGGATTTGATTTATGACCCAACGGTAGAGACAATGATGTGATGAAAATGCGATTATACGGTCCGTTTCTTTCACCTGTTTTTCCGTTTTCTCCAAGGTAAAAAGACCCACTTGGACGAGGAATTTGACGAGCCTGTATACAGACAACTGATGGATTAAAGAAGAAGTTTTGACAACCTTATACACAGATATTTGATGAACTATGCCATAGACCCCCAGTTTCCCTAGAAATTTTAAAATTACGCTAGCCCAACACTTTTGTAAGTCTATGGACATTGACAAAGCTTTTGCCCACACTTGTTGGCAAAAGCCCAAAGAAGACTGCATTCAACAGACACCGAACAAGACTTCAACCGACAAATGTTCATTAACCTGACATAGAATACCACTGCATTTACCATAATTGTGTCTTATCTTCATCTCTACAACCTTCAGGTAATAACACACATAGTCGATAGGGAATACAGGCACAGATATCAGCAATCACATATTCCCCCATTCATGTATCATCAACTAAAATGTGCTTCCCCATTTTTGTTACAACCAAAAGCCGAAAAGAGCTCGGTAAAGTTTGACAGCCCATCCACAGACCCTTAATACGGGATAAGAAGGAATTCAAATGTATACTTCGCAATACCTCGAAGCTTGATTTAAAACACGTACGGCACGATGATACATGACCCCCCAAACATGGATTCATACACACATGCTTCTGCTATCTCACTAGGTCATACCCTTTTCACACCTTCTTCTCTCCTCCCTTACCCAACCATGGAAATGTATTTACACTTAACATATATTTTTCTCGTTTTGAAATGTTTTAGGAAGTGGCAGTTATTGTTGACTGCCAAAGGGTGGACTGTCAAAGTCAGAAAAATATCACTATGCACACTGCCATATTTGCACCTCATACATGTCCGCTCTGCGCATGCGTACGCTCTCCCGTGCGTGCGCATACCCGCTGTTACGTGCACCCGCAGGCGCACGGGATGTGCATTTACGGTAGAGTTTATGTGTGCGTAGCGTGCGACTCAATCGTTACATATTTTAACCATATAATGTATTTTGTAGATCATGGTCCCTTTGATAGATTCTGGAAGTATAGTTAATGTAGCATGTTCATGGACAGAGAGATCCCTCTTTGTCTGATACAAAGGGTCAGACAAGGATTATACAGTGGTGTTTAGTATCCATCGGAAGAGTATTTAATTAGCAATATTCCGGTGTTGGTTTGAAGCGGATTAATCGCTCGTGCGAATAGTTATGGACATAAGAAGTTTATGTACTTTACTATTATTTGCACTCACTTATCCATGCGGCGGGAAACCTAGTTTCCCACCCACCTGAGCAGTTGGAAGTAGACACAGCCCACCTGTATGAATCAACCTATGACCTTTTGTTATAATGCGAAGACGAATTCCTGTGTCCAATGAACAATGAGATTGTAGGGACCATTGAATTGTATTGTGTGTGGGGCATAAATAGACAAGCCGATCATATCCAGCTCTCACTCTTCAATGGTTCTCATTGCTGATAATCGGGAGCTGGATATCCAGAGGCGCATGCGATCGTTCCCCTTTGTGCGTAAGTTTTCTCCGCAATCATATTGTCTTTCTTGTTATTCTGAGCCATATCTCTCTCTCTCTCTTCTCTTTCTCTCTCGTTCCTCTTATATAGTTATTGTACTGATATTGTATTTCATGTGTAGTTATCTGGTTAGGTAGTCTATGTTATATTGGTAGTGTATGACTTGTATTGTATTATTCTTTTTGAACGTTCATTCATTTCCTTAAAAGGCGTTAGACCCTTAGACCGGTATTGTGTGTTCATTATATTGCAGTGGGTAATAGGAGCGTCTCTATCGCTCAAACAGCTTTAGTGTAAACCCGCTTACACAGTGTTGCATTCTCATCTTATCACTACACCAAGGTTTACTGCATAATACACTGTTTTATGGTATAGTTATAAAGGTTTAACATTGTGAGCGTCTGCGCCGCTGGTGATCTCCTCGTGGTCCCGAGCGTCCGCTACGCTAATAGCGAACCATTACGTTAGTCGGCAGCCAATAGCGTGTCTGCCTGTGATCTCTTGGCCGTGAGCGAACGTGACGCTTGAGCGTCTTGACTACGGCTAAGCGATTGTTACGCAACGTGCGTACCCTTACGGTATTCCATACGTTAATAGCGTACAGTGTTCTTAGACCTCTTAAAGGGTTTTAAGTAAGATAAATATTTAGCTTTATCAGTTCATATCGTGCAGTCATGTCGGCCAGTGTGTAGGGCCCACTACTCAGATCATGGGGGAGATTCAAATGTTTGAAAAGTCGGTTGGGCGTCTGTTTTTTCCTGTCTATTAGATAGGAAAAAACAGTCACCCAACTGACGTTTCAAACATTTGAATCTCCCCCCCATATATGATGTCCAGCATATATAGGAGGCACGGCAACTTATTTGAGCATTGCGTATGTAGCAGCAACAGCCACTAGATGGCGTATGTGGCTCTATTCTTTCCCACAACATTCCTTCAGAGGAGCCCAATTGACAAGCACTTAGAAAGAGCCAAGCAGACTGAGGAGGGGACAGCAGCGCACACGGCTCACACTGCACTCTGCTGGAATTAAACCTGATCTCCGCATACACTGCATGTTTATGTGGCGATGGCATACAGTCACTATACACACACACAGACAGGGGGGCTCCCAGTCTGACAGGAGCTGGGAGGCGGGATTAGCGGCGGCGTTTGACAGCTCCCACGGCTGTGATTGATGCGGGGCGGAGACGCAGTGAGTGACAGCGGGAGAGTGAGCAGCAGCAGCATATACTATATCACACACACCGATACACAACGGGTCGCCAAGCAGTGATTGGCTGAGCTGGGCTACTACAGCGGCTGATTGGCTGACGGAGAAGTCGGGATGGAAGATAATTAATGTTGTGTATTGCAGGCTGCGCATTTGATTGACAGCCTGTTCTCCGGCATGATTGGTTGGCTGAGATCAGTGGCGCGTTCTGGTTGGTTGGACGTTTTGCATCCTGATCGCTGATTGGGCGACACGCTGCGAGGCAGGGAGATGTTAGTGAGGCCGCCGCTGTGGAAGGGAAAGCGGAGTAGGAGGTGCGGCGGGGGCCGGTTGAGGTTATGGCTCCGTGCTACTGAAGCGGTGGGGGAGCCGGGATGGCGCGGAGCCCCGGGGAGGACAGCGTGTCTCCCTCCGCTAGCCTGCGTGGAACCAGGGAGACCCTCAGCGACCCGGAACTCGAGTCTATCGGCTCAGACTCCGAGATTAACGGGTTCACTGCGGAGAGGAGGACGGATAAGTACGGTTTCCTGATCAAGTCTGAGACCAGCGAAGGCCCGTGAGTATGGGGGAATAGGTGGTCGGTGGCGGGGTGTTCCCCCGTCTCTCAGGTGCGCGCGTGCGGGGAGCAGCAACACGTCACTCCGTGATTTGTGGAGTCCGAGGAATGAAGGGTGGGGGGGTCTGTGGCTGCCAGACAGTGTGCCAGCTGTGGGGGCAGAGTGCGGGTCACTGCTAGTGTAGGGTCACTGACCCATTGTGTTGCTGGGTCAGGATGTGTGTCAGTGGGATGTGCAGCATAGTGTGTGTCTGTGTTAGTGTGTATAGGTGGGATTAGTATTTTGACAGAGAATCCAGAATATGAGCAAATAGGGATTTGTGGAGTTGGTGAGGTTTGTTTACTAACACTGCATTTGTACAATATTTGTGTTGGGACCACAGAAATTAGTTTTATATCTATTTATGCAACTTAAGGTGGGTGCGCACTAGGTGATGTGCTCGGTGAGCGGCATCGCCTAGTTTTCCCCCTACCGGGTCAGGCCACCCGACGGCAGGCATACACACTGTGCAGTATCGTACAGTGACGTCATGAGCATGCAGCTTTGGACGATGAGTCCAGATTGCATGCACGACCGAGACGGAGAGTCATTAATGACCCGTGGGACCGCGCATCGCTCGTTGTCGGCTGCATACACACTGGGCGATATAGTAAACTGTATCACTCAGGAGGGGGAAAATGAGCGATTAAGTTTACTGTATCGCTAGGTGTGTACCCACTTTTAGATGCAAAATCTACTTTAGTGTCTGTCTGGTGTCTATGGTCTAGTGCAACCAGCAGCAATGACTACATAATGTGTATGCCAGTGTGAAGCTGGGTATACATTGGATGATATTTTGGACGATTTCTCGTTTTGAGACTGCTCGTAAAGATAATTTCTCTAACGTCCTAGTGGATGCTGGGGACTCAGTAAGGACCATGGGGAATAGACGGGCTCCGCAGGAGACAGGGCACTCTAAGAAAGAATTAGGACTACTGGTGTGCACTGGCTCCTCCCTCTATGTCCCTCCTCCAGACCTCAGTTAGAATCTGTGCCTGGTCAGAGCTGGGTGCACTTTAGTGAGCTCTCCTGAGCTTGCTAATAAGAAAGTATTTTATTAGGATTTTTTTATTTTCAGAGAGGTCTGCTGGCAACAGACTCTCTGCTACGTGGGACTGAGGGGAGAGAAGCAAACCTACTAACTGCGGATAGGTTGCGCTTCTTAGGCTACTGGACACCATTAGCTCCAGAGGGATCGAACACAGGAACTCACCCTTGGTTGTCCGTTCCCGGAGCCGCGCCGCCGTACCCCTCGCAGAGCCAGAAGACAGAAGCCGGCGAGTGAAGCAAGAAGACATCAAAATCGGCGGCAGAAGACTCCTGTCTTCATATGAGGTAGCGCACAGCACTGCAGCTGTGCGCCTTTGCTCCCACACTAACCCACACACTCCGGTCACTGTAGGGTGCAGGGTGCAGGGGGGGGGCGCCCTGCGCAGCAATTGAGTACCTCCTGGCAAAATAGAGCATATATACAGCTGGGCACTGTATATATGCATGAGCCCCCGCCATTATTTTTCACAAAATCGCGGGACAGAAGCCCGCCGCTGAGTGGGCGGGGCTTCCTCAGCACTCACCAGCGCCATTTTCTCTCCACAGCTCCGCTGAGAGGAAGCTCCCCAGGCTCTCCCCTGCAGAATCACGGAAGAAAGAGGGTAAAAAGAGAGGGGGGGGGGGGCACATAAATTTAGCGCAAATTCACTAATACAGCAGCTACTGGGTAAACACTAAGTTACTGTGTAATTCCTGGGTTATATAGCGCTGGGGTGTGTGCTGGCATACTCTCTCTCTGTTTCTCCAAAAGGCCTTGTGGCGGTTCTGTCCTCAAATAGAGCATCCCCTGTGTGTGTGGTGTGTCGGTACGATTGTGTTGACATGTTTGACGAGGAAGGCTATGTGGAAGCAGAGCAGGTGCAGATGAATGTGGGGTCTCCGCCGACGGCGCCGACACCTGATTGGATGGATATGTGGAAGGTGTTAAATGATAATGTAAACTCCTTGCATAAAAGGTTGGATAAAGCTGAAGCCTTGGGACAGTCAGGGTCTCAACCCATGCCTGATCCTACAGCGCAGAGGCCGTCAGGGTCTCAGAAGCGCCCACTATCCCAGATTGTTGACACAGATATCGACACGGATTCTGACTCCAGTGTCGATGGCGATGATGCAAAGTTGCAGCCTAAAATGGCTAAAGCCATCCGCTACATGATTATAGCTATGAAGGATGTATTGCACATTTCAGAGGTAAACCCGGTCCCTGACAACAGGGTTTATATGTTTGGGGAAAAAAGGCAAGAAGTGACCTTTCCCCCTTCACATGAGTTATGTGAAAAAGCTTGGGATTCTCCTGATAAGAAAGTGCAGATTTCCAAACGATTACTGTTGGCGTATCCTTTCCCGCCAACGGACAGGTTACGCTGGGAGTCATCCCCTAGGGTAGACAAAGCTTTGACACGCTTATCTAAGAAGGTAGCCTTGCCGTCGCAGGATACGGCCTCTCTAAAGGATCCTGCGGATAGGAAGCAGGAAGGTATCCTGAAGTCCGTTTATACACATTCAGGTACCCTACTGAGGCCGGCAATTGCGTCGGCCTGGATGTGTAGTGCTGTGGCAGCATGGACAGATACTCTGTCTGAGGAACTTGATACCTTGGACAAGGATACTATATTACTGACCCTGGGGCATATAAAAGACGCTGTCCTATATATGAGGGATGCCCAGAGAGACATTTGCCTACTGGGCTCTAGAATAAATGCAATGTCAATTTCTGCTTGAATGGTCCTGTGGACTCGGCAATGGACAGGTGATGCCGACTCAAAAAAGCACATGGAGGTTTTACCTTATAAGGGTGAGGAATTGTTTGGGGACGGTCTCTCAGACCTAGTTTCCACAGCTACGGCTGGAAGTCAAATTTTTTGCCATATATTCCCTCACAACCGAAGAAAGCACCGTATTTCCAAATGCAGTCCTTTCGGTCGCAAAGAGGCAAGAAAGTCCGAGGTGCGTCTATTCTTGCCAGAGGCAGGGGGTAGAGGAAAGAAGCTGCACAATACAGCTAGTTCCCAGGAACAGAAGTCCTCCCCGGCTTCCGCTAAATCCACCGCATGACGCTGGGGCTCCACAGGTGGAGCCAGGAGCGGTGGGGGCGCGTCTCCGAAATTTCAGCCACCAGTGGGTTCGCTCACAGGTGGATCCCTGGGCTGTACAGATTGTGTCTCATGGATACAAGCTGGAATTCGAAGTGATGCCCCCTCACCGTTACCTCAAATCGGCCCTGCCAGCTTCCCCCATCGAAAGGGAAGTAGTGTTTGCGGCAATTCACAAATTATATCTCCAGCAGGTGGTGGAACAGGTTCCCCTCCCTCAACAGGGAAGGGGTTACTATTCCACAATGTTTGTGGTTCCGAAACCAGACGGTTCGGTCAGACCCATATTGAATTTAAAATCCCTGAACATGTACCTGAAAAGGTTCAAGTTCAAGATGGAATCGCTCAGGGCGGTTATTGCGAGCCTGGAAGAGGGGGATTTTATGGTGTCTCTGGACATAAAGGATGCTTACCTGCATGTCCCCATTTATCCACCTCATCAGGAGTACCTCAGATTTGTGGTACAGGACTGTCATTACCAATTCCAGACGCCGTTTGGTCTGTCCACGGCACCGAGAATATTTAACAAGGTAATGGCAGAAATGATGGTGCTTCTGCGAAAGCAAGGAGTCACAATTATCCCATACTTGGACGATCTCCTCATAAAGGCGAGATCCAGAGAGCAGTTGCTGATCAGCGTAGCACACTCTCGGGAGGTGTTACAACAGCACGGCTGGATTCTGAATATTCCAAAGTCACAACTGATTCCTACGACGAGACTGCCCTTCCTGGGCATGATTCTGGACACAGACCAGAAGAAGGCGTTTCTCCCGGAGGAGAAGGCCCAGGAGCTCGTGATTCTGGTCAGAGACCTCTTAAAACCAAAACGGGTGTCGGTGCATCAATGCACGCGAGTCCTGGGAAAGATAGTGGCGTCATACGAAGCCATTCCCTTCGGCAGGTTCCATGCGAGGACCTTTCAGTGGGATCTGTTGGACAAGTGGTCCGGATCACATCTTCAGATGCATCGGCTGATCACCCTATCCCCCAGGGCCAGGGAGTCTCTTCTGTGGTGGCTGCAGAGTGCTCACCTTCTCGAGGGCCGCAGGTTCGGCATACAGGACTGGGTCCTGCTGACCACGGATGCAAACCTCCGAGGGTGGGGGGCAGTCACTCAGGGATGAAACTTCCAGGGGCTGTGGTCAAGTCAGGAGACTTGTCTGCACATCAATATCCTGGAACTAAGGGCCATATACAACGCCCTGAGTCAAGCGGAGCCTCTGCTTCGCAACCAACCGGTGCTGATTCAGTCAGACCACATCACCGCGGTGGCTCATGTAAACCGCCAGGCACAAGAAGCAGGGTGGCGATGGCAGAAGCCACCAGAATTCTTCGCTGGGTGGAGAATTATGTGCAGGCACTGTCAGCAGTGTTCATTCCGGGAGTGGACAACTGGGAAGCAGACTTCCTCAGCAGGCACGACCTCCACCCGGGAGAGTGGGGACTTCATCAAGAAGTCTTCACACAGATTACAAATCGATGGGAACTGCCACAGGTGGACATGATGGCATCCCGCCTCAACAAAAAGCTACAAAGGTATTGCGCCAGGTCAAGAGACCCTCAGGCGATAGCTGTGGACGCACTAGTGACACTGTGGGTGTTCCAGTCGGTTTATGTGTTTCCTCCTCTTCCTCTCATACCCAAGGTGCTGAGAATCGTGAGAACAATACTCATTGTTCCGGATTGGCCAAGAAGGACTTGGTACCCGGAACTGCAAGAAATGCTCACAGAGGACCCATGGCCTATGCCTCTCAGACAGGATCTGTTGCAACAGGGGCCCTGTCTGTTCCAAGACTTACCGCGGCTGCGTTTGACGGCATGGCGGTTGAACGCAGGATCCTAGCGGAAAAAGGCATTCCGGATGAAGTTATTCCTACGCTGATAAAGGCTAGGAAGGACGTGACAGCAAAACATTATCACCGTATATGGCGAAAATATGTTGCTTGGTGTGAGGCCAGGAAGGCCCCTACAGAGGAATTCCAGCTGGGCCGTTTCCTTCACTTTCTACAGTCGGGAGTGACTATGGGCTTAAAATTAGGGTCCATAAAGGTCCAGATTTTGGCCCTATCCATTTTCTTTCAAAAGGAACTGGCTTCTCTTCCTGAGGTTGACGTTTGTAAAGGGAGTGCTGCATATTCAGCCCCCTTTTGTGCCACCAGTGGCACCTTGGGATCTTAACGTGGTGTTGAGTTTCCTGAAATCTCACTGGTTTGAGCCACTTAAGACCGTGGAGTTAAAGTATCTCACGTGGAAAGTGGTCATGCTATTGGCCTTAGCTTCGGCTAGGCGTGTGTCAGAATTGGCGGCTTTGTCATGTAAAAGCCCCTATCTGGTCTTCCATATGGACAGGGCAGAATTACGGACTCGTCCGCAATTTCTGCCGAAGGTGGTGTCATCTTTTCATTTGAACCAACCTATTGTGGTGCCTGCGGCTACTCGTGACTTGGAGGATTCCAAGTTACTAGATGTAGTCAGGGCTTTGAAGATTTATGTAGCCAGAACGGCTGGAGTCAGGAAAACTGACTCGCTGTTTATCCTGTATGCATCCAACAAGCTGGGTGCTCCTGCTTCAAAGCAAACTATTGCTCGCTGGATCTGTAACACGATTCAGCAGGCTCATTCTGCGGCTGGATTGCCGCATCCAAAATCTGTAAAAGCCCATTCCACAAGGAAGGTGGGCTCTTCTTGGGCGGCTGCCCGAGGGGTCTCGGCATTACAGCTTTGCCGAGCAGCTACTTGGTCGGGTTCAAACACGTTTGCAAAATTATACAAGTTTGATACCCTGGCTGAGGAGGACCTTGTGTTTGCTCATTCGGTGCAGCAGAGTCATCCGCACTCTCCCGCCCGTTTGGGAGCTTTGGTATAATCCCCATGGTCCTTACGGAGTCCCCAGCATCCACTAGGACGTTAGAGAAAATAAGATTTTACTTACCGGTAAATCTATTTCTCGTAGTCCGTAGTGGATGCTGGGCGCCCTTCCCAAGTTTCTTCTGCAATGCTTGTATATAGTTATTGCTTAAATAAGGGTTATTTTATAGTTGCATCAGGTTTATCTGATGCTCTGTTGTTGTTCATACTGTTAACTGGGTAAGTTTATCACAAGTTATACGGTGTGATTGGTGTGGCTGGTATGAGTCTTACCCTGGATTCCAAAATCCTTTCCTTGTAATGTCAGCTCTTCCGGGCACAGTTTCCTTTACTGAGGTCTGGAGGAGGGACATAGAGGGAGGAGCCAGTGCACACCAGTAGTCCTAATTCTTTCTTAGAGTGCCCTGTCTCCTGCGGAGCCCGTCTATTCCCCATGGTCTTTACGGAGTCCCCAGCATCCACTACGGACTACGAGAAATAGATTTACCGGTAAGTAAAATCTTATTTTGTCCACATATATAGCCCAGTTGATAAAATAGACCTTGTTGGTTGATTGCAGTAGGAGGAGCCATGCAGAGTTTTACAGAACTGGATCTGTCCTATACCATGGTCAAATAGGAAGGGCGCAGTCACGATGCTTCTTTTTGATATACAATTTACAATATACAAATGTTGATAATGTCATTTTATACTATATATTGATGACTTTAAAGCGTCACGTCTTAGGCTTACTGCTTGTTATGGGCCATCTTTCTTTTTATATGGTTGTGTGCTGTATCTGTCTCAATTGTATACAATTCCGATGGTAATTGAAAAGTAACATACAGAAGCAAATTACGGAAACATCTACTAAGGGTCCCACTGCTGCCCAGACCAGCACTGAGTTATCCTGGCCCCCATGTAGACCATTTTCAGCAATGTCATATGAATGGCCCAGTGTAGACTGCAGGATGGACCCCACTGCCTGAGGGACCTGCACCTTACCCTTAGGGAGGCAGGACTGACCTTGTGATGGACTGATAGAGGAGACTGCCACCTATCGGCCTCTAATCAACAGACGGATGAACATTTTTTTTTTTTCCTGTCTCGCTTCTATCTGCGAATTAAAGGCAACTCACAAACATTAACTGGCACTGTCAGAGTCTGCCTGACTGAGTGCCAAACTGAGGAAAGCACAAGGGATGGGGGCCCCTGTCACAGACCCCACCAAGGTACATGCCCCATGTTCTCCACACCATGCAGGACATGGCACTTGTATCATTGTCGCTCACTGCCTCTCCCTGTCACCCTCGGCCTCCGATTGCCACCAACTGCCTCCCCCACCTTACACTGTCACCCTCTGCCTCTCCCTGTCACCCATTGGCTTGTGGCATACTGTGAACTTGGGTTGGGGTGGTGAAGGGGTGCCCAAATTATATTTTGCACCTGGGCTCATAATTCACAAGTTCTGCAGCTGATCTATACCAATCCTTATTTGTTTTATAGAACTGGGTTAGATAAAAATCCTAGGAACTTTGTATTAAATGTGTCTGAAAATTACTGCTGGCATGCACTCTTTAATGGTGGGTATACATTATGCGATACACTATGTCACATAGTGTTTCCCTTACCCTCCTGGGCGGCCGATATAGTGCGTGTACACTGAACAATATCGCTACCTATATCGTTCAGTGACGTCACGCCGCGGCCGGCCCAAATATGCAGTTTGGACTAGAAGTCCAAATTCGCTTGCATGCACAGGCGACGAAGGGGGCGATAATGATGTGTGCTCCTGTTCATCGTTCTTGCGTGCACACTGGGCTATATATTAAATTATATTGCTCAGAAGGGTGAAAATAAGCGATAGCGTGTAAAATATCGCATAGTGCGTATGCACCTTTTAGTCTTTTTGATCAATGGTTAGGATCCTCTCCTAGGTCAGACTGTCTATTTAGAATAAAGTTATAGCTGAAAACTTGACAGTTGCGTGAAAGCACAAAACATAATTCTCCTGACCCGACTGTGATTTGAGTGTTTTCCTTCCTGGTATTAATGCTCTGGTGATAGAAAATATAGGGCTACATATAATAGTCTGCGCGTTGCAGTGAGCTTTTGGCAATTTAGCCACTATTTATAAAGCTGCAAACAGAGGTGTATCTAGGGGACCGAGCGCCCCTGGCAAAGTAAGGGACTGGCGCCCCCCCATATTTGAAATAGGGAAGGTGCATGTGCAAAAAAGGGGCATGATCTTGTGGGAAAGGGGCAGGACCACACAATAGTACTCCCAATTCATATTATGTTACATAGTAGTACCCCTTGTACACATTATGTCACACACTAGTGCGCCTTACACATCATGCCCACACAGTAATCCTTGTCACACTGTGGAGAAATCAGCAGCGCCTGGCGCGGCCAAGAAGGGGCACTGCCCAGCGATGCTACCCACAGTCAGGGGGTATAATCAAATATTAATGGCAGTGAAAAGGTATCTCTGCACACTACCTAGTAGTGGTGATGTAGTGATTAAGAATAACATTCTAGTAGTTTATTTAGAGTTTCTTCACTGTCGTGCATTGTGGTGCTAAACATCGGCGCCAACTCCTGGCTGCTGTGCGAACTAAAAGCCCAGGCACTGCCACTACTAAGTCATTCCACTCCCTGGCCAAGGGTGGCACCACGAGGCAGCGCCCCCTCCTCGGCCAGTGCACCTGGTGAGTGCCATCCTGGCCAATGGGTCGATAACCTTCTGATCCCAGCACATAGCTATAGTCCCCACCTCCTCCCAGCACATAGAAGTAGTCTCCACTCCCTCCCAGCACATAGCTGTAGTCTCCATCCCGCTCCCAGCACATAGCTGTAGTCCCCCTCCTCCTCCCAGCACATAGCCATGGTCTGCCTCCTTCCTGCACATAGCCATGGTCTGCCTCCTCCCTGCACATAGCCATGGTCTCCCCCCTTCCTGCACATAGCCATGGTCTCCCCCCTCCCTGCATATAGTCTTCCCCCCTTCCAGCACAGTCTCCACCCCTGCATATAGTCCTCTCCCCTCCCAGCACAGAGTCTCCCACCCCCCCACCCTGCATATAGTCCTTTCCCCTCCCTGCATATAGTCCTCCCTCCTCAAAGCACATATCAATTAATATGCTGCAGTACCTAGTGTGATGAGCTGGGCATCACCTGGGCTGGAGGATTGCACAGTAGGCAGGAACACCACACTTCGTGAACAAAGTGAAAGTAAACTACAGCTCCCAGCAACCCTTGCTGCCAGCAGCTCCCAACAGCAAGGGCTGCTGGGAACTGTAGTTTACTTTCACGTTCTTCACTAGTGCACTGCGGTGCCGAACACAGGCGCCTGTTCCTGCCTACTGTGAGATCGTCCAGCCCTGGCTATGCTACTACTAAGTGATTCCACCCATTGGCCGAGGGTGGCACTGCCGGGTGGTGCCCCCTTCTCGGCTGGCGCCCCTGGCGAGTGCCATCCTGGCCAATGGGTAGATACACCCCTGGCTGCAAAATATCTTAAAAGGCAAGTGCAATCTGGTTACCTAGTAAAAAAAAAAATGCTACTGTACTACGTATTCGCTAGATTAGCAAATGTTATGGCTGCCTGCAATTCTCAGGCTGTTGTGTACTAAAGCCCCCTACACACTGGACGATATAGTGAACGATATGGACGATAATGTTAATTTTTTGAATGATATTTCGTTCATATCGTTCAGTGAGGAGCCACCAAAGATGAATGATGCGCAACCCTGCACTCGTTCATCGTTGGTCCACCGTCGTTTGAACATGCAGGTCGATATGGACAAAAAACTTTCACTCCCCTCGTCACCCGCACCTGTGGTGGGTCGGCCGTCGGGAACCTTGGGCGCAGGTCGCCAAGTGTGTAGGGGGCTTAAGTCTATTCCAAATTAGAGGAGTAAAGTAATTTATTCATACAGCTTTATTGTACAGAATGGGCATTCAGTGTATACAAGTACAGTTTCCCTCAGGTATCTAAAATATATTCTGGTAAAAGCTTTGTGTGCAGTCGGTAAGTGAATGTGGCACTATGTTTTTATGTCAAAGTCCTTATGTCTTTATCAGCCAAGTATTGATCACTGTGCAGTGTTGCAATGGCTGTAATATTGTCGCATGCTTTTGTATTTTTATATGTAACTAATATAAATCACGTGTCTTGTTTTTTTTCAACGGCTGCCAGTCACAATGTTTTGTATTTGTGTGTAATGATAAGATTAAGCTCTGAGTATTTAGCAAGACTGTTTTCTGTATTTGTAATTGTTCCTCTCTACTTTGCTGTGTGTGCTGAGATTGTATATCTGCTTCTTGAAATATTATTGATCAGAGCTCTGTTTATACTTTTAGTCAAATATGACAGGAGGTTTTGAGCAACTTTGTAAATTATTTTGTGAGTAACCAAACTGTTGTAAGACTCAAGGAAATGTAATTCCTGCATATGTATAACAAAATCCTAAACATTTACCCTTAGTTCCTCTTTAACAACCTCCTTTCCATTACTGAAAAGAGAACTAAAGGTTTAATAATGAGTAGGTCGAGGTCTGTGGCTTTACTAATGAGCAGTTTTGCCAAACCTTATTATTTCTTCTGGCTTTTTAAGATCGAATGGTGAATGGTGCCAGCATATAAACAAAATACTTAACTTTTACTTGCTGCCCTGTTACAGTTTCTGTATCCCTTTACAGATACTCTATAATAGCCCTTTCACACAGCCATAAATTTCCCGGGTTAAAACACATGAACGCGCATCAACCCGGGAAATGTCTTGGTGTGAAAGGGTACAGGGACAAAAACCCGGGTTTTCTGTCCCCGCATTTCAACCCTGCAATCGACCAGGGTTGATCCCGGGATGATCCCTAGACCCTGGACAGTGTGAATGGTGCAGGGACATGTCCCACCTTCCCGGGTTGCCTATACTGATGCTGATTGGCTATTCAGGGCACTTCCTGGTCTTGTGTCTTTTCTGAGACGCCCATTTTCAGAAAATGCAGGACCATCCCGGGTTCAGTATGAAAGGTGCAGACCCGGGATGTCCCGGCAAAAAATGCTGGTGTGAAAGGTGCCAACCCGGGAATGTCCCTGCATAGCCCGTGGCAGAATTCCCAGGTTTTGCCCCTGCATTTCTGGTGTGAAAGGGGTATAACAAGGTAGACAAGGTGCCGCTCTCCAGCTGTTGTGTACTACAGGTCTCTGTATGCCTAGACTGCTTCTGGCTTGTAGGGCATGCATCATTCCATTGCAGCAGGTTGCCTTAGGCTCCTCTGTATGTGTGTGTAGATATATAGATATAGATAGATAAATAGATAGATAGATATTGCAAGAATTGGTGAAAACAAGCGCCCGAGAGTGTGGTGAATAAATTCAGGGGAAAAGAAGGTATAAAGAAAGGGATGATAAGGATCGGCTTAAAACACTTATCTGGTAAAGAGAAGCTCAGCTCAAGCAGCACTCTTTTGTGGCTTAAAACATGCGAAGAAAACAGAAGAAAACGAACATAGTGTATACCGTTTGAATTTCGTATTATGTTACTGCTTAATTTTACAGGCCTAATTAGGGAACTAGCTTATTCCCAAATGAGATCAATATATAGCCTGAGCAGTATATATATTAAAAATACAAAAAATGTAATACACATAATCACATAAAAATACACCTAAAATGGCTGGATAACATGCGTACAGAATAAAAAATTATATCAAGCTTATCTGTCCATAACAATGGCTGGAATGCATGCGTACAGAATTTAAAATTGTATGAAGCTTATCTGTCCATAAAAGGAGATGTCTGCAGGTACTCCCAATGTGTTTTGTCCGTCAGCAACAGGACTTCATCAAGGGGATGACCACACTGAGCAGGCTTTGCTCTATTTATGCCCAAAGGAGGTGATTAATGATGACATCACTTCCTGTGATTATCAATAGTTTTGCTAAAGTACTAGAGGAAAATGATTTTTGATATTCTAAATGGCACTCAAAAAAAGTGACAAGTAGATTTATGTACAGATAAAACATGAAAGAACCGAAAAAAACGAAAAAGGGGTATTAATACCATATATTAACAGCTACTGCCGTCGGAAATATCGGTGGAACGCATGCGTCATTTCCGCCCGGCGTGATATACTTATAGTGCAGTGAAGTGCAGACAGTAGCTATCGTGTGGGTAAATACAGGAAGATTGTGTTTAGTGGTAAATATATTCGTAAAAGTGGAAGAAAGAGAGATCCAGTAGATTGGTAAAGAATTCTCCGCTATCTCTTTCCTTAATTCTTTACCAATCTACTGGATCTCTCTTTCTTCCACTTTTTACGAATATATTTACCACTAACCACAATCTACCTGTATTTACCCACACGATAGCTACTGTCTGCACTTCACTGCACTATGGGGGTAATTCCAAGTTGATCGCAGCAGGAATTCTGTTAGCAATTGGGCAAAACCATGTGCACTGCAGGGGAGGCAGATATAACATGTGCAGAGAGAGTTAGATTTGGATGTGGTGTGTTCAATCTGCAATCTAATTTGCAGTGTAAAAATAAAGCAGCCAGTATTTACCCTGCACAGAAATAAAATAACCCACCCAAATCTAACTCTCTCTGCAAATGTTATATCTGCCACACCTGCAGTGCACATGGTTTTGCCCAACTGCTAAAAAATTTCCTGCTGCGATCAACTTGGAATTACCCCCTATAAGTATATCACGCCGGGCGGAAATGACACATGCGTTCCACCGATATTTCCGACGGCAGTAGCTGTTAATATATGGTATTAATACCCCTTTTTCGGTTCTTTCGTGTTTTATCTGTACATAAATCTACTTGTCACTTTTTTTGAGTGCCATTTAGAATATCAAAAATCGTTTTCCTCTAGTACTTTAGCAAAACTATTGATAATCACAGGAAGTGATGTCCTCATTAATCACCTCCTTTGGGCATAAATAGAGCAAAGCCTGCTCAGTGTGGTCATCCCCTTGATGAAGTCCTGTTGCTGACGGACAAAACGCATTGGGAGTACCTGCAGACATCTCCTTTTATGGACAGATAAGCTTCATACTATTTTAAATTCTGTACGCATGCATTCCAGCCATTGTTATGGACAGATAAGCTTGATATAATTTTGTATTCTGTACGCATGTTATCCAGCCATTTTATGTGTATTTTTATGTGATTATGTGTATTAAATTTTTTGTATTATTAATATATATACTGCTCAGGCTATATATTGATCTCATTTGGGAATAAGCTAGTTCCCTAATTAGGCCTGTAAAATTAAGCAGTAACATAATATGAAATTCAAACGGTATACACTATGTTCGTTTTCTTCTGTTTTATTCGCATGTTTTAAGCCACAAAAGAGTGCTGCTTGAGCTGAGCTTCTCTTTACCAGATAAGTGTTTTAAGCCGATCCTTATTATCCCTTTCTTTATACCTTCTTTTCCCCTGAATTTATTCACCACACTCTTGGGCGCTTGTTTTCACCAATTCTTGCAACAGATTATATATGCATGCCAAGCATATGTTTATGTATTATAAGCTGCCGCTCATATAATTTATTGAGAAGTGTTTTTATTTGTAAAAAAAAAAAGGGTTTTTTATAATTTTATATTTATGGTATAGTTATCACAAAACTGCGCCGTAGTCTCCAATTATTTATTATATATATATATATATATATATATATATATATATATATATATATATATATATATATATATATATATATATATATATATATATATATATATATCTCTCTCTCTCTCAGTGGTCGAAGTGGAAATTTTGAAGTGGGGGTATACAAAAGTCAAGGATGTAATTATGCGCGCGCTCCAGAAAAGGGGGCGTGGTCACCCAATAGGGGGCGTGTCCCATGTAGTAGAACCCTTTATACTATCTAGTACTGGTGCCCCTTTCACATTATAGCACACTGAATGAGCCGAAAATCACCTTGTAGCACACTGAATGAGCCGAAATTCACCTTGTAGCACACTGAATGAGCCGAAATTCACATTATAGCACACTGAATGAGCCGAAATTCACCTTGTAGCACACTGAATGAGCCGAAATTCACCTTGTAGCACACTGAATGAGCCGAAATTCACATTATAGCACACTGAATGAGCCGAAATTCACCTTGTAGCACACTGAATGAGCCGAAATTCACATTGTAGCACACTGAATGAGCCGAAATTCACATTGTAGCACACTGAATGAGCTGAAATTGTGACAGCAGGGACAGCCAGAGTGACGACAGGGAGAGAGAGACAGTGACGACAAGGAGAGAGAGACAGTGACGACAGGGGGAGAGACAGGGAGAGAGTGACGACAGGGAGAGAGTGACGACAGGGAGAGAGTGACGACGGGGAGAGAGTGACGACGGGGAGAGAGTGACGACAGGGAGAGAGTGACGACAGGGACAACAGGGAGAGTGACAAGAGTGACGACGGGGAGAGAGAGAGACGGGGAGAGAGATGACAGTGACGACAGGGAGAGAGAGAGAGACGACAGAGAGAGAGACGACAGAGAGAGAGAGACTGTGACGACAGGGGGAGAGAGACGACTGTGACGACAGGGGGAGAGAGACGACTGTGACGACAGGGAGAGAGAGACGACTGTGACGACAGCAATAGAGTGACGACCGCGAGAGACAGTGACGACGGAGAGACAGTGGGAGAGACGGGGAGAGAGAGTGACGACAGGGAGAGTGACGACAGGGAGAGACAGTGACGACAGAGACGGGGTAGAGAGTGACGACAGGGAGAGAGTGACGACAGGGAGGGTGACGACAGGGACAGTGACGACAGGAACAGCAGGGGAACATTACCTTATTTGATGCTGGCAGCAGTGACTTGGCGCCGGCCGGCTGGTGAGCGGATGCGGTGGCCGGCTGGTGAGCGGGAGCAGCGGGCGGATGGTGAGAGCCGTGCGCGGGCGGCTGGCAGCGGTGAGCGGCTGTGAGTTAATACAGCACTCTACACAGCCGCCGGCCGCCGCGCAGGGACGGGGAGCACCATGTGCAGCAGGATGGCCACTTCCCTCGCCTCCTGCTGCACTTTCTGGGCTCATTTCCGGGTCAGTGGAAGAAGTGGCGGTATACCATACCGCCGTATACCGCCCCACTTCGACCACTGATATATATATATATATATATATATATATAAAAGAAAAAGGTACAGGTGCGCTGGTGATCCTATAATGAGAGTTTGTCAGTCCACAGTGAATGAATCCCTGGGCTGTAGCACTGGTGTAACCAACACCGCTGCAAATCTCCAAATGAAGCTCAGAACTCCTTGAGCAAATTGTGTCTGGAAAAAATCAGGAGAATGCGCCCATAGTGCAGATAAATTTATTTCACACATAAATTAAAAACAGGACATTCCATGGATTATAAAAGACTCGTACCATAAAAGACCCACTCTTTGGGCCAGTTAAAACACATGAAACAATCCACCAGGCTATCCACCAAACCTGCTGCAGTCAACTCCCACCCGGCTCACACATCCCGGCTGCTTCACTGTGAGTGACCTGACGAGTTCGGCTTCTACCGGCGCGGTGCATGGTCCGGTCTTTGACTGCAGCAGGTTTGGTGGATAGCCTGGTGGATTGTTTCATGTGTTTTAACTTGCCCAAAGAGTGGGTCTTTTATGGTACGAGTCTTTTATAATCCATGGAATGTCCTGTTTTTAATTTGTGTGTGAAATAAATTTATCTGCACTATGGGCGCAATCCGTTTTTTGGAATAATTGCATCCCATAATGAGATATCATGGCGATGGGACCCAAGTCTAAGCACAGAATACATTTAGGTTACATATACACCTTATACACACAGCCTGAAGGTAATTTTAGCCAATATTTTTAATAACTTTGTGCATTAAATAAAGTGTGTGTACATTCACACAATTCATTTATGTTTCATATACACCTTATACACACAACCTGAAGGTCATTTAATACAATATTTTTAATAACTTTGTGTATTAAACAAAGTTTGAGTACATTGAGCCACAGAAAACAAAGATTTCACTATCTCACTCAAAAAAGTCCGTATTTCGGAATATTTGGATACTAATATTATATATATATATATATATATATATATATATATATATATATATATATATATATATATATATATATATATATATATATATATATATATATATGTGTGTGTTCCACAGCTCTTAAACAACCGTTATCAACATAGGCGTAAGGATATAATCTATAAAACATTAGTAGCAGTGACACAGATTAAGATGATTGTCGTTCTGCACCATTATTATATCCCCCTCTCCCTACCCCGCCGCATCTCCTCATCTCTTCCTTCAGTGCTTTAGAAGATTAAGATTGCTGTGGTTATCTTTATATAGATCACATACAAGTATTCTTCCCTCCCCCTTTTTTTTTTTCTTAAATCACCAGGATCTGATTAAGAAATGTTCTGCATGGTTGCAGAAGATGCTATATCTACAACTGCAAACTATAAACAGTCCTCCAGACTCTCAGCTTTGTTAAGTCTAGAGTGGTGTGTATTAGTGGTAATTATTTTGTGGCCCAGCTGTCTTGGTTGCCTTATTTTCTGCAAGGCCCACCTTAAACACACTACAGCATGCTAGGAACATTTTGGTCCTGTCAAATATTTTCCATTTACCGTCACCAGGGATAGCCAGATCACTAAGAAAACATTGAAGAGGTTTCATGTTTTTTCCAACAGGTCTGCGGCAGTGATTTCTTCCTACTCCCGTCTGCAAGACCAGGATAGTTTTCATGCATTTCTCTTGGCCTTCCCTGTTGTGAAGCATCCATTTGTTTAATATATAATTTTGCGAAGTATGAATTTTATGTTCTGAAGAAAGTTGTGTAATGTTCAGAAATATTTATTCTGTAACTTAGCAAAATGTTTTGGCACATGTCTCTTTGCGTTACGTAATTCTCATGCTTTTAGAATAGAGTGCAGTGAAGAAAGTGCCATTGGGCAGGCAGTGTTAATCATCTGCATGGAACCTTGCATTCCTGTGTGTTAAAACATTGATTTATTGTCTCTTCCAGCGTGTGTCAGGGATTATTATTTGGTGCTCAAACCGTAGTCTATGCATTAATTTCAGTGACGTGTGGCTTCCCAGGTGTTACTGAATTACATATGTGAGCATACTGCCAGGCCTACTCATGAAAGTGTCATTTATGGCCAGCCTGATGCCTTCAAAAGGGATAAATGTAACCTGTAATCTCGGCAATATATGCAACAAAATGTAATCAAACAAATATAGCAATATGTAATACTAATAACCTATTAGTGACAAACTAGCTTCCAATAGTAAAGATTTTTCTAAAATGAAGAATGTCCCAAAATTACTTCTGAACCCCTACATCAGCCTCTAGCATGTCCCCAAATTCCCCTCAGACCTCCATTGTGCCACTCTGGTTTTCCAATTACCATAAAAAGCTTCCACTAGTAGTACCAAAATGTCCAGTAGGTTCTCAGATCCCTATGTGCTCCTTTTTAGTCCAGTGGTTCCCAAATGCGCTCCTCAAGGCACTTCAACAGTCCAGGTTTTAAGGATATCCATGCTTAGGCACAGGTGACTTACTGTAATTAGTACCTCGTCAGTTTGATTATACCGTCTGTATACAAGCAGTGATATCCCTAAAACCTGGACTATTAGGGTGCCTTGAGGACTGCGTTTGGGAACCTCGGCTTTAGCATAACTTATTTAAGATCCCCCACATATTCCTGCATTCCCTACTCACCCCTCAAGGCACGCGCCAAGGTATCTTCGTGATGCCGCTTACAGTGAGGAATCAGAGTAATCGTCGGAAAGAGACCATTTAGGGGAGTGTCTGCAAAAATGCAGGCGTGTTGTGATCGTTTTTGAGGAGTGTCTCAGCTTGCAAATGCAATCTTGGCATCGGCGCCACAGCTCCCGCGGCCATTCTGCTCTGCCATTGAGGCACTCGGGGAGTATGTTCTTCGCATCTGCATCGCAGTTGCGACTGACTACGCAGTTGCTGAGCATGTTGTGTTAGCTTAGGTTGCCGTCTGTTCTTTTGTGGGAGGCTGCCACACTTTCGATGCCTTGCAGTTCCGTCACTAAAACAAGATTGCTGCTGTGTCGGCATTGTGACTGCATCTGAATCAGTCCCATAGTGCAGACTTTACACTCTCCTCCTGATCTCAACTGCGCGACATCCATGTGTCATACAGAGCTGGTCTCATATCCAACCATGTTCCGTCTTATGGCCCTCATTCCGAGTTGTTCGCTCGGTAATTTTCTTCGCATCGCAGCGATTTTCCGCTAATTGCGCATGCGCAATGTTCGCACTGCGCCAAGTAAATTTGCTAAGAAGTTTGGTATTTAACTCACGGCATTACGAGGTTTTTTTCTTCGTTCTGGAGATCGGAGTGTGATTGACAGGAAGTAGGTGTTTCTGGGCGGAAACTGGCCGTTTTATGGGTGTGTGTGAAAAAACGCTGCCGTTTCTGGGAAAAACGCGGGAGTGGCTGGAGAAACGGAGGAGTGTCTGGCCGAACGCTGGGTGTGTTTGTGACGTCAAACCAGGAACGACAAGCACTGAACTGATCGCACTGGAAGAGTAAGTCTCGAGCTACTCAGAAACTGCACAGAGAAATCTTTTCGCAATATTGCGAATCTTTCGTTCGCAATTTTGCTAAGCTAAGATTCACTCCCAGTAGGCGGCGGCTTAGCGTGTGCAATGCTGCTAAAAGCAGCTAGCGAGCGAACAACTCGGAATGACCACCTATGTTCTGCTTCATCCGAGTCAATCACTGTATCAATAAGAGATGAGGCCACAAAAAAAGAGTAACGCAGAGAATGTTAGTCCTTGGTCCTATTGGGATATAAAACTAGAAAGTATTGCGTGGGCTTTCGGTGAAAAAACAGGCTTTAATTATATTAAACCATTTCTAAATTTATGGATATGCAAATCGAATTTAGGACTTCTTCAAACAAACTAATTTTCCCATGTGTGATACTAATACTATTTGAAGTTCTGCAACATTACAGAACCGTTTAATATATGTTGTTTACTGATTTTATGTGTTAGATGAATAAAGAAATGCTTGCTTATATTTATACATGGTAACCTGTATGGTATGCAACAGTAATAATAAAAACAAAACCAAATGTGCTTCTAATTTATCTTAAAGTAGCACAGACTTAGTTTTATCTCTAGCAGTGCATTAGTTCATCTTCTAGGGAAATACTGCATGTACTTGTGACAGAAGTCTATATATGGGATGTGGTCAGGATGCTGGCGCCGGAATCCCGACACCCGGCCAAAATGCCAGTGCCGGAACTCCAACATCACTTGGAATGCTGACACCGGAATCCTGACCGCCGACATCCCGAACGTATGTATGCCGGGGACTCCTAGGGTTAGGCTGCGGGGAAGGGAGGGTTAGGGTTAGGATGCAGGGAGGGGGGATTAGGATACCATGTGCTGTAATGCATGGTATCCAATCAGATTCTTTTACTTTTTTTAATAATACAGTTTGCAAAATAAAAGCATGTACGGTATATAGTTGCTATCATTTACCTGTACACCAATTACATGAGAGTAATAATGTCGCCTGGTTGCATGCAGGGTGTTTTCTGCTGAAGCACTGTCATGTGACGGGAGAGGACTGTTTTGTTCATCATTTCCATGTGTCACCCTGGAACGGTTCAACTCATTTGAGTATTATGCGCCTTTTACATGGAATAAAGGGTCCAGTTCATGTTTGTCTACATACGCAATAACGATTTTCTAGGCTATGGAACTGATAATGTTAGCAAGTGAAGCAGCCACCCAGGAGCAAAAAAGGACATCCACGGGAGCCATCACAAACTCATTCATAACTGTAGCCTATACGCAAAAATGAGTAACATTGAGACTAAGGGTAGGCTTTTGGCTGTGCAGAATGATGGGAAATGCACACCCCGAAAAGGCCATGACACACCTGCATTTTTCTAACCACTCCCTGTAAACTCCCCTTTAACACAATGGTCAATTCCTGTCATTCACTTTTCCATTAAATCATCATCGCGAGCGGGATCGCAGAGGCATATTGGTACACGTGCATTGCAATCGCAGCACATGTGCAGTCTGACGATAATAGCTCTGCTACATGAACATCGGCAGACATCAAAATGTTGGTGGCAATACATTACTTTAGAATTATGAACTAACCTGATAAACTATGTGAATGCACAGTGGGCCTTATCCAGAGATGGACGCAGCCGCTGTGCTGCAGCCTTAGGGCTAAAACACACTACACGGTTGTTGCCGGCCGGGAAAAAGCCGGACGGCTTTTTCCCGTGCCGGCATTGTAGTTAACAGTGTGAGGGGTAGGGTCCCTTCACACTGCACGGCCCCGGCCCGGCTGCCGGGTTGCAGCCGGGTCTCACCACTGGAAGGTCCGGCGGCCGGGCGGCCGCCGGGCCGTCCTTGGAGCCAGTAAACCATGTGTGTGAAGGGGAGCTTTCATACACAACGGTTTTTTCTGAAGCCGTGTCTGATGCTGCGCACAGCATCACACACGGCTCAAAGCCGTCCTGTGTGACAGACACTGCCGGTTTCTCCCGGATGGCAAAAAGCCGGACAAAGTTTGTCCGGCTTTTTGCCATCCGGGGAAAACCGGCTAGTGTGTTACAGCCCTAAATGTACGTGCGTGACCCTTCACCATGCGATTGCATCCCAGAAGGATGCGATCGAATGTTGATCGACAGGTGTCCGGGGGAGGTGACGTGACACTGGTGGTGGCGTCCCTCAGCATGTGAGGTAATGGTCGCAGATTAGTCCCCTCTGTTCAGTATGTTGCATAAAACTCCCTAGGCAAAGCACCATGTGGTCTGCAAGTTCACTTCCTACCGACAACAATTATAGGTTATGGTAATCAGTCCATGTTTAAATGACCCACTTACATTATGTGTGTTGTCAAAACATTCACCCTTAACTATTTAACTGACGACTTTTCCCCACAAAACTACTAAAAAATGGCATTATTATAATTTTTTTGCGGTACTTTTTTAAAGTTTAAAAAGTATGTTTTAATACTGATTTAAAAAATGTTATTTAAAAAAAATAATATATAACTAGGGGGCTGCAGCTTAGTTGCACTTGCAGAGATCAGCCAAATTGTGCTGGGGGAGAAAGTTCCCCTCCCCGCACTGGAATCCCCAGCACATGCGCTCCAGAATGCTAGCTGCATCCTGAGACGCAATTCCAGCAGTGATGGCGATCAGAGACTGCCTCATCACTGCCAGAGGAGATCAGTGCAGAACGGATCTATTATTCTAAAACACGGGTACACAGCAGAACAGGGCATCACATGTGATGTGACCTGGTCAGGTAATGTACTCCTGGCTCTGGTCGCATTGCATGTGACGAAGCAGAGAAGTAGTTAAGTTATTTCAAAGTTGTAAAGAAATGACTTGCCTTGGTAATTGACATTTCAGCATCTTTTTTTGGTTTACTCATACAAAAGATAAAATAACTAACTACCGTACATAATATATATGATTAAAAAATAAAAAAGTTGCAGAGTTTTATATACAGGGTGGCCCATAATGATGGGACACATTTTATTTCTCTAACGTCCTTGAGGATGCTGGGACTCCGTAAGGACCATGGGGAATAGACGGGCTCCGCAGGAGATAGGGCACTTTAAGAAAGCTTTGGACTCTGGGTGTGCACTGGCTCCTCCCTCTATGCCCCTCCTCCAGACCTCCATTTTACACTGTGCCCAAAGCAAGATGGGTGCACTGCAGAGAGCTCTCCAGAGTTCTCTGCCTAGAAGCATTTTTGTTTGGATTTTTTTTTTCTACCTTTTACTACTTTTTCACAGGGAGCACTGCTGGCAACAGGCTCCCTGCATCGAGGGACTGAGGAGAGAGGAGCAGACCTTCTTGTCAAAGATAGGCTCTGCTTCCTCGGCTACTGGACACCATTAGCTCCAGAGGGGGTGAACGCAGGTTCTTACTGGGTGTTCACCCCCGGAGCCGCGCCGCCGTTCTCCTCATAGAGCTAGAAGTACAGAAGACAGAAGTCGTCAGGCGGCAGAAGCCTTCAGCTTCACTGAGGTAACGCACAGCACTGCAGCTGTGCGTCATTGCTCCCATACACCTCACATACTCCGGTCACTGTAAGGGCGCAGGAGGGGGGTGCCCTGGGCAGCAATATAAACCTCTGCATGGCAAAAAGACTATATACATGTACAGGTGGGCTCTGTACATGTATATAAAAGAGCCCCCGCCATATTTTACGAAGTTTGAGCGGAACAGAAGCCCGCCGCCTAGGGGGCGGGGCTTCTCCCTCAGCACTCACCAGCGCCATTTTCTCTCCACAGCACTGCTGTAAGGAAGCTCCCCGGACTCTCCCCTGCTTACACTCGGTGAAAGGGTGCTTAAAAGAGAGGGGGTGGGGGCACATAATTGGCGGTTTACATATTATACAGCGCTGCTGGGGAAAAACATTTTGTGTTGGTCTCCAGGGTTATTGCGCTGGGTGTGTGCTGGCATACTCTCTCTCTGTCTCTCCAAAGGGCCTTGACAGGGATACTGTCTTCAGGAAAAGGGTGCCCTGTGTGTGTGTGTGAAGTGTGTCGGTACGCGTGTGTCGACATGTTTGACGAGGAAGGCTCGCTTAATGTGGAGGGGGGAGTGCTTGAATGTCAGGTCGCCGTCGGCAACGCCAACACCGGAATGGGTGGATATGCTGAATGTCTTGAATGCAAATGTCAATCTATTGCATAAAAGATTAGACAAAGCAGAAGCTAGGGATCAGTCAGGTAGCCAGTCCATGCCTGTCCCTGGGGCGCCAGGTCCTTCCGGGTCTCAGAAGCGCACCATATCCCAGATCGATGACACAGATACTGACTCTAGTGTCGACTATGAAGATGCAAAATTACAGCCAAAGGTGGCTAAGGGTATACGGTACATGATTATTGCCATTAAAGAGGTTTTGCATATTACTGAGGAACCCCCTGTCCCTGACACGAGGGTACACCTGTATAAAGGGAAAAAAGCCTGAAGTCACTTTTCCATCCTCATTTGAATTAAGTGACTTGTGCGAAAAGGCTTGGGAATCTCCGGATAGGAGACCACATGTTCCCAAAAGGATTCTCATGGCGTATCCTTTTCCACAAACTGATAGGATACGCTGGGAATCTTCGCCAAAAGTTGACAAGGCGCTGACACGTTTGTCCAATAAGGTGGCACTGCCTTCTCAGGATACAGCTTCCCTCAAGGAACCTGCTGATCGCAGGCAGGAAATTACCTTAAAGCACATTTCTCTAACGTCCTAGTTGATGCTGGGAACTCCGTAAGGACCATGGGGAATAGCGGGCTCCGAAGGAGGCTGGGCACTCTAGAAAGATCTTAGACTACCTGGTGTGCACTGGCTCCTCCCACTATGACCCTCCTCCAAGCCTCAGTTAGATTTCGTGCCCGGCCGAGGTTGGATGCACACTAGGGGCTCTCCTGAGCTCTTAGAAAGTTATAGTCTTAGAATTTGTTATTTTCAGTGAGACCTGCTGGCAACAGGCTCACTGCAGCGAGGGACTAAGGGGAGAAGAAGCGAACTCGCCTGCTTGCAGCCGGATTGGGCTTCTTAGGCTACTGGACACCATTAGCTCCAGAGGGATCGACCGCAGGCCCAGCCTTGATGTTCGGTCCCGGAGCCGCGCCGCCGTCCCCCTTACAGAGCCAGAAGCAAGAAGATGGTCCGGAAAATCGGCGGCATGAAGACATCCTGTCTTCACCAAGGTAGCGCACAGCACTGGAGCTGTGCGCCATTGCTCCTCATACACACTTCACACTCCGGTCACTGAGGGTGCAGGGCGCTGGGGGGGGCGCCCTGAGGCAGCAATAAAAACACCTTGGCTGGCTAAAATACCTCAATATATAGCCCCTGGGGCTATATATGAGGTAAATACCCCTGCCAGAATCCCATAAAAAGCGGGAGAATAGGCCGCGAAAAAGGGGCGGAGCCTATCTCCTCAGCACACTGGCGCCATTTTTCCCCTCACAGCTCGGCTGGAAGGAAGCTCCCTGGCTCTTCCCTGCAATTCTACAGTACAGTAAGAGGGAAAAGAGAGGGGGGGCATTAAAATTGGCACTGTATACAGTATATTATATAAAAAGCAGCTATTAGGGACATAACTCAGTTAGTCCCTGTATATATATAGCGCTCTGGTGTGTGCTGGCATACTCTTACTCTGTCCCCCCAAAGGGCTTTTGTGGGTCCTGTCCTCTATTTGAGCATTCCCTGTGTGTGTGGAGTGTGTCGGTACGGCTGTGTCGACATGTTTGAGGAGGATAATGATGTGGAGGGGGAGCAGATGCCTTTAGCAGGGATGTCACCCCCTGGGGGTCAGACACCTGAGTGGATGGTATTATGGCAGGAAATGAGTGCACGTATAGACTCCTTACATAAAAAATTTGACGACATGCCGACTGTGGGACAGCCGAGTCTTCAGCTCGTGCCTGTCCAGGTGTCTCAAAAGTCATCAGGGGCTCTGAAACGCCCGTTATCTCAGGTGGCACAAGTAGATGTCGACACGGATACTGACACCAGTGTCGACGACGATGAGTCAAATTTAATGCCCGTTAAGGCCATTCACTGCATGATTGAGGCAATGAAAGAGGTGTTAAATATTTCTGATTTACATCCAGGTACCACAAAAAAGGGTATTATGTTTGGGGAGAAAAAACTACCTGTAGTTTTTCCCCCGTCAGATGAATTAAATGATGGGCTTCCCCTGATAAGAAATTGGTAATTCCTAAGAAGCTACTAATGGCGTTCCCTTTCCCGCCAGAGGATAGGTTACGTTGGGAAACACCCCCGAGGGTGGATAAAGCGCTCACACGTTTGTCTAAAAAGGTGGCACTACCGTCCCAGGATACGGCCGCCCTTAAGGAACCTGCTGATAGAAAGCAGGAGGCGATCCTGAAGTCTGTATATACACACTCAGGCATTATACTCAGACCAGCTATTGCGTCAGCATGGATGTGCAGTGCTGCCGCTGCGTGGTCAGATAAACTGTCAGAAAATATTGACACGTTAGACAGAGACACGATCCTGCTAACAATTGACCATATAAAAGACTCAGTCTTATACATGAGAGATGCACAGAGGGAAATCTGCCGGCTGGCATCTAAAATAAGTGCATTATCTATCTCTGCTAGGAGATGCTTATGGACTCGCCAGTGGACTGGAGATGCAGATTCCAAAAGGCACATGGAAGTCTTGCCTTATAAGGGGGAGGAATAATTTGGGGATGGTCTCTCCGACCTAGTTTCCACAGCAACGTCTGGGAAGTCAGCATTTTTACCCCATGTCCCCTCACAGCCTAAGAAGGCGCCATTTTATCAAGTTCAGTCCTTTCGGTCCCAGAAAAACAAGCGGGGAAAAGGAGGGTCTTTTCTGTCAAGAGGCAGAGGCAGGGGAAAAAGGCTGCAGCAAACAGCAGGTTCCCAGGAACAAAAGTCCTCCCCCGCTTCCTCTTCCAAGTCCGCCGCATGACGGTGGGGCTTCACAGGCGGAGCCAGGTACGGTGGGGGCCCGCCTCAGGAATTTCAGCGATCAGTGGGCCCGCTCACAAGTGGATCCCTGGATCCTTCAAATAGTATCTCAGGGATACAGGCTGGAATTCGAGGCGACTCCACCCCGCCGTTTCCTAAAATCCGCCTTGCCGATTGCTCCCTCAGACAGGGAGGCGGTGCTAGCAGCGATTCACAAGCTGTATTCCCAGCAGGTGATAATCAAGGTACCCCTACTTCAACAAGGCCGGGGTTACTATTCCACACTATTTGTGGTGCCGAAACCGGACGGTTCGGTGAGACCCATTTTAAATTTGAAATCCTTGAACACATACATAAAAAAATTCAAGTTCAAGATGGAATCGCTCAGGGCGGTTATTGCAAGCCTGGACGAGGGGGATTACATGGTATCCCTGGACATCAAGGATGCTTACCTGCATGTCCCCATTTACAATTCTCACCAGGAGTACCTCAGATTTGTGGTACAGGACTGCCATTACCAATTCCAGACGCTGCCGTTTGGACTCTCCACGGCACCGAGGGTATTTACCAAGGTTATGGCGGAAATGATGATACTCCTTCGAAAAAAGGGAGTTTTAATTATCCCATACTTGGACGATCTCCTAATAAAGGCACGATCCAAGGAACAGTTGTTAGTGGGAGTAGCACTATCTCAGGAAGTGCTGAGCCAGCACGGCTGGATTCTGAATATCCCAAAGTCACAGCTGGTCCCCACGACACGTCTAATGTTCCTGGGAATGATTCTGGACACGGCCCAGAAAAAAGTGTTTTCTCCCGGTGGAGAAAGCCAGGGAGTTGTCTTCTCTAGTCAGAGACCTCCTAAAACCAAAACAGGTATCGGTGCATCACTGCACGCGGGTCCTGGGAAAGATGGTAGCTTCTTACGAAGCAATTCCATTCGGCAGGTTCCATGCCAGGATTTTTCAGTGGGACCTGTTGGACAAGTGGTCCGGATCGCATCTTCAGATGCATCGTTTAATAACCCTGTCTCCACGAACCAGGGTGTCTCTTCTGTGGTGGCTGCACAGTGCTCATCTTCTGGAGGGCCGCAGATTCGGCATACAGGACTGGGTCCTGGTGACCACGGATGCCAGCCTACGAGGCTGGGGGGCAGTCACAAAGGGAAGAAATTTCCAAGGACTATGGTCAAGTCAGGAGACTGCCCTTCACATAAATATTCTGGAACTAAGGGCCATTTACAATGCCCTAAGTCAAGCAAAATCCCTGCTCCTACACCAGCCGGTGCTGATCTAGTCAGACAACATCACGGCAGTCGCCCATGTGAATCGACAGGGCGGCACAAGAAGCAGGACGGCGATGGCAGAAGCCACAAAAATTCTCCGATGGGCGGAGAATCATGTACTAGCACGGTCAGCAGTGTTCATCCCGGGAGTGGACAACTGGGAAGCAGACTTTCTCAGCAGGCACGACCTCCACCCGGGAGAGTGGGGACTTCATCCAGAAGTCTTCCAAATGATTGTAAATCAATGGGGTCGTCCACAGGTGGACATGATGGCGTCCCGCCTAAACAAAAGACTAGAGAGGTATTGCGCCAGGTCAAGAGACCCTCAGGCGATAGCTGTGGACGCTCTAGTGACACCGTGGGTGTACCGGTCAGTTTATATGTTCCCTCCTCTACCTCTCATACCAAAGGTATTGAGAATAATAAGAAAGCGAGGAGTAAACAAAATTCTCGTGGTTCCGGATTGGCCGAGAAGAGCGTGGTACCCGGAACTTCAAGAGATGATCTCAGAGGACCCGTGGTCTCTGCCGCTCAGACAGGACCTGCTGCAGCAGGGCCCCTGTCTGTTCCAAGACTTACCGCGGCTGCGTTTGACGGCATGGCGGTTGAACGCCGGATCCTGAAGGAAAAGCGCATTCCGGAGGAAGTCATTCCTACGCTTATTAAAGCCAGGAAAGATGTTACGGCAAAGCATTATCACCGCATATGGCAGAAATATGTTGCATGGTGCGAGGCCAAAAAGGCCCCAACAGAGGAATTTCAACTAGGTCGATTTCTGCATTTCCTGCAAGCAGGAGTGAATATGGGCCTAAAACTGGGCTCCATTAAGGTACAGATCTCGGCTCTGTCGATTTTCTTTCAAAAAGAACTAGCTTCAGTACCTGAAGTTCAGACATTTGTGAAAGGAGTGCTGCATATTCAGCCCCCATTTGTGCCTCCTGTGGCACCTTGGGATCTCAACGTGATGTTGAGTTTCTTAAAATCACATTGGTTTGAGCCACTAAAAACCGTGGATCTGAAATATCTCACGTGGAAAGTGGTCATGTTATTGGCCTTGGCTTCAGCCAGGCGAGTGTCAGAGTTGGCGGCTTTATCATGAAAAGCCCTTATCTGATTTTCCATATGGATAGGGCAGAATTGAGGACTCGTCCCCAGTTTCTCCCTAAGGTGGTGTCAGCGTTTCACCTGAACCAGCCTATTGTGGTGCCTGCGACTACTAAGGATTTGGAGGACTCCAAGTTGCTAGACGTTGTCAGGGCCCTGAAAATATATGTTTCCAGGACGGCTGGAGTCAGAAAATCTGACTCGCTGTTTATCCTGTATGCACCCAACAAGCTGGGTGCTCCTGCTTCTAAGCAGACTATTGCTCGTTGGATTTGTAGTACAATTCAGCTTGCACATACTGTGGCAGGCCTGCCACAGCCAAAATCTGTCAATGCCCATTCCACAAGGAAGGTGGGCTCATCTTGGGCGGCTGCCCGAGGGGTCTCGGCTTTACAACTTTGCCGAGCAGCTACTTGGTCAGGGGCAAACACGTTTGCAAAATTCTACAAATTTGATACCCTGGCTGAGGAGGACCTGGAGTTCTCTCATTCGGTGCTGCAGAGTCATCCGCACTCTCCCGCCCGTTTGGGAGCTTTGGTATAATCCCCATGGTCCTTACGGAGTTCCCAGCATCCACTAGGACGTTAGAGAAAATAAGAATTTACTCACCGGTAATTCTATTTCTCGTAGTCCGTAGTGGATGCTGGGCGCCCATCCCAAGTGCGGTTTATCTGCAATACTTGTACATAGTTATTGTTAACTAAATCGGGTTATTGTTGAGCCATCTGTTGAGAGGCTCTATTGTTTCATACTGTTAACTGTGTTTCATATCACGAGTTGTACGGTGTGATTGGTGTGGCTGGTATGAGTCTTACCCGGGATTCAAAATCCTTCCTTATTGTGTACGCTCGTCCGGGCACAGTACCTAACTGAGGCTTGGAGGAGGGTCATAGTGGGAGGAGCCAGTGCACACCAGGTAGTCTAAGATCTTTCTAGAGTGCCCAGCCTCCTTCGGAGCCCGCTATTCCCCATGGTCCTTACGGAGTTCCCAGCATCCACTACGGACTACGAGAAATAGAATTACCGGTGAGTAAATTCTTATTTTACAATCATTCCGGTACTATTGCTCGACTGGCTATGGCGTCGGCCTGGGTTTGTAGTTCGGTTGTGGCATGGGCAGATTCCTTATCTACGGAAATTGACACTTTAGATAGGGACGCCATTCAAATGACCATAGAGCATATCAGAGATGCTGCCTTGTATATGAGGGATGCTCAGAGAGACATTTGTTTATTAAACTCCAGAATAAATGCTATGTCTATTTCTGCTAGGCGGCTCTTGTGGACCCGACAGTGGACGGGAGATGCCGATTCAAAGCGGCATATGGAGTCCTTGCCTTACAAAGGGGTGGAGTTGTTTGGAGACGGCCTCTCGGATCTTGTCGCTACGGCTGGTAAGTCAAATTTCTTACCCTATGTCCCCGCGCAGCATACAAAAAAGGCACCTCATTATCAAATGCAGTCCTTTCGTTCCAATAAAAACAAGAAGGCAGGGGAAAAAAGCTGCACACAGCTAGTTCCCAAGAGCAGAAGTCCTCCCCTGCGTCTGCAAAGTCCACCGCATGACGCTGGGGCTTTCCGAGGGGAGGCAGATCTGGTGGGGGCTCGTCTTCAATTTTTCAGCCACGTCTGGGTTCACTCGCAGGTGGATCCCTGGGCATTAGAGATTGTTTCTCAGGGATACAGGCTGGAATTCGAAGACTTGCCTCCTCGCCGATTTTTCAAATCGTCTCTGCCGGCTTCCCCGTCAGAAAGGGAGCTAGTGTTGGCAGCAATCCAAAAATTGTATATTCAACAGGTGATTGTCACAGTTCCTCATCTCCAGCAAGAAGAGGGATATTACTCAACCCTGTTTGTGGTCCCGAAACCGGACGGTTCGGTCAGACCCATTTTAAGCCTGAAATCTCTGAACCTGTACTTGAAGAGGTTCAAGTTCAAAATGGAATCACTCAGGGCGGTCATCGCCAGCCTGGAGGGGGGGATTGGATGGTGTCCCTGGACATAAAGGATGCTTACCTTCATGTTCCGATATTCCCCCCGCATCAGGCGTTCCTGAGATATGCAGTGCAGGACTGTCACTACCAATTTCAGACGTTGCCGTTTGGGCTTTCCACGGCCCCGAGAATTTTCACCAAGGTAATGGCGGAATTGATGGTGCTCCTGCGCAGGCAGGGGGTCACAATTATCCCATACTTGGACAATCTCCTCATAAAGGCGAGATCTCGGGAGAGGTTGCTGGACAGCGTGTCTCTGTCCATGAAGACGTTGCAGATACACGGCTGACCTTTTTGGGGCTGATTCTAGACACAGACCACAAAAAGGTTTTTCTTCCGATCGAAAAGGTTCAGGAACTCATAGCCATGGTCAGGAACCTATTAAAACCAAAAAAAGGTTTCAGTGCATCATTGCACGCGGGTCCTGGGGAAGATGGTGGCTTCCTACGAGGCCATCCCTTTCGGCAGGTTCCATGCGAGGACTTTTCAATGGGACCTCTTGGACAAGTGGTCCGGGTCCCATTTACAAATGCATCAAAGGATCACACTGTCTCCCAGGACCAGGGTATCTCTCCTGTGGTGGCTGAACAGTGCTCACCTACTAGAAGGTCGCAGGTTCGGCATTCAGGACTGAGTCCTGGTGACCACGGACGCAAGCCTCCGAGGCTGGGGAGCAGTGACACTGGGAAGAAATTTCCAAGGTCTCTGGTCAAGCCTAGAGTCTTGTCTCCACATCAACGTCCTGGAGTTGAGGGCCATATACAACGCCCTGCGTCAAGCGGAGGAATTGCTTCGGAGAAAACCGGTTCTGATTCAGTCAGACAATGTCACGGCAGTGGCTCATATAAACCGCCAAGGCGGAACAAGGAGCAGAATGGCCATGGCAGAAGCGACCAGGATTCTATGCTGGGCGGAAGGCCATGTAAGCGCGCTGTCAGCGGTGTTAATCCCGGGGGTGGACAACTGGGAGGCGGACTTCCTCAGCAGGCACGACCTGCATCCGGGAGAGTGGGGACTTCATCAAGAAGTCTTCGCACAGATCACGGATCGTTAGGGACTGCCTCAAATCGACATGATGGCATCCCGTCTAAACAAAAAGCTAAAACGGTATTGCGCCAGGTAAAGGGACCCTCAGGCGGTAGCGGTAGACGCTCTGGTGACACCTTATGTGTTTCCTCCTCTTCCTCTCATACCCAAGGTGTTGAGAATAATACGAAGAAGCAGGGTCAGAACAATACTCATTGTTCCGGATTGGCCACGGAGGACTTGGTATCCGGAGCTGCAAGAGTTGCTCGCAGGGGATCCGTGGCCTCTTCCTCTAAGGCAGGACCTGCTGCGGCAGGGGCCCTGTCTGTTCCAAGACTTACCGCAGCTACGTTTGACGGCATGGCGGTTGAACGCTGGAGCCTAGAGGAAAAAGGGATTCCGGAGGAAGTTATTCCTACCCTGATCAGGGCTAGGAAAGACGTGACGTTAAAACATTATCACCGTATATGGCGGAAATATGTTTCTTGGTGTGAGGCCAGAGCTGCTCCTACGGAGGAGTTCCATTTGGGCCGTCTACTTCACTTCCTTCAAACAGGAGTGACTTTGGGCCTAAAATTAGGGTCCATAAAGGTCCAGATTTCGGCCTTATCCATTTTCTTTCAAAGAGAATTGGCCTCTATTCCTGAAGTACAGACCTTTGTGAAGGGAGTGCTGCATATTCAGCCCCCTTTGTGCCTCCTGTGGCGCCTTGGGATCTTAACGTGGTGTTACGTTTTCTCAAGTCACCTTGGTTTGAACCACTCAAAACTGTGGAGTTGAAATACCTCACGTGGAAAGTGGTCATGTTGTTGGCGTTAGCTTCGGCAAGACGTGTTTCCGAATTGGTGGCTTTATCACATAAAAGCCCATACTTGGTTTTTCACGTGGTTAGGGCAGAGTTGAGGACTAGCGCTCACTTTCTGCCAAAAGTGGTCTCATCTTTTCATGTGAACCAACCTATTGTCGTGCCTGTGGCTACACGGGACTTGGAGGATTCCGAGTCCCTGGATGTAGTCAGGGCTTTGAAGATTTATGTGACCAGAACGGCTAGAATCAGGAAGACTGAAGCTTTGTTCGTTCTGTATGCGGCCAACAAAGTTGGCGCTCCTGCTTCAAAGCAGACTATTGCTCGCTGAATCTGTAACACGATTCAGCAGGCGCATTCTATGGCAGGATTGCCGTTACCGAAATCGGTTAAGGCCCACTCCACTAGGAAAGTGGTCTCTTCTTGGGCGGCTGCCCGAGGGGTCTCAGCATTACAGTTGTGCCGAGCAGCTACTTGGTCGGGGACAAACACCTTTTGCAAAGTTCTTTAAGTTTGATACCCTGACTGAGGAGGACCTCCTGTTTGCTCAATCGGTGCTGCAGAGTCATCCGCACTCTCCCGCCCGGTTGGGAGCTTTGGTATAATCCCCATGGTCCTTACGGAGTCCCAGCATCCTCAAGGACGTTAGAGAAAATAAGATTTTACTTACCGGTAAATCTATTTCTCGTAGTCCGTAGAGGATGCTGGGCGCCCGTCCCAAGTGCGGACTTCTTCTGCAAGACTTGTATATAGTTATTTCTTACATAAGGGTTATGTTATAGTTTTTCGGTGGAACCGTGGCTATGTTGTTGTTCATACTGTTAACTGGGTAAGTTTATCACAAGTTATACGGTGTGATTGGTGTGGCTGGTATGAATCTCGCCCTTAGATTTACAAAAATCCTTCCTTGTACTGTCCATCTCCTCTGGGCACAGTTTCCCTAACTGAGGTCTGGAGGAGGGGCATAGAGGGAGGAGCCAGTGCACACCCAGAGTCCAAAGCTTTTTTAAAGTGCCCTATCTCATGCGGAGCCCGTCTATTCCCCATGGTCCTTACGGAGTCCCAGCATCCTCTACGGACTACGAGAAATAGATTTACCGGTAAGTAAAAGCTTATTTTTTATCTTACAAGAGCGGGGACACATGCCCATCTTTAAAATGTATTGAATTTCAAAGTCTGACTTTGGGAGGTAATGTTGGTCTCCTTTCAAGGACATTGGTCCTTAATGATACGGCCAAGCGAAGAAGCCCACACCCATATACTGACTAGTCCGGCAGTAGATGGTCGCATGCCTATGTGAAACTGTTTGTGCATGCTTCGACTGAGCAGAGAAGCTATCATCGTAGAATCGTAACACTAGATAAATATCAGCATCCAAATAAATCCAGAGGATAGCACTGAACAGGAGACCAGGGCAATAGGAAGCCAAGGCAACAGCTGGGACAGGATCTTGTGCGGATGCAAGTCAGCAGATCAACAGGTGAAGGGTAGCCCTGAACAGGAGACTGAAGAGACCGCGCTGACTCTGTGGACATTATGCTTTCGTAAATATGACTACATACCCAATTTATAAGGATCTTGGAAGTCAGAGTTTTTATGCAACCATATTCAAGAACAAGGATGTAGACTGAGCCCAAATATAATAGCCTGCGATTTGTTTGCATTTCTGCTATTGCGACAAGGTACCTGCTAGATTTAAATTAACTTAAAGTTATACCAGTTTCGTTATTCTTTAAAACGAACTGCCGCTTTAAATCTTGCAACTTGCGCCACAGTATCAGCGCCGATGCCCGCAAGTTGCTGGTTATTACACTAGAGCCTGAATGTACTGGTTATTACACTAGGGCCTGAATGTACATGACCATGCATCAACTCTATACATTGTAAGCTTGCGAGCAGGGCCTTCCTACCTCTGTCTGCTTAGATTTTAAGCACTGATCTCTCCGTGTGTACCCCCTCCTTAAGACTGAGCTGATAATCTTTTCTCCCTTCCGCATTATCTCACTTCCCACAATTTGATTATCTATTGATGGCACTACTATCTCCTCTAGCCCCAAGTGCGCTGTCTTGGCGTAATCCTTGACTCCTCCCTCTACTTCATGCCATACATTCAGTACCTCTCACAAACCTGTCGTTTCCATCTCAAAAACATGTCCAGGATCAGACCCTTTCTCTCCCAGGATGCTACCAAGACCCTCATCCACTCACTGGTCATCTTCAGATTTGACTGCTGTAATCTCCTCCTTTCAGGCCTACCTGACGTCCACCTTTCTCCATGCCATTCTATCGTTTGCTGGTTATCTTCCTGTCCAAATGTACTACATCCACCTCCCCTCTCTTGCAAACCCTTCACTGGCTCCCCTTCCCATTCAGAATCCAACTCAATCTGCTCACACTCGTCTTCAAAGCCCTCACCCACTCTTCTCCCTCTTACATCTCTGACCTCATCTCTCTCTACACTACCACCACTTCGCTATGCTAATGCGTGCTGTCTCTCCTACCAACTGATTACCTCCTCCCACTCCTTCTTACAAGATTTTGCACATGCTGCTCCCTATCTCTGGAATTCTCTACATCTCCCCATCCGACTCTCCACCTTTCTACAAAACTTCAAATGGGCTCTCAAGACCCACTTCTTCACCAATCTCAGCCAACTCTCCTCCTAACCCTCTTGTTCATGCTCATGGTCTACCCTTCCTATGTCACCCCCATGTGTTAGCCCTTCACCTTTTAGATTGTAAGCTCGCATGAGCAGGGCCTTCTCCCCCTCGTATGCCTTTCCTTCTCTTACTTACACTATCTTTTACTCAATACTCCCTTTCATGGCACCTAACCCCTGGTTTTCTGTATATACCTTGTACTTGTCCTATATTGTCTCAAACTGTAAGTGCTTTTTTCTTGTTTTGTGTCAGCATCCGGAGTCTTACCTCCAGTTCTGATCCCTGCGGCCTTCCTGTTAGCCGGCTGGTGTCGCTGCGGCGGATAGGAGCTGCGGTAGCTGGGTCCTCCGGTGCGGCGGCCGGGTGTCTGGAGGCCGGGTCCTGGGGAGCGGAGCATGGCAGCCGGAGGTGTCTGTTTCCAAGTGTTCTGTTGCTGGAGTGCAGTGTCTGAGAGGCTGAGGCCTGAGGTAGTGGCTGTGTGCTTATTCCACATGTGTCCTCTGTGCAGGGAGCCGCCATGTTGGAGATCAAGCTGCGCATCGCTATCGCTGTAGGGGGTACACCCGGAGCGATAATGCTTAAATTCTAAGCATTCTAGTCAGATTGCTTAGAATATCGCTCCGTGTGTACCCCCCTTATGGGCCAAATGTAATAGAGTGAGAGTTTCAGAAAGTGAGAGATTTGGTATTTAGCTTCCCTAATGGGCTAAAGTGATAACATCAGAACTTACTGTTTATACACTTGTTTACAGTGGTTTCTACACATATCAACACACCTTCGCATTATTAGAAGTCACTGAGTCATTCCATGACCACATACTATAGGAGGCATAAGGCCACAGGCCAAGGGCTTTTATATACAGTATGTCATGAATTTCAGTGGGGACGGTGGTCTCACAGTGGGTGCATTATTCCTTCTTAATATACAAGTAGTAGTTTTGACACAGAAATTAACCTTTTAGTGTCTCAATTATATTATTGTTACTAAATATTGTACTAAATTACAGTTTGATGTAAACACATCTGTGATAGGATTGTGCATAAGGGACCATGCTGTCATGGGGTCATGTACAGGACTGATGCTGGGTGGTTGCGTATGATGTCGGGCAGGATGTAATTAAGTCCAAGTTTAGCGGCTGTGCAGGACGCCAGCCGAACTTTGATATTTTTGTTTGGTTTTGTTTTAAAGGGGCAATTATTTACAAGACTAAACCATGTCTTGTAACTTATTGCCTCTTTAAAAGAAAAGTCAATGTTCGGCCGGCATCCCGCACTGCTGCCGAACTCCTGACTTCATTACATCCTATCCAATATCTGCTGTAAATTTGATGAAGCGATTGAAGAATGAAACAGGGTCTAATACATACAGTATAAATGTGAACTGTAGTTGTGTCACTCTCTGGCATGGATAAGATGTCCTAATATGGCCATGTTGAAATATATATTTGTTAACTAGGGAAGACAGGTTTTCAAAATGAAGAATCTTTTTGATTATACATAATGGGAGACTAGCAGAAACCAGTATTTGTTAATTATACCATATTATGTCACATTAACTCACCAGGGCCATTTTCACTTGTTCCAATATTGCTCTAGTATCCCACTGTCTGTCTAAAGACATTGATCAAATTATCACACCAGACTGGCATGTGAGACTGCAGCCAGGATCCAGCCCTAATAATATTACATAGTTTAGGTCAGACTTATAACCAGAATAGATGATTCAGTATTTAATCCTAGTGCTGGCAGGAACTTTCAGTTAAATGATCAAGAATTTATTTTTTTTGATCATTCACTTCCAGAGCATTGATTTTGAAATGTCAGATGCCAGCAATTTTTTTTAGGAGCCTTGGCTAACTAACTCCAGCCCCGACATAACGGTTGAATTATTATTTATTATTAATATTTTTATTATAAAATGTGGTGATAACAGTAAAATTGGCTTCCCATGCCATACACTAGCAGTAGTAGAATGATTGTTTAAGGAGGTAGTAGTTTGAGCGGAATCTGTAATTCTGTCATTAGCCATAACCAGGTTAAAACAGTTTTATCTACCTATAACAAGTTGTCCATCGAGTTCAACCTTTGTTGTGATCCTATACTGTTATGAATGTAACCAAAGCATACCTGTAGTAACTCAATACAGTTTTTTTAAAATGTTATATCCCTGGATATCTTTCAGTTAAAAATGTATTCAACCCATTTTTAAACTCAATTACTGAGTCTGCCATTACTACCTTCTCTGGCAAGGTGATCCTTACTGGGAAGAATCCCCTCTTTGGGTATTTACATTTTCTCTGACGTCCTAGTGGATGCTGGGACTCCGTAAGGACCATGGGGAATAGCGGCTCCGCAGGAGACAGGGCACAAAATAAAAGCTTTAGGATCAGGTGGTGTGCACTGGCTCCTCCCCCTATGACCCTCCTCCAAGCCTCAGTTAGATTTTTGTGCCCGGCCGAGAAGGGTGCAATCTAGGTGGCTCTCCTGAGCTGCTTAGAATAAAAGTTTAGTTAGGTTTTTTATTTTCAGTGAGTCCTGCTGGCAACAGGCTCACTGCATCGTGGGACTAAGGGGAGAAGAAACGGACTCACCTGAGTGCAGAGTGGATCGGGTTTCTTAGGCTACTGGACACTAGCTCCAGAGGGATGATCACAGGTTCAGCCTGGATGGGTCACCGGAGCCGCGCCGCCGTCCCCCTTACAGAGCCAGAAGAGACGAAGAGGTCCGGTGAAATCGGCGGCAGAAGACATCCTGTCTTCAGACTAAGGTAGCGCACAGCACCGCAGCTGTGCGCCATTGCTCTCAGCACACTTCACACTCCGGTCACTGAGGGTGCAGGGCGCTGGGGGGGGAGCGCCCTGAGACGCAATATAACAGAATACCTTAGGTGGCAAAACAGAATACATCACATATAGCTCCTGGGATATATGGATGTATTTTAATCCCCTGCCATTTTACACAAAAAAGCGGGAGATAAGGACGTCGTGAAGGGGCGGAGCCTATCTCCTCAGCACACAAGCGCCATTTTCCCTCACAGCTCCGCTGGAAGGACGGCTCCCTGACTCTCCCCTGCAGTCCTGCTTCAGAATCAGGGTAAAAAAGAGAAGGGGGGGCATTTTTTGGCAGCAAATAACGATAATAACAGCAGCTATAAGGGAATAACACTTATATAAGGTTATCCCTGTATATATATATATATATATATAGCGCTGGGTGTGTGCTGGCAGACTCTCCCTCTGTCTCTCCAAAGGGCTAAGTGGGGTCCTGTCCTCTATCAGAGCATTCCCGGTGTGTGTGTGCTGTGTCGGTACGCGTGTGTCGACATGTATGAGGAGGAAAATTATGTGGAGGCGGAGCAGTTGCCTGTGTTGGTGATGTCACCCCCTAGGGAGTCGACGCCTGACTGGATGATTGTATTTAAACAATTAAGTGATAATGTCAGCAATTTGCAAAAAACTGTTGACGACATGAGACAGCCGGCAAATCAATTAGTGCCTGTCCAGGCGTCTCAGACACCGTCAGGGGCGCTAAAACGCCCGTTACCTCAGTGGGTCGACACAGACCCTGACACAGATACTGAGTCTAGTGTCGACGGTGACGAGACAAACGTAATGTCCAGTAGGGCCACACGTTACATGATCACGGCAATGAAAGAGGCATTGAACCTTTCTGACACTACAAGTACCACAAAGAAGGGTATTATGTGGGGTGAGAAAAAACTACCAATATTTTTTCCTGAGTCAGAGGAAATAAATGAGGTGTGTGAAAAAGCGTGGGTTTCCCCCGATAAAAAACAGCTAATTTCTAAAAAATTATTAGCATTATATCCTTTCCCGCCAGAGGTTAGGGCGCGTTGGGAAACACCCCCTAGGGTAGATAAGGCGCTCACACGTGTATCAAAACAAGTAGCGTTACCGTCTCCTGATACGGCTACCCTAAAAGAACCAGCTGATAGAAGGCTGTAAAATATCCTAAAAAGTATATACACACATACTGGTGTTATACTGCGACCAGCAATCGCCTCAGCCTGGATGTGCAGTGCTGGAGTCGCATGGTCGGAGTCCCTGACCGAGAATATTGATACCCTGGATAGGGACAATATTTTGTTAACTATAGAATATTTAAAGGATGCATTACTATATATGCGTGATGCACAGAGGGATATTTGCACCCTGGCATCAAGAGTAAGTGCTATGTCCATCTCTGCCAGAAGAGCGTTATGGACGCGACAGTGGTCAGGGGATGCGGATTCCAAACGGCACATGGAAGTATTGCCGTATAAAGGGGAGGAGTTATTTGGGGCTGGTCTATCGGACCTGGTGGCCACGGCAACGGCTGGAAAATCCACCTTTTTACCCCAGGTCACTCCACATCAGCAGAAAAAGACACCGTCTTTTCAAACTCAGTCCTTTCGTTCCCATAAGTACAAGCGAGCAAAAGGCCACTCTTTTCTGCCCCGGGGCAGAGGAAGAGGAAAAAGACTGCACCATGCAGCCGCTTCACAGGAGCAGAAGCCCTCCCCTGCTTCTGCCAAGTCTTCAGCATGACGCTGGGGCTTTACAAGCAGACTCCGATATGGTGGGGGCCCGTCTCAAGAATTTCAACGCGCAGTGGGCTCACTCGCAAGTGGATCCCTGGATTCTACAGGTAGTATCGCAGGGGTACAAACTGGAATTCGAGGCGTTTCCCCCTCGTCGTTTCCTGAAGTCTGCTTTACCAAAGTCTCCCTCCGACAGGGAGGCAGTTTTGGAAGCCATTCACAAGCTGTATTCCCAGCAGGTGATAATCAAGGTACCCCTCCTGCAACAAGGAAAGGGGTATTATTCCACGCTGTTTGTGGTACCGAAGCCGGACGGCTCGGTGAGACCAATTTTAAATCTGAAATCCTTGAACACTTACATAAAAAGGTTCAAATTCAAGATGGAGTCACTCAGAGCAGTGATAGCAAACCTGGAAGAAGGGGACTATATGGTGTCTCTGGACATCAAAGATGCTTATCTCCACGTCCCGATATACCCTTCTCACCAAGGGTACCTCAGGTTTGTAGTACAAAACTGTCATTATCAGTTTCAGACGCTGCCGTTTGGATTGTCCACGGCACCTCGGGTCTTTACCAAGGTAATGGCCGAAATGATGATTCTTCTACGAAGAAAAGGCATTTTAATTATCCCTTACTTGGACGATCTCCTGATAAGGGCAAGATCCAGGGAACAGTTAGAAGTCGGAGTAGCACTATCTCAGGTAGTGTTACGTCAGCACGGGTGGATTCTAAATATTCCAAAATCGCAGCTGATTCCAACGACACGTCTACTGTTCCTAGGAATGATTCTGGACACAGTCCAGAAGAAGGTGTTTCTCCCGGAGGAGAAGGCCAGGGAGTTATCCGAGCTAGTCAGGAACCTCCTAAAACCAGGACAGGTCTCAGTGCATCAGTGCACAAGGGTCCTGGGGAAAATGGTGGCTTCTTACGAAGCGATTCCATTCGGAAGATTCCATGCAAGAACATTTCAGTGGGATCTACTGGACAAATGGTCCGGATCGCATCTGCTGATGCATCAGCGGATAACCCTGTCGCCAAGGACAAGGGTGTCTCTCCTGTGGTGGCTGCAGAGTGCTCATCTACTAGAGGGCCGCAGATTTGGCATTCAGGATTGGATCCTGGTAACCACGGATGCCAGCCTGAGAGGCTGGGCAGGGCCTGTGGTCAAGCTTGGAAACGTCTCTTCATATAAACATTCTGGAACTAAGGGCCATTTACAATGCCCTAAGTCAAGCAAAACCTCTGCTTCAGGGTCAGGCGGTGTTGATCCAATCGGACAACATCACGTCAGTCGCCCACGTAAACAGACAGGGCGGCACGAGAAGCAGGAGGGCAATGGCAGAAGCTGCAAGGATTCTTCGCTGGGCGGAAAATCATGTGATAGCACTGTCAGCAGTATTCATTCCGGGAGTGGACAACTGGGAAGCAGACTTCCTCAGCAGACACGACCTTCACCCGGGAGAGTGGGGACTTCACCCAGAAGTCTTCCACCTGATTGTAAACCGTTGGGAAAAACCAAAGGTGGACATGATGGCGTCACGTCTAAACAAAAAACTGGACAGATATTGCGCCAGGTCAAGGGACCCTCGGGCAATAGCAGTGGACGCTCTGGTAACGCCGTGGGTGTACCAGTCAGTGTATGTGTTCCCTCCTCTGCCTCTCATACCAAAAGTACTGAGAATCATAAGAAGGAGAGGAGTAAGAACTATACTCGTGGTTCCGGATTGGCCAAGACGGACTTGGTACCCGGAACTTCAAGAGATGCTCACGGACGAACCGTGGCCTCTACCTCTAAGAAAGGACCTGCTACTGCAGGGGCCTTGTCTGTTCCAGGACTTACCGCGGCTGCGTTTGACGGCATGGCGGTTGAACGCCGGATCCTGAGGGAAAAAGGCATTCCAGAAGAAGTCATCCCTACTCTGGTCAAAGCCAGGAAGGACGTAACCGCAAAACATTATCACCGCATTTGGCGTAAATATGTTGCGTGGTGTGAGGCCAAGAAGGCCCCTACAGAGGAATTTCAACTGGGTCGTTTCCTTCATTTCCTGCAAACAGGACTGTCTATGGGCCTAAAATTAGGGTCCATTAAGGTTCAAATTTCGGCCCTGTCGATTTTCTTCCAGAAAGAACTGGCTTCAGTACCTGAAGTTCAGACATTTGTAAAAGGGGTGCTGCACATACAGCCTCCTTTTGTGCCTCCAGTGGCACCTTGGGATCTCAATGTGGTGTTGAGTTTTCTAAAGTCACATTGGTTTGAACCACTTTCCACTGTGGACTTAAAATATCTCACATGGAAGGTGTCGATGCTGTTAGCCTTGGCTTCAGCCAGGCATGTGTCAGAATTGGCGGCTTTATCATATAAAAGCCCTTACTTAATTTTTCATTCTGACAGGGCGGAATTGAGGACTCGTCCTCAATTTCTACCTAGGGTGGTTTCTGCATTTCACATGAACCAACCTATTGTGGTACCTGCGGCTACCAGGGACTTAGAGGACTCTAAGTTGCTTGACGTTGTCAGGGCCTTGAAAATATATGTTTCCAGGACGGCTGGAGTCAGAAAATCTGACTCGCTGTTTATCCTGTATGCACCCAACAAGCTGGGTGCTCCTGCTTCTAAGCAGACGATTGCTCGTTGGATTTGTAGTACAATTCAGCTTGCACATTCTGTGGCAGGATTGCCACAGCCAAAATCAGTAAAAGCCCATTCCACAAGGAAAGTGGGCTCATCTTGGGCTGCTGCCCGAGGGGTCTCGGCTTTACAACTTTGCCGAGCAGCTACTTGGTCAGGGGCAAACACGTTTGCTAAATTCTACAAATTTGATACCCTGGCTGAGGAGGACCTGGAGTTCTCTCATTCGGTGCTGCAGAGTCATCCGCACTCTCCCGCCCGTTTGGGAGCTTTGGTATAATCCCCATGGTCCTTACGGAGTCCCAGCATCCACTAGGACGTCAGAGAAAATAAGATTTTACTTACCGATAAATCTATTTCTCGTAGTCCGTAGTGGATGCTGGGCGCCCATCCCTAGTGCGGATTGTCTGCAATACTTGTATATAGTTATTGTTACAAAGATTCGGGTTATTATTGTTGTGAGCCATCTTTTCAGAGGCTCCTTTGCGTTTATCATACTGTTAACTGGGTTCAGATCACAAGTTGTACGGTGTGATTGGTGTGGCTGGTATGAGTCTTACCCGGGATTCAATATCCTTCCTTATTATGTACGCTCGTCCGGGCACAGTATCCTAACTGAGGCTTGGAGGAGGGTCATAGGGGGAGGAGCCAGTGCACACCACCTGATCCTTAAGCTTTTATTTTGTGCCCTGTCTCCTGCGGAGCCGCTATTCCCCATGGTCCTTACGGAGTCCCAGCATCCACTACGGACTACGAGAAATAGATTTATCGGTAAGTAAAATCTTATTTTTTTGTCTTTTAACCCCAGAGAGTGTCCGCGTGACCTCTTGTATAGGTTTCCTAATAAACAAATCGCCTGACCGCTCCATGTATTGTATATGTGTGTGTATATGTGTGTGTGTGTGTGTGTGTGTATGTATGTGTGTGTATATATATATATATATATATGTGTGTGTACGTACGTATACATACATACATACATACATACATACATACACATGTATGTGTGTATACATACACACACATATATAAGTATGTGTGTATATATATATATATATACATACACACACACGTGTGTGTGTGTGTGTGTGTGTATATGTGTATATATATATATATATATATATATATATATATATATATATATATATATATATATATATATATATATATATATATATATATATAATATTAGGGGACAGCTTATCGGCGCTTAACCGCGATCCCAAATTGTACTAGAGTGCAGGCCAGGATGTTTATGAATGAGCAATCAAAAGGTCTCCTTTTTCTAGACACTCCCTTTAATATATTCGGGCGTCAGCTACACCTTAAAGAAAGAAGCATTGGTAAGGTGCTTCATGTACAGTGTAAAAGAAAAAGAGGATAAGGTGATTTTAAGCGACCAGTGGTGTCTTAAACTAGGAGGAGACTCAAATTAAAAGTAAAAATTTTTTTTTAATAAAATGTAATTAGCACCAATACAAAAGTAAATAAAATAGTAGCCCTTTGCAAGGAGCCAAAAAATTAATAAGAAATCACTAGAACTGCATATAAAACATAAGTTAGTATAAAATTGATAGTACAAACTTGGATAAGACAGGAGGAAAAAAATGTCCTAACAGTAAAAAATTGGAAATAAGATCAGCATAAAAAGTGTATAAATAAGGTTCTTAGCTTTTTGAGAGAGTATGTAGCATAACATCCAACGCGTTTCGTCCTATCTGGACTTCATCAAGGGGTGACAGGCAACTGGGACAGCTCATCTATATATACCTGTGTTAGTGAGGAAGTGATAGCTACATCACTTCCTGCCAATTAACCGGTATCAAACTTCATATACTGTTTAAACATATCAAAACAGAGTGACACTACTCCTACAACATAGTGTCATTATGCTGTGCAAAACCGCTTTGTAAACAACTGTTTATATGTGTTAAAGTTTGTAAAATACACTGTTGAAGTTCATAATCCCGGACTTCCTGTCCGGATCGTGGGTGACGTCACGTCCGCCCCATTTCCGGCGTCCGGCAGTCTCCATTGCGCATGCGCTGAGTGCGGGTTATGGAAAGTTAATGTCCGACGTCAAATGCGCATGCGCCTGTTCTCCCATCCGATAACAGCGGTTGGAAACGTGCACATAGTAGCGGCGGCCATTTTCTTGGAGTATATTCCCCCAGGCATCTATTTGTTCAGTCATGTGGTCGCGGCGGCCATTTTGGATGTGACAGTTCATAATGGGAATATGCTCATAACCGAAAATGAAGAGAGAAACGTAAATTCAGAAATATTATTTATACGAATGTATAGAATGTAAAGATGCCGAGATTACAGAGGAACACAGAATTTTTTTTATGTGAATTGATGAATTTTATTTTGAAACGGAATTATTTAAAATTTTTAGACACTTACCTTTTACAAATCTGTGGAACCGCCATGGGTACAATTTTCGCGCCCAGTTTTGCTAATCTTTTTATGGGAAATTGGGAAAATGAGTACATTTTTAAGGACCACCCGTTCCAACAAAATATTGCATTCTATAAACGCTATATAGATGACATTTTACTTGTGTGGGATGCTGACTGTGCAAGTTTTAAGGAATTTTTTATGTATTTATCCAATAATTCCATGAATCTTCAATTCACTGCAAAGGAAAGCACAGAGAAGATAGAATTCCTTGATTTGGTTTTGACACATACGGGCAATGAAGTGATTACGAAGAACTACATTAAGGAAGTGGATATGAACAGTTATGTACATTATCGAAGCAATCACAGTCAACAATGGAAGAATAGCATCCCCTTTTCACAGTTCAACAGAATTGCTCGGAACTGTAAGGATACTGAAGACCGAGATCAGCAACTACAGGTATACACTGAAAGATTCAGGGAAAAAGGTTATCCGAACCATCTCTTGGAAGAAGCAAATCTGAAGGCCAAGAATTTGAAGAGGAAACAACTTCTGAAATATAAATCCAAGGAAAAAGGAGATGACACAGTGCGATTTGTCACCACGTACAGCAGACATGAGAACATTATTAAGAAAACACTGGAACATCCTCCTTATGGATCCTATTTTAAATGCGTTGGATGTTATAAATGTGGCCGCTGCAATGTATGCCGGTACGTACACCCTATTAGGAAAACCTTCAAGAATACCAATGGATCCAAAGAGTATAAGATCAAGCAGTTCATCAACTGTAATACGGTGTCAGTGATTTACATGCTGGAGTGCTCGTGTGGGATGAAGTATATAGGGAAAACGAAAAGACCTTTAAAAATCCGTATTCAGGAACATGTAAGAAACATTAAAAACAAAGTACTAACACATGCAGTACCGAAACACTTCCATGCCTGCCACAACTCGGATCCTGACGAATTAACCTTCAAGGGCATTGAGCTAGTCTCATTGGGCGAGAGAGGTGGTGATCTTTCTAACCTTTTATCGAAAAGGGAAATTTTCTGGATCTTTGAACTCAACACCTTGCACCCTGACGGCTTCAATGAGGGCTATGAAATAGCCCCCTTTTTGTAACGTAAGCTGACCACACCTGTTCTTCCCACTTGGGCAACCTGTCTCTTCTTCCTTTTTGTAATTTCCACTACGGTCACTTCCCCTACCACGTCGTTATATTATACCTCCAAAAACCACGCCAATACTACAGCCATACCGCACTGGAGATGCCCAACTCCGTTCGATCTTGGAAGCCAAGCAGTGCTGGGCCCAACTAGTACATAGATGGGGAACCATCATGGAAGACTGGGTGCTGTAATTCTCTTGAGCAAGGGATAGGAGGATATTGTATTAATTAATATATACCCTCTCTCACCTTCCCATGGGAATTTCGGTGCAAATATGCTTTTAATACACACTAATTATGCTAATACCTGAATTTTGCTCATCACGAATTAGTATGTCTGCTGCTATACCAGCTCCATGTGTGAATGACTATATTCACATTCATCTCCTTGCGTAGCTGCATGCATACAAGTTGTATGACTGTAAACAATCAGCACAATTAGGCCTTATCCTCTACATTATGAAATATTTGATGTCTTCTTCCCCCTAACGTTGTAATTCTAACTATTAGCTAGGCATCTAATTGCATGGGCTGTTTAAATATTCCTATACCTGGGACAAGGGTTAATAGTAGAACTGAATAGAAATATGAAACATTCGTATAAATAATATTTCTGAATTTACGTTTCTCTCCATTTTCGGTTATGAGCATATTCCCATTATGAACGGTCACATCCAAAATGGCCGCCGCGACCACATGACTGAACAAATAGATGCCTGGGGGAATATACTCAAAGAAAATGGCCGCCGCTACTATGTGCACGTTTCCAACCGCTGTTATCGGATGGGAGAACAGGCGCACGCGCATTTGACGTCGGACATGAACTTTCCATAACCCGCACTCAGCGCATGCGCAATGGAGACTGCCGGACGCCGGAAGTGGGGCGGACGTGACGTCACCCACGATCCGGACAGGAAGTCCGGGATTATGAACTTCAACAGTGTATTTTACAAACTTTAACACATATAAACAGTTGTTTACAAAGCGGTTTTGCACAGCATAATGACACTATGCTGTAGGAGTAGTGTCACTTTGTTTTGATATGTTTAAACAGTATATGAAGTTTGATGCCTGTTAATTGGCAGGAAGTGATGTAGCTATCACTTCCTCATTAACACAGGTATATATAGATGAGCTGTCCCAGTTGCCTGTCACCCCTTGATGAAGTCCAGATAGGACGAAACGCGTTGGATGTTATGATACATACCCTCTCAAAAAGCTAAGAACCTTATTTATACACTTTTTATGCTGATCTTATTTCCAATTTCTCTGACGTCCTAGTGGATGCTGGGGACTCCGTCAGGACCATGGGGAATAGCGGCTCCGCAGGAGACAGGGCACAAAATTTAAAAGTTTGACCACTTGGTGGTGTGTACTGGCTCCTCCCCCTATGACCCTCCTCCAAGCCTCAGTTAGGTTTTTGTGCCCGTCCGAGCAGGGTGCAATCTAGGTGGCTCTCATAAAGAGCTGCTTAGAGTAAAAGTTTTGATAGTTTTATTATTTTCAGTGAGTCCTGCTGGCAACAGGCTCACTGCAACGAGGGACCTAGGGGAGAAGAAGTGAACTCACCTGCGTGCAGGATGGATTTGCTTCTTAGGCTACTGGACACTAGCTCCAGAGGGACGATCACAGGTACAGCCTGGATGGGTCACCGGAGCCGCGCCGCCGACCCCCTTGCAGATGCCGAAGTAAGAAGAGGTCCAGAAACCGGCTGCTGAAGGCTTTTCAGTCTTCATGAGGTAGCGCACAGCACTGCAGCTGTGCGCCATTGCGCTCAGGCACACTTCACACCGGCGGTCACTGAGGGTGCAGGGCGCTGGGGGGGGCGCCCTGGGCAGCAATGTTAATACCTTTCTGGCTAAAAAGAATACATCACATATAGTCCATGAGGCTATATGGATGTATTTCACCCCTGCCAGGTTTCAGAAAAACCGGGAGAAGAGCCCGCCGGAATAGGGGGCGGGGCCTATCTCCTCAGCACACAGCGCCATTTTCCTACACAGCTCCGCTGCTAGGAAGGCTCCCAGGCTCTCCCCTGCACTGCACTACAGAAACAGGGTAAAAAACAGAGAGGGGGGGCATTTTTTGGCGATATTATTATATATATTTAAGCAGCTATAAGGAAACAACACTTATATAAGGTTGTTCCTATATAATTATAGCGCTTTGGTGTGTGCTGGCAAACTCTCCCTCTGTCTCCCCAAAGGGCTAGTGGGGTCCTGTCTTCTATCAGAGCATTCCCTGTGTGTCTGCTGTGTGTCGGTACGTGTGTGTCGACATGTATGAGGACGATGTTGGTGTGGAGGCGGAGCAATTGCCGGTAATGGTGATGTCACCCCCTAGGGAGTCGACACCGGAATGGATGGCTTTGTTTATGGAATTACGTGATAATGTCAGCACGCTGCAAAAGTCGGTTGACGACATGAGACGACCGGCAAACCAGTTAGTACCTGTACAGGCGTCTCAAACACCGTCAGGGGCTGTAAAACGCCCTTTGCCTCAGTCGGTCGACACAGACCCAGACACGGACACCAAATCTAGTGTCGACGGTGAAGAAACGAACGTATTTTCCAGTAGGGCCACACGTTATATGATCACGGCAATGAAGGAGGCTTTGCATATCTCTGATACTGCAAGTACCACAAAAAGGAGTATTATGTGGGGTCTGAAAAAACTACCTGTAGTTTTTCCTGAATCAGAGGAATTGAATGACGTGTGTGATGAAGCGTGGGTTACCCCTGATAAAAAACTGCTAATTTCAAAGAAGTTATTGGCGTTATACCCTTTCCCGCCAGAGGTTAGGGCGCGCTGGGAAACACCCCCTAGGGTGGACAAGGCGCTCACACGTTTATCCAAACAAGTGGCGTTACCGTCTCCTGATACGGCCGCCCTCAAGGATCCAGCTGATAGGAGGCTGGAAAATACTCTAAAAAGTATATACACACATACTGGTGTTATACTGCAACCAGCAATCGCCTCAGCCTGGATGTGCAGTGCTGGGGTGGCTTGGTCGGATTCCCTGACTAAAAATATTGATACCCTGGATAGGGACAGTATTTTATTGACTATAGAGCAATTAAAGGATGCATTCCTTTTATATGCGAGATGCACAGAGGGATATCTGCACTCTGGCATCAAGAGTAAGTGCGATGTCCATATCTGCCAGAAGAAGTCTATGGACACGACAGTGGTCAGGCGATGCGGATTCCAAACGGCATATGGAAGTATTGCCGTATAAAGGGGAGGAATTATTTGGGGTCGGTCTATCGAATTTGGTAGCCACGGCAACAGCCGGGAAGTCCACCTTTTTATCTCAAGTCCCCTCCCAGCAGAAAAAGACGCAGTCTTTTCAGCCGCAGTCCTTTCGTTCCTATAAGAACAAGCGAGCAAAAGGACATTCATATTTGCCCCGAGGCAAAGGAAAGGGTAAGAGACTGCAGCAAGCAGCCCCTTCCCAGGAGCAGAAGTCCTCCCCGGCTTCTGCAAAGGCCTCAGCATGACGCTGGGACCTTGCAAGCGGACTCAGGGGCGGTGGGGGGTCGCCTCAAGAATTTCAGCGCACAGTGGGCTCACTCGCAGGTGGACCCCTGGATCCTGCAGGTAGTATCTCAGGGTTACAGGTTGGAATTCGAGAAGTCTCCCCCTCGCCGGTTCCTAAAATCTGCTTTGCCAACGTCTCCCTCAGACAGGGCGACGGTATTGGAAGCCATTCACAAGCTGTATTCTCAGCAGGTGATAATCAAGGTACCCCTTCTACAACAGGGAAAGGGGTATTACTCCACGCTATTTATGGTACCGAAGCCGGACGGCTCGGTAAGACCTATTCTAAATCTGAAATCTCTGAACCTGTACATACAAAAATTCAAGTTCAAGATGGAGTCACTCAGAGCAGTGATAGCGAATCTGGAAGAAGGGGATTTTATGGTGTCCTTGGACATCAAGGATGCTTACCTTCATGTCCCAATTTGCCCTTCACACCAAGGGTACCTCAGGTTCGTGGTACAAAACTGTCATTATCAGTTTCAGACGCTGCCGTTTGGATTGTCCACGGCACCCAGGGTCTTTACCAAGGTAATGGCCGAAATGATGATCCTTCTTCGAAGAGAAGGCGTATTAATTATCCCTTACTTGGACGATCTCCTGATAAGGGCAAGATCCAGAGAACAGCTGGAGGTCGGAGTAGCACTAACTCAAGTAGTGCTCCAACAGCACGGGTGGATTCTGAATTTTCCAAAATCCCAACTGATCCCGACGACACGTCTGCTGTTCCTAGGGATGATTCTGGACACTGTTCAGAAAAAGGTATTTCTTCCGGAGGAGAAAGCCAGGGAGTTATCCGAACTCGTCAGGAACCTCCTAAAACCAGGGACAGTGTCTGTGCATCAATGCACAAGAGTCCTGAAAAAAAGGGTCTCTCTGCTATGGTGGTTGCAGAGTGCTCATCTGTTAGAGGGCCGCAGATTCGGCATACAGAACTGGGTCCTAGTGACCACGGATGCCAGCCTGAGAGGCTGGGGAGCGGTCACACAAGGAAGAAACTTCCAGGGCGTGTGGTCAAGCCTGGAAACGTCTCTTCACATAAATATACTGGAACTAAGAGCAATCTACAATGCTCTAAGCCTGGCAAACCCTCTGCTTCAGGGTCAGCCGGTGTTGATCCAGTCGGACAACATCACGGCAGTCGCCCACATAAACAGACAGGGCGGCACAAGAAGCAGGAGGGCAATGGCAGAGGCTGCAAGGATTCTTCGCTGGGCGGAAAATCATGTGATAGCACTGTCAGCAGTGTTCATCCCGGGAGTGGTCAACTGGGAAGCAGACTTCCTCAGCAGACACGATCTTCACCCGGGAGAGTGGGGACTTCATCCAGAAGTCTTCCACATGATTGTAGTCCATTGGGAAAGACCAATGGTGGACATGATGGCGTCCCGCCTCAACAAAAAACTGGACAGGTATTGCGCCAGGTCAAGAGACCCTCAGGCAATAGCTGTGGACGCTCTGGTAACACCATGGGTGTACCAGTCAGTGTATGTGTTTCCTCCTCTGCCTCTCATACCCAAGGTACTGAGAATTATACGGCAAAGGGGAGTAAGAACGATACTAGTGGCTCCGGACTGGCCAAGAAGGACTTGGTACCCGGAACTTCAGGAGATGCTCACGGAAGATCCGTGGCCTCTACCTCTAAGAAGGGATCTGCTTCAGCAGGGACCGTGTCTATTCCAAGACTTACCGCGGCTGCGTTTGACGGCATGGCGGTTGAACGCCGGATCCTAAGGGAAAAAGGCATTCCGGAAGAGGTCATCCCTACCCTGGTCAAAGCCAGGAAGGAGGTGACTGCACAACATTATCACCGCATTTGGAGAAAATATGTTGCATGGTGTGAGGCCAGGAAGGCCCCGACAGAGGAATTTCAACTGGGTCGATTCCTACATTTCCTGCAAACAGGATTATCTATGGGCCTCAAATTAGGGTCCATTAAGGTTCAAATTTCGGCCCTGTCGATTTTCTTCCAGAAAGAATTGGCTTCAGTTCCTGAAGTCCAGACTTTTGTAAAAGGAGTACTACATATACAGCCCCCGGTTGTGCCCCCAGTGGCACCGTGGGATCTCAATGTAGTTTTGGATTTTCTCAAATCCCATTGGTTTGAGCCACTCAAATCGGTAGATTTGAAATATCTTACATGGAAAGTAACCATGCTACTGGCCCTGGCTTCAGCCAGGAGAGTGTCGGAATTGGCGGCTTTATCGTATAAAAGCCCATATCTGATTTTCCATTCGGACAGGGCAGAATTGAGGACGCGTCCTCATTTTCTGCCTAAGGTGGTATCAGCGTTTCACCTGAACCAGCCTATTGTGGTGCCTGCGGCTACTAGCGATTTGGAGGATTCCAAGTTGCTGGACGTTGTCAGAGCATTGAAAATATATATTTCAAGGACGGCTGGAGTCAGAAAATCTGACTCGCTGTTTATACTGTATGCACCCAACAAGCTGGGTGCTCCTGCTTCTAAGCAGACGATTGCTCGTTGGATTTGTAGCACAATTCAACTGGCACATTCTGTGGCAGGCCTGCCACAGCCTAAATCTGTCAATGCCCACTCCACAAGGAAGGTGGGCTCATCTTGGGCGGCTGCCCGAAGGGTCTCGGCATTACAACTCTGCCGAGCAGCTACGTGGTCAGGGGAGAACACGTTTGTAAAATTCTACAAATTTGATACCCTGGCTAAGGAGGACCTGGAGTTCTCTCATTCGGTGCTGCAGAGTCATCCGCACTCTCCCGCCCGTTTGGGAGCTTTGGTATAATCCCCATGGTCCTGACGGAGTCCCCAGCATCCACTAGGACGTCAGAGAAAATAAGAATTTACTCTCACCGGTAATTCTATTTCTCGTAGTCCGTAGTGGATGCTGGGCGCCCATCCCAAGTGCGGATTGTCTGCAATACTTGTACATAGTTATTGTTACAAAAAAAATCGGGTTGTTTATTGTTGTGAGCCATCTTTTCAGAGGCTCCTAAGTTATCATACTGTTAACTGGGTTCAGATCACAAGTTGTACAGTGTGATTGGTGTGGCTGGTATGAGTCTTACCCGGGATTCAAAATCCTTCCTTATTGTGTACGCTCGTCCGGGCACAGTATCCTAACTGAGGCTTGGAGGAGGGTCATAGGGGGAGGAGCCAGTACACACCACCTAGTGGTCAAACTTTTAAATTTTGTGCCCTGTCTCCTGCGGAGCCGCTATTCCCCATGGTCCTGACGGAGTCCCCAGCATCCACTACGGACTACGAGAAATAGAATTACCGGTGAGTAAATTCTTGTTTTTTTACTGTTAGGACATTTTTTTCCTCCTGTCTTATCTAAGTTTGTACTATCAATTTTACACTAACTTATGTTTTATATGCAGTTCTAGTGATTTCTTATTAATTTTTTGGCTCCTTGCAAAGGGCTACTATTTTATTTACTTTTGTATTGGTGCTAATTACATTTTATTAAAACATTTTTTTACTTTTAATTTGAGTCTCCTCCTAGTTTAAGACACCACTGGTCGCTTAAAATCACCTTATCCTCTTTTTATATATATATATATATATATATATATATATATATATATATATATATATATATATATATATATATATATATATATATAATATATATTAATTTCTCTGGCTGGGTCCACAGGTTATCCACAGGATAACATTGGGATATGCCAGAGCGACAGCGGAAATTGCACCAAACGGTCACGAGCTTTCTGGCCTCCCAGGATGCATTGGGGCTTCACCATATAATCCCGCCCACTGACTCGGTCAAATCAGTTTTTTGTTTGGTGCGGCAGGAGCCGGACCATGGTCACTGGGCTGCTGTTAATAAAGCAGCCTGAAGCTTTTATTACTTTATTTTTATAGTCTTACTGTGTTTTTTTGAGTGACTTTTCTTAACAGCGTCTTTAACGCATATTAGAAAGAGTCGCTCCAGCAACTCCCCACCGGGTCGCAACAACGCTTACCTTCGCGGTATAGTGCTGTCTCGATGGGTGTCTGTGTCGGATGATTCTAGCAGGTCCAGCAGACGTAACCAGGCTGTGACTGGAGCATGGGGAGAAGGTAGGTCTATGGATTTCCTCTTACTAGGGGTTCCGGACACAGCTACACTGTATTGGTGGAGACTACAAACAGTGTGTTGATGCCCGACCACTCTTAGGTGCGACAGCGCTATGCTTTAGGGATCATAGGCGCCAGGACTAGGTTGAGGCCGCAATCCTTAGAGTTTAAGTCAACAGGGGGAATTAGACGCTCTCCTGGCCGCCCCTCCCCCAAGTTCATGACCAGTTTCCGCTCGTCTCCCGTCCATGAACTGAATAACCTCACTTCCGTCTCAGACGCTACCACGAGGGTACTCGGTCGCAGCTTAGACGCTGCGGTTGTGTACACTAGAAATTGCCGGACCGAGTCGCAGGCCTTAGCGTCTGTATACACGTGGCATTCACTGAGCGTCCGTGTCTGTTAGTGAGCGTCCGTGTCTCTCATCAGTTATCAGAACGGCAGTGTACACCAGTAGCGTCTGAATACACTCAGCGTCTTGCGAGCGTATTTGATGGATATGGAAGTGTGGTGAGTCTCCCTGTATCCCGCTCTATGGAGGAAGGGTTATACAGTACTAAAATTCTCTCTACTTGTTAGTATGAATTGTTAATTTCTCATACGTCCTAGAGGATGCTGGGGACTCCAAAAGGACCATGGGGTATAGACGGGATCCGCAGGAGACATGGGCACTTTAAGACTTTAAATGGGCGTGAACTGGCTCCTCCCTCTATGCCCCTCCTCCAGATCTCAGTTAGATTCTGTGCCCAGAGGAGACTGGTTGCACACTAGGGAAGCTCTACAGAGTTTCTCTAGAAAATACTTTTGTTAGGTTTATTATTTTCAGGGAGCACTGCTGGCAACAGGCTCCCAGCTTCGTGGGACTGAGGGGAGAGAAGCAGGCCTACTTCTGTGAGTTCAAAGGCTCTGCTTCTTAGGCTACTGGACACCATTAGCTCCAGAGGGTCTGATCACTTGGTATAGCCTAGCTGTTCATTCCCGGAGCGGCACTACATGGGTGCAGGGCGCAGGGGGGGCGCCCTGGGCAGCAATAAAACCTCACATTTAACCTGGCTATATGTATATACATTGCCTAGGCAATGTATAGGGACCCCCGCCAGTATAAAAAAACGCGGGACGCCATATAGGGGGTGGGGCTTCCTCAGCTCAAACCAGCGCCATTTTCTCCGCAGCACAGCTGCAGAGACGCTGCTCCTGGCCCTTCACTGCTACCACAAGTAACGGTGCACAAAACGAGGGGAAGGCACGGCAATTTGGTGTTGATTACAATTATATAAAAAGCGCTTACAGGTCTGGGGCATTGGTTAATTCCTTCAGACCGGTGGGGCGCTGAGTGTGAGCTGGCAAACTCCATTTCTGTCTCTCTGATGGACCTTACTGTGGGTCTGTCCCCTATAGCCCAGTGTGTTTGGGGTGTCAGTACTTGTGTGTCGACATGTCTGAAATTTAATACTTTTCCCAGGAGGAGACTGGTGAGGGAGCTGAACAGAATGTGGGAGTGACTCCGTCGGCACCGCCGACTGCTGATTGGGTAGATATGTGGAAAGTTTTAAATGCAAGTGTGGCTTTATTGCATAAGAGGTTAGACAATTCGGAGTCTCAGAACCAAGCATGGAGACAATCCATGGGTGATGTTTTATCACAGTCTTAAGCCCCCTCAGGGTCTCAGAAACGTCCATTTACCCAGGTAGCAGACACGGATTCCGACTCAAGTGTCGACTATAATCATGACAAGTTACATCAAAAAGTGGCTGTATTCAGTACATGATTGTGGCTATTAAAGATGTGTTGCATATCACAGAAGACCCCACTATACGGTCTGTATGTTTAAGGGACTGCAGATTCCCAGGAGAATTGCTATGGCGTATCCTTTCCCCTCGACTGATAGATTACGGTGGGAATCATCACCCACAGTGGACAAAGCCCTGGCGCGTTTGTCCAAGAAGGTGGCGCTACCGTCCCCTGACACGGCAGCCCTTAAGGATCCTGTAATCAGGAAACTACCTTAAAATCTATTTCTGCTGCTGGGTACACTGGGCTCTACAAGGATTGGACAATGGGGTGTAGAGTAGGATCTTGATCCGAGGCACCAACAGGCTCAAAGCTTTGACTGTTCCCAGAATGCACAGCGCTCCTCCTATATCACCCCGCCTCCCAGCACAGGAGCTCAGTTTTGTAAGTTGGTGCTGCAGTAAGCAGGCACTTAACAGAGGGGCTGCTCCAAGCAGCCCTAAGAAAAACTTTTTATGAGGTAAAAAGTGAAGACCTCAAGGGCAGCAGCGGTGGTAAATGTCTTGTGACATTCACTGCTGCAGCTCCAGCTCTCCCCAGCGGCGCTGTACACTCCCGAGCCCTGGTTGCCGGGTACCTACAGCGGAGGCTCCGGTTTTCTTCAAGTTAGACACACACGGCTGGGGCTCTCCAGGATCGCGTGGCCGCGCTTCGGGAGGTAGTAAGTGGGTCCCGCTTGCGATCCGGCGCGGTCATTGGGAGGCAGGCCGCACGTGCTGGCGGTGGACACTGGATACAGGCGATCCCACTAGATCACCAAGGCATGGGCGCAGGTCAGGTTTTCTCTCTGAACCAATTCTTATATCGCCCACAGTACCCGGTGGTTTTGCCAGCAGAGGGGATAAGGCTTAGACTGAAGCCCCTCCCTCAGCCCCAGGGCGCCATTTCTAGCAAGTGTTTCCGCCCTGGAGCTGGATATATCTTTTCCTCACTCCCTGTCAGTGTCTGCGGCGCCATTATCCCTCAGCTCACTGTTCCTGGGACTGCTTGGGCAAATCCTCCTATGTAAAGCCGCCTGGTTGTCAGCGCTGTGCCTTTACATGACACTTAAGTATTCTACCTGCCTTTTTAGACAGTGATAGTTAAGAAAGAGTGCACTTAGTCAGGGTTTTATAGTACAATTACCCTGTGATATACATCCAGTTTTTACTGTGTACTGTTATATCTATTGTTATATAGCTGTGTAAGCTAGTTCAGTGCAGTATTATTGTCAGTAATAATCTCTGCATTGTACAAACTGTGACTTTCTGTGTGTGCATTTGATAGCTGAGTGGTGTCCATTTTGTGTCTTTCACTCAACCTGCTATCCCTATATTCCATAACCTGAGGGGGCTTGGTGCATCAGGTGTTATCTAATATAGGATTTTCACAAAGATATACTGTATTACGTATTTTTCTCTGTGATTTAGTCACCATATCTCTCCTTTATCTCTGCTAGTGCTGACTACACTGCGCAGTGGTTTGGGTTCAGAGGTATAGTGCAGCTGATAATTGTACTGTGTTAACCTCATACTGCAAGTTATATCATGTCTGCTTCTGAGGGTAACGGTTCTGGGGCTGAACACACTGCCGGTGTTGCTGACGCCATGGGGCCATATGAGGAGAAGATAGCAGCTGTGAGCTCTGGTTCTGGGGGCTCAGTGGGACTGTGGCAACGGAGGCACATACTGACCCACCGTGGGCCGCTTTTTCCACGCTTCTACATACGCTAGTTCATAAACTAACTCCCCCTATGGGACCCCCAATGCCGGTACAACCGTATGTGGTCCCTGTAGCTAACCCGCCGTGGGCGGACGATTTATCTGCTCAATTAAAGAAGTTGAACCAGTCCTTGACTACTAAAAAGTCTGACCAATGCTCGCCTAAGTCCAAGAGGTCCTCTAAGCGAGCGCTTATCTCCTCACAATCCACTGCTGTCACTGGCACCTCGTCTGATGAAGACTGCACATTTACTGACCCCTCAGGTTCTGACTCAGATACGGCTGATGGGGAGGGTAGTTCACATGTGGATGTTCCTGATCTTTTGGAGGCTATTAAATTAATTCTGCAGATTACGGATGATCCCGAGCCATCCGTCCCTCCTAAGAAACCAGATAGGTTCAAACATCAGAAGGTGGTTAAGCAAGTTTTACCTCATTCTGACCACCTAGTGGATATACGTCAGGAACCCTGGGAAGACCCGGGTATGAAGTTTGTGCATCAAAAGAAGATGCTGGCTCGCTATCCCCTCGCGCCAGAGCTGTCTAAAAATTGGGAAACGCCTCCTCCAGTAGACTCACATGTGGCTAGGATGGTGGTTTCCTCAGCTCTACCTGTCACTACCGTCACGTATCTAAAAGAGCCTACGGATAAACGCGTGGAGGGTTGTCTGAAAGCGATTTACACCCTCACGGGTGCTGCACAAAGGCCCACTATTGCAGCTACATGGGCTGCAGAGGCTATTGAAGCATGGGCCTTGGAGTTAGAAGCTGAAATCTCTTCTGACCATGCTAGACAATGCTTGTCATATATTGTCACAGCTTCTCGATATATTAAAGAGGCGGCTTCTGATGCCGGTATCCTAGCAGCCAAGGCCTCTACTACGTCAGTCCTGGCTCGCAGGATATTGTGGCTGAGATCCTGGTCTGTGGATCTGGACTCAAGAAAAACCCTGGAGGTACTCCCTTTCAAGGGAGATATTCTGTTTGGGGAGGACTTAAATAAGATTGTGGCTGACTTGGCTACTGCCAAAACTGCCTGTCTGCCTAATTCCGCTCCTTCTGTGTCGAAGGCTAAAGGTACGGCCTTTCGCCCCTTTCGTCCTTCAGGTAAAGCAAAAGGTCAGGCGTACCATAAGCAGGCCCGTACTTCCAAACCTGGTAAGCCGAAGCCCAAAAGAGCCTGGGCTGCCCGTCAGCCAGCTGCCAAGACCGATAAGCCTGCCGCATGACCGGGCGGGCCTCCCCCTGGGGGATCCCAGGGAGGGAGGCCGGCTTTTTGGGTATACCCAGGAATGGTTGAAGACCACTTCAGATGCCTAGGTACGGGAAGTCGTCACTCGGGGTTACGCCATAGCCTTCAAATACCGACCCCCTCATCGATCTTGCCAGACAGACGTCCCTTTGGACCAGACAAAGGCAAAAACTCTACACTCTGTGGTACAGACCCTCCTGGATACAGGAGTCGTAGTACAGGTGCCTCTTGCTCAGAGGGGCCGGGGGTACTATTCTCCGCTGTTTCTAGTCCCGAAACCGAATGGGTCCTCCCGGCCCATTCTCAACCTCAAGGCATGGAACAGGTTTGTGAAGGTTTCCAAGTTCCGTATGGAAACCCTTCGCTCTGTAGTTCTGGTCTTGGAACCTGGGGACTACATGGTCTCCCTGGACATACAGGATGCTTACCTGCATATTCCTATAGCAATGTCACATCAACAATACCTGAGGTTCGCTATTGGCAACCTACATTACCAGTTTCGGGCGTTACCTTTTGGTTTAACAACGGCTCCGCGAGTCTTCACCAAAGTTATGGCGGTGATGACGGTGATCAAGGGGTCAGGATACTGCCGTATCTGGACGACTTGTTAATCCTGGCAAACTCCCCAGATCTTCTCCTGCGTCATCTGGATATGACGGTCCGGTTTCTACAAGCCCACGGGTGGCTCATCAACTGGAAGAAATCCTCCCTGGTCCCTGCTCAGAGCATGGTGCACCTGGGAGCGTTGTTGGACACTCGCAACCAGAGGTTGTTCTTGTCTCAGGAGAAAGTCCTGAAGATTCAGGACAGGATTCGTTGCTTCCTTTCTCGTCCGCAAGTGTCGATACATTTGGCGATGCAGGTGCTGGGCCTAATGGTATCCGCATTCGACATGGTGGAGTATGCTCAATTCCATTCTCGCCCCCTCCAGAGGCTGATTCTAGCCAAGTGGGACGGCCTGCCTCACCGGATCAGATCTCAAATGATCATCTTGACTCCGGAGGTCCGTCTGTCGCTACACTGGTGGCTCCGGGACCAACAGTTGTGCAGGGGTCGTCCCTTCTGGATATCCAACTGGGTCCTGTTGACGACAGATGCCAGTCTAAGAGGTCGGGGCGCGGTCCTGGAGCAACACTCCCTTCAGGGTCGGTGGACCAAGGAGGAATCTCTCCTCTCGATCAACATTCTGGAATTGCGGGCGGTCTTCAATGCGTTGAACCTGGCCCAGCATTTAATTCAGAACCGTCCTGTTCAAGTACAGTCGGACAACGCCACCACAGTGGCTTACATCAATCATCAAGGCGGCACTCGAAGCCTTTTAGCAATGAAGGAAGTCTCACGGATTCTACGTTGGGCGGAACGCCATCTACCAGCCATATCGGCATTATTCATTCCGGGAGTCCTGAATTGGGAAGCGGACTTTCTCAGTCGTCAGGACGTGCAGGCCGGCGAGTGGGGCCTCCATCCAGAAGTGTTTCAACTACTCGTGGAAAAGTGGGGTCTTCCAGACGTGGATCTGATGGCGTCTCGACACAATCACAAGGTTCTGGTCTTCGGAGCAAGGACAAGGGATCCTCAAGCAGCATTCATTGATGCGCTGGCGGTGCCGTGGAGGTTTCGGCTGCCGTATGTGTTCCCTCCGGTGTCACTCCTGCCCAGGGTAATTCGGAAGTTCAAGCAAGAAAAAGGAAATCTGCTTCTCATAGCTCCAGCGTGGCCCAGACAGCACTGGTTCTCAGACCTGCAGGGCCTATCGTCAGAGCGTCCAATTCTACTTCCACAACGCCCAGACCTCCTCGTTCAGGGCCCCACTGTCTACCAGGACCTAGCCCGGCTGTCTTTGACGGCGTGGCTCTTGAAGCTTCCGTCTTGAGGGCTAAAGGGTTTTCTGAGGCGGTCATTCAAACTATGTTGCGGGCCGGGAAGCCGGCTTCTGCTCGGATTTATCATAGGGTCTGGCATTCCTACTTACTTTGGTGCGCATCTAACAATTATGACGCTTCCAAGTTTAGTACAACCAAACTTTTGGCTTTTCTGCAGCACGGCCTAGATTTAGGCCTGCGTCTGGCCTCCCTCAAGGTTCATATCTCTGCCTTGTCGGTGTGGTTTCAGAGAAAAATTGCGACTTTACCTGATGTTCATAATTTCACTCAGGGTGTGTTGCGTATTCAACCTCCCTATGTCCCGCCTGTGGCTCCTTGGGACTTGTCGGTGGTTTTGGAGGCATTGCAGGAGCCTCCATTTGAACCTCTTGGTTCAGCTGACCTTAAGTGGCTTTCCCTTAAGGTGGTGTTCTTGCTGGCTATTGCCTCTGCTAGAAGAGTGTCGGATCTGGGTGCCTTGTCTTGTAGTTCCCCATATCTGATTTTTCACTGTGACAAGGCGGTTCTTAGGACTCGTCCCGGATATTTACCTAAGGTGGTTTCTTCGTTCCACCTTAATCAGGAGATTGTGGTTCCGGCCTTTGTCTCTCCTGATTTTGGTCTTTGGATGTGGTACGGGCTCTCCGTATCTATGTGAAGAGAACTGCTTCTATTCGAAAATCTGATTCTCTTTGTTTTGTTTGGATTTCACAAACGTGGCTGGCCTACTCACAAGCAAACTTTGGCCGGATGGATTAGAATGGTGATTGCGCATGCTTATGTGAAGGCTGGTCTCTCTGCTCCTGATCACATTAAGGCCCATTCTACTCGGTCTGTTGGACCTTCTTGGTCGGCCCAACGTGGTGTGACCCTTGATCAATTGTGCAAGGCGGCTACATGGTCCTCAGGGAACACGTTCATAAGGTTCTATGCCTTCGATACTGCCGCTTCCCAGGATGCTTCCTTTGGATGCCGGGTTCTTGTGCCCGCTACAGTGCGTCCCCTCCCATAAGGAACTGCTTTAGGACATCCCCATTGTCCAATCCTTGTGGAGCCCAGTGTACCCCACAGCAGAAAACGAGTTTTATGGTAAGAACTTACCCTTGTTAAAACTCTTTCTGCGAGGTACACTGGGCTCCACAAGGCGCCCACCCTGACGCAATTAGCTTCTTTGGGTTGGTATGGCATTAGCCGCTGACACTTCTCCTGTCATGAGAGTGTGGTGTATGTGGATACTAACCGTTGTCGTCTCTTTTCCTGCTAATGCATTGGGCTGGTTAACTAAAAACTGAGCTCCTGTGCTGGGAGGCGGGGTGATATAGGAGGCGGCGCTGTGCATTCTGGGAACAGTCAAAGCTTTGAGCCTGTTGGTGCCTCGGATCAAGATCCTACTCTACACCCCATTGTCCAATCCTGGTGGAGCCCAGTGTACCTCGCAGAAAGAGTTTTAACAAAGGTAAGTTCTTACCATAAAACTCGTTTTATCTTACTACCGGTACGCTACTCAGGCCGGCCGTGGCATCGGCATGGGTGAGTAGCGCTATTGAAAAGTGGGCAGAGAACTTGTTATCTGACATAGACGCCCTGGATAGGGACAGCGTAGTTTTGACCCTGGGTCACATCAGGGACGCAGCGGTTTATCTAAGGAGGCTGCAAGAGATATTGGCCCTTGATCCTAAGAGGCCAATGCCATGGCAATCTCGGCTAGGAGGGCGTTGTGGACTCATCAATGGAATGGTGATGCTGACTCTAAGAAGGCTATAGAGGCTCTGCCCTACAAAGGTGGAGTTTTGTTTGGTGAGGGCCTCGCGGACCTGGTTTCCACAGCTACCGCGGGGAAGTCTTCCTTTTTGCCTTTTGTCCCTCCACAGCAAAAGAAAACACCTCAATACCAGATGCAGTCCTTTCGGTCGCATAAGTTCAGGAAAGGACGTGGTTCTTCCTTCCTCGCGGCCAGAGGTAAGGGAAGAGGTAAAAGATCCCCAGCTGGGGCAAGCTCCCAGGAACAGAAGTCCTCCCCGGCTTCAACCAAGTCCACCGCATGACGCTGGGGCTCCGCTGTGGGAGTCCGCATCGGTGGGGGCATGCCTTCAACTCTTCAGTCGGGTCTGGGTTCGCTCTGGCCTAGATCCTTGGGTGCTGGATATTGTGACCCAAGGATACAAGCTGGAATTCCAAGACGTGCCTTCGCACCGATTTTTCAAATCGGCCTTACCAGTTTCTCTTCCAGAGAGAGAGAGGTAGTATGTGCTGAAATACAAAAACTGTGTCAACAGCAAGTCATTGTCACGGTACCCCCGTCACAACGGGGAGACGGGTTTTATTCAACCCTGTTTGTGGTCCCGAAGCCGGATGGCTCGGTTATGCAGATTCTGAACTTAAAATCCCTCAACCCTTATTTAAAAAAATTAAAATTCAAGATGGAATCTCTCCGAGCAGTGATCTCCAGTCTGGAAGGGGGGGATTTTATGGTGTCGGTCGACATAAAGGATGCGTACCTACATGTCCCCATATATCCTCCTCATCAGGCGTACCTGAGGTTCGCTGTTCAGGATTATCACTACAAATTTCAGACGTTGCCGTTTGGTCTTTCCACGGCCCCGAGGATTTTCACCAAGGTAATGGCGGAAATGATGGTGCTCCTGCGCAAGCAAGGGGTCACAATTATCCCATACTTGGACGATCTCCTGATAAAGGCGAGATCACAGGAGCAGTTACTGAAAAGCGTTGCGCTCTCCCTGCAGGTGCTGCAACAGCATGGCTGGCTCCTAAATTTACAAAAGTCGCAGTTGATTCCAACAACTCGGCTATCGTTTTTGGGCATGATTCTGGACACCGACCTGCAGAGGATCTTTCTCCCGTTGGAAAAAGCTCAGGAAATCCAGAACATGGTCAAGGAACTTCTGAAACCGCCAAGAGTGTCGATTCATCACTGCACTCGAGTGCTGGGAAAAATGGTGGCGGCCTACGAGGCCATTCCGTTTGGCAGGTTCCATGCAAGAACGTTTCAGTGGGACCTGCTGGACAAGTGGTCCGAGTCCCATCTGCAGATGCATCGGAAGATAAGCCTGCCCCCCAGGGCCAGGGTTTCTCTCCTGTGGTGGCTCCAAAGTTCTCACCTTCTAGAGGGTCGCAGGTTCGGAATCCAAGATTGGATTCTGGTGACCACGGACGAGAGTCTCCGAGGTTGGTGAGCAGTCACACAGGGACAAAATTTCCAGGGAAATTGTTCAAGTCAGGAAGCTTGTCTGCACATAAACGTGCTGGAGTTAAGGGCCATCTACAACGGCCTGCGGCAGGCGGAACATCTTCTTCGCAACCTGCCGTCCTGATTCAGTCGGACAACATCACAGCCGTGGAGCACGTAAACCGCCAGGGCGGAACGAAGAGCAGAGCGGCGATGGCGGAGGCCACCAAGATTCTTCGCTGGGCGGAAAAATATGCAAGCGCTCTGTCAGCGGTCTTCATTCCAGGAGTGGACAACTGGGAAGCAGACTTCCTCAGCAGACACGATCTCCATCCAGGAGAGTGGGGTCTTCATCAAGAGGTCTTTGCAGAAGTGACAAGTAGTTGGGGACTTCCTCAAATAGACATGATGGCGTCTCGCCTCAACAAGAAGCTTTGGACATATTGTTCCAGGTCGAGGGACCCTCAAGCAATAGCAGTGGACGCACTAGTGACACCGTGGGTGTTTCAGTCGGTCTATGTGTTCCCTCCATTTCCACCCATCCCAAAGGTATTAAATATCATAAGAAGAACAAGGGTTCGGACGATACTCGTTGTTCCAGTTTGGCCACGGAGGGCCTGGTATCCGGATCTTCAGGAATTACTCACAGGAGAACCCTGGCCTCTTCCTCTCAGAGAGGATCTGTAAAAGCAAGGGCCGTGTGTGTTCCAGGACTTACCGCGGTTGCGTTTGACGGCATTGCGGTTGAACGCCAAATCCTAGCTAGGAAGGGTATTCCCGGGGAAGTCATCCCCACTCTACTCAAAGCTAGAAAGGAGGTAACGGCGAAGCATTATCACCGTATTTGGAGAAAATATGTGTCTTGATGTGAATCCAAGAAGACTCCTACAGAATAATTTCAGCTGGGGTGTTTTCTCCACTTTTTGCAAGCAGGTGTGGATGCAGGCTTGAAGTTAGGCTCCATTAAAGTGCAGGTGTCGGCCTTATCAATTTTCTTTTAAAGGGAATTAGCCTCACTTCCAGAAGTGCAGACTTTCGTGAAAGGCGTGCTACACATCCAACCTCCATTTGTGCCCCTTGTGGCACCGTGGTATCTTAATGTGGTGTTACAGTTCCTTACGTCACATTGGTTTGAACCTTTACAAAAGGTAGAGTTGAAATTTCTCACTTGGAAGGTGGTCATGCTATTGGCCTTGGCGTCCGCAAGGCGGGTGTCCGAATTGGCGGCTTTGTCTCACAAAAGCCCCTATCTGATTTTCCATGAGGAGAGAGCAGAGTTGAGAACTCGTCAACAATTTCTACCAAAGGTGGGTTTTTTTGTTTCACATGAACCAACCTATTGTGGTGCCTGTGGCTACTGAAGCCTTGGCTGATTCCAAGTCTCTTGATGTGGTCAGAGCTGGTTTGCCGTTAACGAAATCGGTGAAAGACCATTCCACTAGGAAGGTGGGCTCGTCTTGGGCGGCTGCCCGAGGGGTCTCGGCTTTACAGCTTTGCCGAGCAGCTACTTGGTCGGGGTCAAACACTTTTGCAAAGTTCTACTAGTTTGATACCCTGGCTGATGAGGACCTCCTGTTTGCTCAGTCGGTGCTGCAGAGTCATCCGCACTTTCCCGCCCATTTTGTAGCTTTGGTATAAACCCCATGGTCCTTTTGGAGTCCCCAGCATCCTCTAGGACGTATGAGAAAATAGGATTTTAATACCTACCGGTAAATCCTTTTCTGTTAGTCCATAGAGGATGCTGGGCGCCCGTCCCAGTGCGGACTCTATCTGCAGTAATTGTATATAGTTATTGCTTATGTTACACAAAGGTTGTGTTTTGGTAAGGGTCAGCCTGTTGCTGATCTCTTTGGTTCACGCTGTTAACTGGTTTTAGTGAAATGCCATGTTGTACGGTGTGTTGTGGTGTGAGCTGGTATGTATCTCACCCTTAGTTTAACAAAATCCTTTTCCTCGAAATGTCCGTCTCCTCTGGGCACAGTTCCTATAACTGAGGTCTGGAGGAGGGGCATAGAGGGAGGAGCCAGTTCACGCCCATTTAAAGTCTTAAAGTGCCCATGTCTCCTGCGGATCCTGTCTATACCCCATGGTCCTTTTGGAGTCCCCAGCATCCTCAACGGACTAAGAGAAAAGGATTTACCGGTAGGTATTAAAATCCTATTTTTGGTACATATTGCATACGAGACCTGTATATTACTGTTGTTTCTGCATGTATGTTTGAAAAAACCCAGTTAAAAACAGAAATACAATTTTCCTACTTACTTGTAAGTTATTATGATGGTAATTGTATTCTCATATGACAATGTTTAATGTTTCTCTAACGTCCTAGTGGATGCTGGGGACTCCGTCAGGACCATGGGGAATAGCGGGCTCCGCAGGAGACAGGGCACATCTAAAAAGCTTTTTAGGTCACATGGTGTGTACTGGCTCCTCCCCCCATGACCCTCCTCCAAGCCTCAGTTAGGTTTTTGTGCCCGTCCGAGAAGGGTGCAAACTGGATGGCTCTCTTAAGGAGCTGTTTAGTAAAGTTTTTTTTTAGGTTTCTAATCAGTGATTCCTGCTGGCGACAGGATCACTGCAACGAGGGACTTAGGGGAGAGACTTGCAACTCACCTGCGTGCAGGAGGATTGAAGTTTTAGGCTACTGGACACTGAGCTCCAGAGGGAGTCGGAACACAGGTCAGCCTGGGGTTCGTCCCGGAGCCGCGCCGCCGATCCCCCTTACAGACGCTGAAGAAAGACGGCGGAACGGAGGTCCGGAAACAGGCGGCAGAAGACTTCACAGTCTTCAGAGAGGTAGCGCACAGCACTGCAGCTGTGCGCCATTGTTGCTACACGGCTCACTGACACGGTCACGGAGGGTGCAGGGCGCTGCTGGGGGCGCCCTGGGCAGCAATATAAATACCTATTTGGCAAATAAATACATCACATATAGCCATTAAGGCTATATGTATGTATTTAACCCAGGCCAGTTTTCCTAATAACCGGGAGAAAAGCCCGCCGTGAAAGGGGCGGAGCTTATTCTCCTCAGCACTCAGCGCCATTTTCCTGACCAGCTCCGCTGGTGAGGAAGGCTCCCACTCTCCCCTGCACTACAGAAACAGGGTTAAAGAGAAGGGGGGCATAAATTGGCGATATAATTATATATTAAGAGCCCATATATAGAAACAACACCTTCTAGGGTTGTTATATACATTATGGCGCTTTTGGTGTGTGCTGGCAAACTCTCCCTCTGTCTCCCCAAAGGGCTAGTGGGTCCTGTCCTCTATCAGAGCATTCCCTGTATGTGTGTGCTGTAGGTCGGTACGTGTGTGTCGACATGTATGAGGAAAATGTTGGTGAGGAGACGGAGAAAATTGCCTGTAATGGTGATGTCACTCACTAGGGAGTCGACACCAGAATGGATGGCTTACTTATGGAATTACGTGATAATGTCAACACGCTGCAAGCCGGTTGACGACATGAGACAGCCGGCGGACAAATTAGTATCGGTCCAGGCGTCTCAGACACCGTCAGGGGCTTGTAAAAACGCCCATTTACCTCAGTCGGTCGACAGACACTGACACGGACACTGACCCCAGTGTCGACGGTGAAGAAACAAACGTATTTTTCCTTTAGGGCCACAAGTTACATGTTAAGGGCAATGAAGGAGGTGTTACGTATTTCTGATACCACAAGTACCACAAATAAGGGTATTTTGTAGGGTGGGAATAAACTACTTGTAGTTTTGCCTGAATCAGATAAATTAAATGAAGTGTGTGATGATACGTGGGGTTCCTCTGACAGAAAGTTATGGGCGGTATACCCTTTTTCCCGCCAGTAGTAAGGGCGAGTTGGAAAACACACCTTAGGGTGGACAAGGCGCTCACACGCTTATAAAAAACATGGCGTTACCGTTTCCAGATACGGCCGCCCTCAAGGAGCCAGCTGATAGGAAGCTGGAAAATATCATAACAGTATATACACACATACTGGTGTTATACTACGACCAGCAATCGCCTCAGCCTTAATGTGCAGCGCTGAGGGGGCTTGGTCGGATTTCCTGACTGAAAATTTTGATACCCTTGACAGGGACAGGATTTTATTGTCTATAGAGCATTTTAAGGATGCATTTCTATATATGTGTGATGCGCAGAGGCATATTTGCATTCTGGCATCAAGAGTAAATGTGATGTACATATCTGCCAGACGAAGACACGACAGTGGTCAGGTGAGGCAGATTCCAGACGGCATATGGAAGTATTGCCGTATAAAGGGGCGGTCCATTGGACCTGGTGGCCATGGCAACAGCTGAAAAATCCACCTTTTGTTACCCCGAGTCACATATTGGCAGAAAAGGACACAGTCTTTTCAGTCTCAGTCCTTTCGTCCCCATACGGGCAGGCGGGCGAAGGCCAGTCATATCTGCCCAGGGGGAGAGGAAAGGGAAGAAGACTGCAGCAAGCAGCTCATTCCCAGGAACAGAAGCTCCTCACGGCTTCTGCCAAGTCCGCAGCATAACGCTGGGGCCGTACAAGCGGACTCAGGTGCGGTAGGGGGTCATCTCAAGAGTTTCAGCAACACTCGCAAGGGAACTCCGGGATCCTACATGTAATATCCCAGGTGTACATTGGAAATTCGAGACGTCTCCCCCTCACACAATTCACAGGCTGTATTCCCAGCAGGTGATAATCAAAGTACCCTTCTTACAACAAGGAAGGGGGTAGTATTCCACACTATATTGTGGTACTGAAGCCAACCGGCTCGGTGAGATCTGAAATATTTGAACACTTACATACAAGCGTTCAAATCAAGATGGAGTCACTCGGAGCAGTGATAGCGAACCAGGAAGAAGGGGACGATATGATGTCACTGGATATCAGGGACGTTTACCTACAGGTCCAAATTTGCCCTTCTCACCAAGGGTACTTCAGGTTCCTGGTACAGAACTGTCACTATCAGTTCAGACCCTGCCGTTTGGATTGTCCACGGCGCCCCGGGTCTTTACCAAGGTAATGGCCGGAATGATGATTTTTCTTAAAAGAAACATGGACGCTTTCCTGATAAGGGCAAGGTCCAGAGAACAGTTGGAGGTCGGAGTAGCACTATCTTAAGTAGTTCTACGACAGCACGAGTGGATTCTAAATATTCCAAAATCGCAGCTTTTTCCGACGACACGTCTACTGTTCCTAGGGAAGATTCTGGACACAGTCCAGAAAAACGTGTTTCTCCCAGTGGAGAAAACCAGGGAGTTATCCGAGCTAATCGGGATCCTCCTAAAACCAGGAAAAGTGTCAGTGCATCATTGCACAAGAGTCCTGGTAAAAATGGTGGCTTATTACGAAGCAATTCCATTCGGCAGATTTCCCGCAAGAACTCTTCAGTGGGATCTGCTGGACAAATGGTCCGGATCGCATCCTCAGATGCATCAGCGGATAACCCTATATCCAAGGAAAAGGGTGTCTCTCCTGTGGTGATTACAGAGTGCTCATCTTCTAGAGGGCCGCAGATTCGGCATTCAGGATTGGATGCCGGTGACCACGGAGGCCAGCCTGAGAGGCTGGGGAACAGTCACACAGGGAAAAAATTTCCAGGGAAGTGTGATAAAGTCTGGAGAATTCTCTCCGCATAAATAAGCTTAGAGCAAATTTATAATGCTCTAAACTTAGCTAGACCTCTGCTTCAAGGTCAGCCGGTATTGATCCAGTGGGATAACATCACGGCAGTCGCCCACGTAAACAGAAGGGCGGCACAAGAAGCAGGAGGGCAGTGAAAACTGCAAGGATTTTTCGCTAGGCGGAAAATCATGTGATAGCACTGTCAGCAGTGTTCTTTCCGGGAGTGGACGACTGGGAAGCAGACTTCCTCAGCAGGCATGACCTCCACCCGGGAGAGTGGAAACTTCATAGGGAAGTTTTTCAACATGATTGTGGACCGTTGGCAAAGACCAAAGGTGGACATGATGGCGTCCCGCCCGAACAAAAAACGGGACAGGTATTCCGCCAGGTCATGAGACCTTCAGGCGATAGCTGTGGATGTTCTGGTAACACCGTGGGTGTACCAGTCTGTGTATGTGTTCCCTCCTCTGTTTCTCATAACCAGGGTATTGAGAATTATAAGACATAGAGGAGTATGAACTATACTAGTGGCTCCGGATTGGCCAAGAGGGACTTGGTACCCGGAACTTCAAGAAATGCTCACAGAGGACTAAGGGCCTGGGGAGCTGAGAGGGACTTGATTCAGCAAGTACCATGTCTATTCCAAGACTTACCGCGGCTGCGTTTGACGGCATGGCGGTTGAATGCCGGTTCCTGAAGGGAAAAGGCATTCCATAAGAGGTCATACCTACCCTGGTCAAAGCCAGGAAGGAGGTGACCGCACAACGTCATCACCACGTGGTGAAAATATGTTGCGTGGGTGAGGCCAGGAAGGCTCCACGACGGAAATTCAACTAGGTCGATTTCTACACTTCCTGAAAACAGGAGTGTTTTGGACCTCAAACTGGGGTTCATTAACATTTAAATTTCGGCCCTGTAGATTTCCTTCCAGAAAGAATTGACTTCAGTTCCTGAAGTCCAGATTGTAAAGGATGTATTGCATATACAGCTTTTTTGTGCCCTTAGGGGCACCGTGAGATCTCAACATAGTGTTGGGATTTCTTAAAATCATATTGGTTTGAACCGCTCAAATCTGTGGATTTGAAATATCTCACATGGAAAGTGACCATGCTGTTGACAAATATCTCACATGGGAAGTGACCATGTTGTTAGCCCTGGCCTCGGCCAGGCGATTGTCAGAATGGGCGGCTTTGTCTTACAAAAGCCCATATTAAAATTTTCCATTTGAACAGGACAGAACTGGGACTCGTCTCCAGTTTCTTCATAAAGGGGTGTCAGCGTTTTCACCTGAAACAACCTCTTGTGGTGCCTGCGGCTACTAGGGACTTGGAGGACTCCAAGTTACTAGACGTGGTCAGGGCCCTAAAAAAATATATATATATATATATATAATATATATATATATATATATATATATATATATATATATATATATATATATATATATATATATATATATATATATATATATATATATATATATATATATATATATATATATAGTTAGGACGGCTGGAGTCAGAAAGTCTGACTTGCTGTTTATACTGTATACACCCAACAAGCTGGGTGCTCATGCTTCTAAGCAGTCTATTGCACGCTGGATTTGTAGTACAATTCAGCTTGCACATTCTGTGGCAGGCCTGCCACAGACGAAATATGTAGATGCCCATTCCACAAGGAAGGTGGGCTCATCCTGGGCGGCTGCCCGAGGAGTCTCGGCATTACAACTTTGCCGAGCAGCTACGTGGTCAGGGGAGAACACGTTTGTAAAATTTTACAAATTTTGATACTCTGGCTAAGGAGGACCTGGAGTTCTCTCATTCGGTGCTGCAGAGTCATCCGCACTCTCCCGCCCGTTTGGGAGCTTTGGTATAATCCCCATGGTCCTGACGGAGTCCCCAGCATCCACTAGGACGTTAGAGAAAATAAGAATTTACTTACCGATAATTCTATTTCTCGTAGTCCGTAGTGGATGCTGGGCGCCCATCCCAAGTGCGGATTGTCTGCAATGCTTGTACATAGTTATTGTTACAAAAATCGGGTTATTACTATTGTTGTGAGCCATCTTTTCGGAGGCTACTTCGTTTTGTTATCATACTGTTAACTGGGTTCAGATCACAAGTTGTACGGTGTGATTGGTGTGGCTGGTATGAGTCTTACCCGGGATTCAAGATCCTTCCTTATTGTGTACGCTCGTCCGGGCACAGTACCTAACTGAGGCTTGGAGGAGGGTCATGGGGGGAGGAGCCAGTACACACCATGTGACCTAAAAAGCTTTTTAGATGTGCCCTGTCTCCTGCGGAGCCCGCTATTCCCCATGGTCCTGACGGAGTCCCCAGCATCCACTACGGACTACGAGAAATAGAATTATCGGTAAGTAAATTCTTATTTTTAACATGTGACTGACTGCTAGTATGTGTGCTGACTTTTCTATGTTGTCAGTCCTGTTCTGAACCTCAATTCAGGTGCACGGTTGTGGTCAGATTGATCTCACTTCTATATATCTATATATATATATATATATATATATAGGTGATTTTCAGTCACAAATTTTGTAGTCATAAACAGAATATTACCATGTCTGTGAGCGGCAAAAGTGACGAGGAGAACTTATCAGGCACTCCTACATCCCTAACATGTTTATCTTGTAAAACAGGGTTAATTGGTATAGGCCAGTTGGTTTTTGAGGGGTTATGTGCGAACTGTTTTGCTTTTCGGCAAAGTAAAAAACAGGAATTGGTTCAACAACCAGCAGAGCCACCATGGAGTATGTGCGCACAGACTTTGTCTTCAATAGCGGACAGGTTAACTCCGGCAGCACCACCCCAGGGAATATGTTACACTATTAACCCATACATGCAGCTCCCTTCCTACGGTTTGGTTCCAGTAGCCTCTACAAGAAACCAAGGTACAGGTAAGACTAAGACAGATACGTTTAGGTTGCAAACTACACAAGATGATACAACAGATGATGATACAGTATATTCAAATACTCCGTATTATGATCAATCGCAGAGTTTCAGCTCAGAGGATGTAGCTGAACTTATTGATGCAATGAAGGCTATTCTCTCTTTGGAGGAAACAGCCAAAACAGTGTCAAAATCAAAAGCACCTGGGTTTAAACGGACAAACAGTTAAGACTGAATTCCCAGCGTCGGAGGATCTGACGGAAATTATGGAAGAATCTTGGGCGACGCCCAGTAAGAAATATAAGATTACGAAAAAATGGGATTCTTATTATCCATTTCCAGCTGCAGATTGTTCAAAAAGAGAAGTTCCTCCTAAAGTAGATGCGCATGTACTGCGACTTGTGCATAAATCTGCTTTACCATTGTCGTCTACCTCTTTTTAAATGATGTCACTGACAGAAGGGTAGATAGCTTCTTGAAAAAGATATTTTCTCTCTCAGGAGCAGTGGTAAGGCCTGCTATGGCCTCAGCCTGGATGGCAAGGGCAATGGTTGAATGGATGGAGGAACTAGAGAATGGCCTCTCCCCTCTTAATAGGGAGCAGGAGTATCATCTAGGCCGTTTAAGACAAGCTGCCCAATATTTGGAAGAAGCAGCAATTGATATGGGTACGATTGCTTCTAAAGCATCAGCCTTGACAGTAGCCACTCGTAGAGCAGTTTGGCTACGCACTTGGAAAGCAGATGCTGAATCCAAGAAATAATTGGAAGCATTGCCTTTCATTGGAAATATATTGTTTGGGAAACAATTGTCAGATATTCTAGAATCGGAAGCTGAATCCAAAAAAGGTCAGATTTCCGGCTAGTTATAACCCTAAGACTAGGGGTTCAAAGTTTCGGCCATTTCGATGGCAAGGCAAAGCAAAGGCTAAAGAGGAGTCTAAGCAACCCAGTTCAATAGATCGGTCAGGGGTAGGAAGCAATGGGCTAGTAGAAAGCCAGCTTCCAAGCCTGAACAGAAACCATCAGCCTGAAGAGACGGGCCTCCGCCTGGAGGATTCCAGGGTTGGGGCCGACTCCTTCGTTTTGCACACTTATGGCAACAGTCGACGACAGATGCTTGGGTGCAGAAGGTGGTATCTCGCGGGTATGGGTTCCCATTCAGGAGGCAGCCTCCTCAAAGATTTTTTTGCACCAGCTCGTCTCGTATAGAGTCGAAGGCCAATGCCCTGCAAGAAGCAGTTTAAAAATTGCTTCAGTCGGGTGTGATTGTCCCAGTACCCCCATCACAACGGGGACAGGGTTTTTACTCCAATCTATTTTTGATTCAGAAGCCAAATGGGTCATTCCGACCAATTCTCAATCTCAAAATGTTAAACAAATACATTTGGATTCCAAGGTTCCACATGGAGACATTACGTTCCATAATGTTGGCTATGGAACCGGAAGATTACATGGTATCTCTGGATATACAGGATGCTTACCTACATGTGCCTATAGCAAGGTTTCATTAATGTTACCTCAGGTTTGCCATCCTCCAGGAACATTTTCAGTTCCAAGCCTTGCCCTTCGGGCTAGCAACAGCACCCAGGGTGTTTACCAAAATGATGGTGGTTATGGCAGCTTATCTCCGCAAGCAGGGGATAAGAATATTTCCATACCTCGACGACCTGTTAATCCTAGCACATTCGCAGGAGTTACTTTTGAGCCATCTTCAACAGACCGTAGTTTGTTTACGGAGACACGGGTGGCTCATAAACTGGGAAAAGTCGTCTCTGAATCCGTCACAGCGGATGGTTCATTTGGGGGCCATATTGGATTCAGGGCTACAGAAAGTTTTCTTACCAGAGAAAAAGATAGTCAAGGTGCAGGTCATGACTCAGGAGGCGTTGCACACTCGGACAATGTCAGTCCATACAGCAATGCGACTGTTGGGTCTGATGGTATCAACCTTCGACATGGTGGAATATGCGCAATTCCACTCCAGACCGCTACAGCACCTTATGTTGACGAAATAGAACGGAAATCAGACAATAAAAAACAGATGATAAAGTTTCCAGTAAACGTAAGAAGGTCTCTAGCGTGGTGGCTACAGACAGACCATTTAAACAAGGGGATACTCTTTTGGATAAAGGAATGGCAAGTCCTGACAACAGATGCCAGTCTTCAAGGCTGGGGAGCGGTGCTCGAAAGCCTTTGGTTCCAGGGAAAATGGACCATAAGGAAAAGTCGCCTGCCAATAAATCTGTTAGAAATAAGGGCCATATATATGGCTCTAGTTCAGGCAAAGGACAGTCTGCAAGGAAGACCAGTCCAGATCCGCTCACATACTAAAGTGGGCAGAGCTCCATCATCCAGCATTATCAGCAGTGTTTGTTCCAGGAGTACTGAACTGGGAAGCGGATTTTCTCAGTCGACACTCCATTCAGGAAACCGAATGGGCATTACACCCAGAAGTGTTTCAGACTCTAGTAAAAAGATGGGGTCTGCCAGAGAGAGATCTCATGGCGCCGCGTTTAAACAACAAAGTTCCAATATACGGATCAAGAACAAAGGATCCAGGAGCTATCCTTGTAGACGCACTGTCAGTGAATTGGAAATTTCATCTGGCATATCTGTTCCCTCCAATATCCCTGTTACCCAAGGTAGTAAAGCAAGTAAAAGGAGTCATTCTAATAGCTCCAGCTTGGCCAAGAAGGCATTGGTACACAGATCTACTAAGAATGTCCGTGGAAGCACCGATACTGCTCCCTCAACGTCCAGATCTGCTAATGCAGGGTCCTTGTTGTCACAGCCATCTGGATCGTCTGACTTTGACGGCGTGGCTGTTGAAACCTCTATCCTAGAAGCTAGAGGATTTTCAAAACAAGTAATTCAAACCATGCTTAGAGCAAGAAAGCCTTCTTCAGCTCGTATTTATCATCGAATATGGCAAGCCTATATTCATTGGTGTAGTGAAATAAGTTTGAATCCAAGATCTTTTAAAGTATCCAGGATTTTGGATTTCCTTCAAGCAGGATTGGATAAGGGTTTGAAAGTAGCTTCCTTGAGCGTTCAAGTATCAGCATTAACTGTATGGTTTCAGCGAAAGATTGTTGACTTACAGGATGTGCGTACTTTCTTTCAGGGAGTTGTACACATTCAACCTCCATTTGTTCCTCCTGCAGCTCCCTGGGATTTGAATCTAGTTCTTAAATTCCTTCAGGGACCTCCGGTTGAACCACTTAAGAGAGCAGATCTTAAATGGTTAACGGCTAAAGTACTCTTTCTACTGGCAATGGCCTCGGCTAGAAGAGTATCAGATTTAGGAGCACTGTCGTGTAAGTCTCCTTTCCTAAGTTTTTTCCAGATAAAGCAGTTATCAGAACTAGATCTGGTTATCTTCCGAAGGTGGTTTCAAAGTTTCACCTTAATGAAGAGATTGTAGTCCCAGCTTTTCAGGTATCGGGACTGTCTGCGGAAGAAGTGTCGCTGGACGTAGTCCGAGCATTAAGAATCTACATAGATCGTACTAGTGCCATCAGAAAAACGGATATATAGATATATATATATATATATATATATATATATATATATATATATAGATATATATAGATATATATAGATATATATAGATATATATATATATATATATATACATACATACATACATACATACATACATACATACATACATACATACATACATACATACATACATAATGTCGTTATGGTAAGAACTTACCGTTGTTAACGTGATCTCTCTTATGTCCACAGGATAACATTGGGATATGTCGGAGCGACAGCGGAAATGGCACCAAACGGTCACGAGCTTTCTGGCCTCCCAGGATGCATCGGGGCTTCACCATATAATCCCGCCCACTGACTCCGTCAAATCAGTTCTTTCCACAGCAATTAGGCAGGAGCGTCAGGTAGAAACCTATTCAGGCGATAAGAACACACATGCACACCCCTCCATGCCAGAGGGAAGAGGTTTAGTGATTGTAAAGATCCTCAAATCAGGTGCGTCAGGGTGGGACCCCTGTGGATACCTGTGGACATAACAGAAATCACGTTATCAACGGTAAGTTTTTACCATAAAGTCTATTTCTCTGGCTGGGTCCACAGGTTATCCACAGGATAACACTGGGATTCCCAAAGCCAGTTTTAGTGGTGGGGACGCTCCTGATTACACAGGAGAACCTTTCGCCCGAATTCTGCGTCATGAGAGGCAAAAGTATCCAAGGCATAATGTCTAATGAATGTGTTTATGGAAGACCATGTGGCTGCCTTACAAATCTGTTCTGCTGAAGCACCCTGTTGTGCTGCCCATGGAGGACCTACCTTACGTGTAGAGTGAGCAGAGACATTAGCCGGAGTAGGGAGATCTGCATGAGAATAAGCTTCTGATATTACCATTCGGAGCCATCTTGCCAGCGTCGGTTTACTAGCAGGCCATCCTCTTCCTTGAAATCCGTAGAGGATGAAGAGAAAATATATATATATATATAGTAACACTGTAGGGGTGCAAGGCGCCTCTTCCTGGGGAATATGGCAGCACGCAGCAGCTGAGGAACAACACAAGTCCAGTGTCTGGTACAACTGGGCCCGGCCAGTTTTATTGAAACAGAAAATAAAACAAACACCAAAAGAAAATACCTTGCCTGTCCGGCACTAACTAAACACAAGATGTTCCTAACTATCACTAAACAAAAACAGAGTTCTCCAGTAAACACTGTATAGCTCACTTGTATCAGGAAGCGTGTTTCTCTCACACAAATCCCTCCAGTCTTCCCAGGCAGTCTCTCATACTAATCGGGCTAGCAGCCCTATAACACTCTTACGCAGCTGAAACCCTGATTAGCCCTCTGTGAGGCCAAAGACCCGAACTGGGCCCAATGTCTAGAACTCGCCCTATCTCTCTCTCAGAGCCTTTACCCAGCTTTTACAGCAAACTGAAAAGGTTCTGACAAAACAAAAGCATTTTTCCTAGAAGTTTCCATTTTCTAAAACATGTAAGACAAGAACCTGGGACAAACATACCTGCCCTCAAACACTATCCCAGTGTTCTTGTCACATATCCCCCTCCCCTGTTTCGACCTAGGGGCCGGAACACTTGTAGCCCCCAAACAGAAGATGCGAGACAATGCATCTGCGTTGGCCAATTGTGTTCCCGGTCTATGTTCGACAGTAAACTTAAAATCCTGCAACGCTAGAAACCATCTAGTTACCCGAGCATTCTTGCCTCAAATTAACATACATCCATTTTAAAGGGGCATGATCCGTCACTAGTTTGAATTGTCTACCCAAGAGGTAATATCTCAAGGTATCTAGTGCCCACTTAATGGCCAAAGCCTCCTTTTCCACAATGGCATACCTTTTTTCATGCTCATTGAGTTTCCTACTCAAATAAATGATAGGGTGTTCGTCCCCATCTCTGGTTTGGGACAGCACAGCACCTATCCCTACCTCTGAGGCATCTGTCTGTACCACAAATTCTTTTGAAAAATCTGGTGTTATCAACACCCGGTTGTGAACACAAAGCCACTTTTAACGCTTGGAACGCTTTTTCTGCATCAGGGTTCCATTTCACCATATTTGACTGCTTCCCTTTGGTAAGGTCTGACAACGGCACCGCTGTGGTCGCAAAACTGGGAATAAACAGTCTATAGTACCCAGTAATTCCCAAAAAAGCCCTTACCTGTTTTTTATTCACTGGACGAGGCCAGTTTTGAATAGCATCAATTTTATTCAATTGGGGCCTAATCAGACCTCTGCCTATGGTGAAGCCCAAGTATTTGACCTCCTCCATTGCGAGGCAGCACTTCTTTGGGTTAGCAGTTAACCCTGCCTCTCTGATTTGAGTCCAGTACTGCTTGTACTTTAACCAAATGGGACCCCCAGTCTGTACTGTGAATTACCACATCATCCAAATAGGCAGCTGCATATTTTCTATGGGGCCTCCAAATTTTATCCATCGCCCGTTGAAAGGTTGCTGGAGCCCCATGCAACCCAAAGGGTAACATCTTATACTGGTACAGCCCCTCCGGAACTGAAAAGGCTGTTTTTTCTTTGCCGCTATCAGATAAAGGTATTTGCCAGTAACCTTTGGTCAGGTCCAACGTGGTGAGAAACCTGGCTGTTCCCAGCCTTTCTACAAGCTCATCCACACGGGGCATGGGGTATGCGTCAAACTTGGACACCTCATTTAACTTACGAAAGTCATTACAGAAGCGTATGCTACCGTCGGGCTTCGGGATGAGCACTATGGGACTGGACCACTCACTGTTAGACTCCTCTATGACTCCAAGTTCTAACATGGTTTTAACTTCTTTAGAAATAGCTTCTCGCTGAGCTTCAGGAATCCTATATGGCTTTAAATGAACCCTGACCCCTGGTTCTGTGACAATGTCATGTTTTATTATGGTCGTTCGGCCAGGCAGCTCTGAAAATATCTCCCTATTTTGGATGAGAAATTCTTTAACCTGATTGTTCTGATCAGCTGATAATGTCTCTGACACCTTCACTGCGGGAAGCATCCGGGGTGAAGACACCGAAGGGCAAGGCTCCGCTGACAGAGACAACCTATCTTTCCAGGGTTTGATTAAGTTAACATGGTAGATCTGCTCTGGTTTCCTCTTTCCCGGCTGGTATACTTTGTAATTAACCTCATTCACTTTTTCCCTAATCTCAAATGGACCCTGCCATTTAGCTAGGAATTTGCTTTCCACAGTGGGTACCAAAACAAGAACTCTATCTCCAGGAACAAATTCCCGTATCTTGGCACTCCGGTTATAGATCCTCTGTTGAGCACTTTGGGCCTGTTCTATGTGCTCTCTGACAACAGGTACCACGGCTGCAATCCTATCCTGCATTTGTGTTATATGTTCAATAACGCTCCAATAAGGAGTGGGCTGTCCTTCCCACGTCTCTTTGGCAATGTCCAACAGCCCTCTGGGGTGTCTACCATACAACAAATCAAATGGAGAAAACCCCGTAGAGGACTGAGGAACTTCTCTGATGGCCATTAACAAGTAGGGCAACAAACAATCCCAGTTTTTCCCATCTCTCTCAACAACCTTTTTTAACATACTTTTTAATGTTTTATTAAACCTCTCCACCAACCCGTCAGTTTGGGGATGGTAGATGGACGTCCTGAGGTGAGTGACCTTAAATAATTTGCACAATTCTTTCATGACCCTTGACATAAATGGAGTACCTTGGTCAGTCAAAATTTCTTTTGGTATTCCCATTCTACTAAAAACCTGCACCAGCTCCCTAGCTATCACCTTGGTTGTGATAGTGCGTAAAGGGACAGCCTCAGGATATCGAGTGGCATAGTCCATTATTACCAGGATATACTGATGGCCCCGAGCGGACTTCAACAAGGGCCCCACGAGATCCATTGCTATTCTGTCAAACGGGACCTCTATAATAGGCATGGGAACTAGTGGGCTCCTGAAATGGGGTCTAGGGGCATGATACTGGCACTCAGGACAGGAAGAACAATATTCAGACACTTCTTTATAAACCCCTGGCCAAAAGAACCTTTGTAAAACTCTCAGTGGTTTTTTTCTGCCCCTAAATGTCCTGCTGTAACGTGACTGAGCTAAATCTAGTACCGTTCTCCGATAAGGCTGGGGTACTACCAGCTGTTCCACCACATCCTCACCATTTTTGACAATGTGGTACAAGAGCTCATTACAGATGGCCATGTGGGGATACGTAACCCTGTCACCTGGTACCACAGGCTCCCCATTAACAATCTTAACATTCTCTCTAGCCTTTATCAAGGTAGGATCTTTTAACTGTTCAGATGCAAACAGATCCCTTTTTACCTCCAGGTCAGGCACGCTTTCGTTTCTAACCACTATATCTCTGTTCCCAGCAAGAGGGTCCTCACTGGACTCCCCATCTGTCACTTCCCCAGCCAAACTGGCAAAAGGCAAAGGGTCAGAAAGTTCCGAAGACACACGTACATCCATACAATCACCGGTATTACCAACTGGCTCTTCACTTCTCACATCTGTTGATAAACGTGATTCCCACAGTTTCCAAAAATGAGGAAAATCCCTCCCTATTATGGCCTTATGCACCAAGGTGGGGACCAGTCCTACTTTAACCATTGCTGACCCACAACAAGTTTCTATATTCACTTCAGCAGTGACATAATATTGGGTATCCCCATGTATGCAAGTTACCCCAATAGGTATTTGCTGGACCTTTAAGGGGTTCACTAACCCAGCTTTCACGAGGGTAACTAAACTTCCTGAATCCAGCAAGGCCTCTACCCGGTTACCCTCTAAGAATACATCACACATTTGTTTTTCCAGCTCAGGTGAAGGTACCACAGTACAGGCTAACCTAGCAAAGAAAGACATTCTGCGACATTCAAAGGCAGCATCACATTGCATGGGTTCTTGCATGACTGGGCAATTGGCAATAACATGACCTGGCATACCACATCTAAAACATTTAACCACACGATTATCAACCCGTTTGGGCAACATAGACCGTTCTAGCCCCATTGGCCTGTCTCCAGGGCCAGTGTTTACAGTCTCTCCAGCCTTGCGTTCTCTTAACCGCCCAGCAACGTTTTCCCACGGAACAGTTTTACCAGTCTTTACTGAAGGGCGCTGTCGAGGATCTATGGGTTGCTGGGTGGTCATCAGTAGTTCCTCTGCTGCCAAATACCGCTCTACCATGTCCACTAATTGGTCAGCAGTACCCGGGTTTCCATGGCTCACCCACTTGCGCAGGACCATGGGCAAAGATCTCAAGTAGCGGTCCATGACGACTCTTTCAACCATCTGAGGACCAGTTAATGTCTCTGGCTGTAGCCATTTTTTGGTTAGCTGAATAAGGTCGTGCATCTGGTAGCGCGGAGGCTTCTCCATGGCATACACCCAACGGTGCACCCGTTGTGCTCGTACTGACAGCGTGACTCCCAGGCGGGTCAGGATCTCAGTCTTTAGTTTATCATAGTCCCGAGCCTCAGCAGGGCTTAAATCAAAGTACGCTTTTTGGGGCTCGCCTGACAAAAAAGGTGCCAGCAGACTGGCCCACTGCGCTTTCGGCCAGTTCTCACGCTCGGCAGTCCTTTCAAACATGGTCAGGTAGGCCTCCACATCATCAGCCTCTGTCATTTTCTGCAGGAAGTGACTGGCCCGTATAGAACTAGAGCTGGTCGGAGCACTGACTGCTACATCTCCAATCCGGGCTGCAAGGCTCTGCACCACTTCTGCTAAGGCCTCTCTATCCTGACGCTGTTGCCTGTAAAGTTCGTCAATAGCCACCTGCTGCTGTCTCCTATTTTCCTCCATTGCCACCTGCTGCTGTCTGTTGGCCTCCTGCTGAGCCGCTGTAGCTTGCAGCAAGGCTTTAAGCAGATCCTCCATGTCGACAGATTTTTCAGGCGGCTTTGTAGCTGCTTTCACCCAGGACATATATCAAACCCTCAGGGGTGAGTCTCAGTAACTTCCCACTGGGCTGTATCTGCATAAACCACCGTTTTCTGCAGGCCTCACAAAGCTGCTGCTTTCACTTATGCGCAGAACGGCATGCTCGCATTCTCCACCAAGTTGTAACACTGTAGGGGTGCAAGGCGCCTCTTCCTGGGGAATATGGCAGCACGCAGCAGCTGAGGAACAACACAAGTCCAGTGTCTGGTACAACTGGCCCGGCCAGTTTTATTGAAACAGAAAATAAAACAAACACCAAAAGAAAATACCTTGCCTGTCCGGCACTAACTAAACACAAGATGTTCCTAACTATCACTAAACAAAAACACAGAGTTCTCCAGTAAACACTGTATAGCTCACTTGTATCAGGAAGCGTGTTTCTCTCACACAAATCCCTCCAGTCTTCCCAGGCAGTCTCTCATACTAATCGGGCTCTTACACAGCTGAAACCCTGATTAGCCCTCTGTGAGGCCAAAGACCCGAACTGGGCCCAATGTCTAGAACTCGCCCTATCTCTCTCTCAGAGCCTTTACCCAGCTTTTACAGCAAACTGAAAAGGTTCTGACAAAACAAAAGCATTTTTCCTAGAAGTTTCCATTTTCTAAAACATGTAAGACAAGAACCTGGGACAAACATACCTGCCCTCAAACACTATCCCAGTGTTCTTGTCACAATATATACACACACACACACACACACACACACACGTATAATGTGTGTGGATAGATTATTTTATATATATATATATATATATATATATATATATATATATATATATATATATATATATATATATATATATATATATATATTATAGACACACACGCCGTGGTCAAAGTGGAAATTTTGAAATGGGGGTATGCAAAAGTTAAGGATACAATTATGCGCGCGCTCCAGAAAAGGGGGCATGGCCACTCAAGGGGGCGTGGTCAGTGTAGTAGAACCGCTTATACTATCTAGTACTGGTGCCCCTTTCACCTTATAGCACACGGTACAACCCGAAATTCACATTATAGCACACGGTACCAACCGAAATTCACATTATAGCACACTGAATGAGCTGGAATTCACATTATAGCACACAGTATGAACCACAATTCACATTATGACACACTGTATGATCCACAATTATGGGAGAGGGAGAGTGACAGCAGGGACATAGGGACAGTGACAGAGAGAGTGACAGCAGTGACAGTGAGACACCTACCTATCCCCTATTGATTATAGGCACATTGCCCCAGGGACAGGTTGGAGTGACCTGAGCCTTGTGCCCAGATCACCCTTAATCACCTGAGGGGGGGTACTTATTAACTGGGCCTAGCGCCCCCTAACTGCGCACAGGCCAGAGGCCTGACTTCACCCACGGGCCTAGCACCCGCCTAACATGGGGCCAGTTGGGTAACCTGGGCCTAATGCCCAGGGTCACCTTATTTACCTAAAGGGAACTCTGAACTAGGGCCTTATGCCCTCTACATGGGGACAGGCCTAATGCCTGAATTAACCCCACGGGCCTAGTGCCCGCCTACTGCGCCACAGGCCTATAGCCTGATTGTGCCCACGGGCCTCATGGTCTAGGGAGGGGAGGAGGTGTGTGTGTGACAGGTGCCCTACGTGTCCTGGTGGGAGAGGCACCAGTGGGGAGCTTCGTTAGCTCTTTTCCTTTCCACCCCTGGTGGCCTCTCCGGTCCTCAGCTTCTGTCTTCTGCCGCTGGCTCGTCCTGGCCAGCGGCGCCGCCTCTTCTGTCTTCTGCCGCTGGCCTGTCCTGGCCAGTAGCGCTGACTTTTCTTCCTCCTGGAGCGCGTCTTCCGGCCTCTTCCGCGGCCACCGGATCTCTTCGCCGCTCTTCCGCGCGGCCTCCTCTCTTTTTCTCGTCCCAGCGGCATCTGACGGCAGATGCCGGGGCCTATGATGGGCGAGCGCTGATTGGCTCACTGTGGCCGCCTGTGATTGGCCGCCGATCCGTGAGCTGCGATTGGCTCACAGATGGCGCCAATCTTTAAATGCCTCAGCCGCTGCAGACACACTTGATCCTTTTATTTTATATTAACTTTAATTGTTTTTTAAGAGATTTACATTGAGGAACAGACAGGCAGCTTCTGCCTCTACCTGTTTGCATCATCATTGGAGCTGCCGGTGGGGTCACCATCGCAGCTGCTTGCGGCAACGCGATGGGATCCCCGGTTGCAGAGATGTTGGCTCTCTGGTAGGATGACCAGACTCTACTGCTTGTGGCGCGTGGCGGGGTCACCTCAGCTGCACCACCACCGGCCAGCACGGCAGCGGTAAGTATAACCCTGGCTTCTGTTAGCAGAAGCCAGGGCACTTCAGTGTGGTGCAGATCGCTCCGTTAGCGGTGTGACCGCTAGCGCCATTATGTTTAAAATGGGCGCCATATATGGGGCGGAGCTTAATTCTGGCTTGGGCTCTGAGTTCTCGTGCACACGCTGGCGGCCATTTTGTAGCACTCTTCAAGCCTGAGATGCTGCATGTTCCATGTTCCCATTTGGCCTCCACATGAGGCTTTTCTCCGGTTCGCTATAAGGGACGATCACTCTCAATTCCAGGCCCTTCCATTCAGTCTCTCTTCGGCCCCCAGAGTGTTCAAAGGGCCTTCTTAGCATACAGGGTGTGACGATTATCCCCTATATGGACGATCTGCTGCTGAAGGCCCATTCCGCAGACCAGTTGCTTCAAAATATCCGGATAACCCAAGACCTTCTGATTCAGCATGGGTGGATCCTGAACTTCCCAAAGTCTCATGCCCCACACAACGGTTACTGTTCCTGGGGATGATCCTCTACACAGTACGTCAGAAGGTATCTCTTCCTCATGACAAGATCCTCTCTGTTCTGACGTTGGTGATGTTGGTACTTCACAACCGTCAGGTATCTGTGTATACGTCTCCTTGGGAAGATGGTGGCCCTTCCGTACGAAGTTCCACTCAAGGCCTTTCCAGCTGTGTCTCTGAAGACACGGTTGTCTCTTCTCTGGTGGCTAAAATTCGACTCGTATGTTGGAAGGGAAACGGTTCAGGGATTGGACCCTGGAACACCAGTTTCAGGGGCGCTGGTTATCCCTAGAATCCGCTTTCCTTAAAAACATACTCAAATTTGCGAGCAGTGTACAACGCCCTGCTTCATGCAGATCACTTGCTTCAGAGTCGGGCCGTCTGAGTTCAGTCCGACAACGCCACGACAGTGGCATACATCGGCACTCGCAGCCGTGCGGCGATGAGAGAGATCACCAACATACTACTCTGGGCAGAGGAATACGCTCTGGCCATGTCGGCAATCTTCATTCCAGGGGTGGAAAATTGGGAGGCCGATTATCTCAGCCGCCAAAATATGCACCCAGGACAGTGGACTCTCAATCCTCAGGTGTTTCTTCAGCTGGTCCATCGGTGGGGCCATCCCCAGATCGACCTCATGACGTTTCGCCTAAACCACCAGCTGCCTCTTTCCTACTCTCGGACGACTCGGCAGCGACCGTGGATGCCCTCACGGCTCCTTGGGACTTCCAGTTCATTTATCTCTTTCCTCCTTTCCGGTTGCTGCCTCAGGTTCTGTAACGCATAAAGAGTACCACACGGGGCTTGGTACTCAGGGCTCCACCTTCTGTCAACAACGGAGCCTTGTCCCCTACCAATCCGAGATGATCTACAACAGGGTCCTTTTCTTTATCCAGACTTACACAGGCTACGTTTGACGGTGTGGCTGTTGAGAAGGCCATCTGGAGGCGGAAGGGGATTTCTCTTACAATTATACCTACCCTGTTTCAGGCTCGAAGTCTGTCGCATCGTCTCATTACTACCGCATATGGAAGGCCTTTGTGGCCTGGTGTGAATGATGGGGGTTGTCTCCTACGTTTTTTTCTATTGGCCTGCCTTCTCCTTTTTCTGCTGGCGGGTTTCTCTGCAGGACTGAGACTTGGTTCTCTGAAGGATCTGTTTTCTTCCAGAAAAATTGGCTTTGCTTCCGGAGGTTCAGACCATTTTTGAAGGGGTTTCTCCGAATCCAACCACCCTTTCGACCTCCGGCTACGTGGAACCTAAACCTGGTCCTCTCTTTTCTACAGTCTCCGTTGTTGGAGCATCTTGAGTCAGTGGAGATTAAATATCTCACCTGGAAAGTGGTCCTTCTCCTGGCTATGGCTTCGGCCAGACGGGTGTCAGAACTTGGAGCTCTCTCTTGCCGACCTCCTCCTTACCTGGTGTTTCATGAGGTTAGAGCGGGGTATCATACTCGCATGTCATTTCTCCCAAAAATGGTTTCCGATTTTCACATCAACCAGCCGCTTGTGGTTCTGGCCCTATCGGCGGATTCACCGGATACCAAATCTTGGATGAGACTTCTTCTATTCAAAATTCTGATCCCTTATTTGTCCTGGTACGATGCCGCTCGTCCTGGAGGGCCAGCTTCCAAACAGACTTTAGCCTGTTGGATCCGTTTGCCCATCCGACAGGTTTTTTTTTGTGGTTTCTCAGGAACCTCCTGCTTCCATTTCGGCGCATTCTCTATGCGCTCCGTGGGACCCTCGTGGACGGCCGCCCACATGGTTTCCATGACTTCTTTATGTTGCGCGGCCGCTTCGTCGGGCCGACATACATTTAGCAGGTTTTACAGATTTGATACTTTTGCGGCCTCTGCATCGCAGTTTGGCCGTGCCATTTTGCAGGGCTCTCAGCGCTCTCCCAATGGGAGCTCTGGGACTTCCCCACTGTAACTGCTCTCCAGTGTCCCCTAGTGGATGAAAGCGAAAAAGACATTATATCAGGATTTTGGTACTTACCGATTAAATCCCTTTCTCCGATTCCACAGGGGACACTGGACGCCCACTCGGCACTGTTTTCCTGCCTCGTTGACTTGTCTGCTTGCCTGTCACTGCGTGACTGCTTGTTTTTTTGTTTTGTTCAACTCACCTTTGCTGCAGTTGTTTGTTTCACACGTCTCCTTGTGTGTTGTATTTGTTTTCTGTGACTTTGTTAACCTCCTCTGTTTAACGTTGGTTTCTTCCAGCTCCTCGGGCACAGTTTTAGTAGACTGGCTTGGAGGGGGTACATAGTAGGGGCGGAGCTAGTCACATTGCTAATATTTAAAGTGCCAGCTCCCAGTTGCTACCTACTATATCCCCTACTGTATCTGCTCTCCAGTGTCCCCTGTGGAATCGGAGAAAGGGATTTATCGGTAAGTTCCAAAATCCTGATATAATGTCTCTAATTACTGAGTTTTCCTATGTCAAATTTCAGCTTCCTAATATATCGGGCAGTAAAAGAACTTGTGATGAGTCAGTCAGTCTGTGAGTGAGATATTTTTTATATATATATATATATATATATATATATATTAATTGAATCCTGCTTATTATGTTAATACTGTAAAACATTGTTATGTATTAGAAACCTTGATCAACCATGTTTTAATGCTTTCTAAAATTAACATTCCAAAGTTTTTCGGCTTAGATATGATTTATTTCACTTCTTTCAATAAAACCAATGTTTTGCTATTTATTATTCCTATTATATCTGAATATATGTAGATAGACTAAACATATTACAACATACAAAGTACACTCAGAAGAAATTGAATATAAGAATGCTAGTTGTGGTTTTCTCCTGTCCAATAGGATTATTAGGGGAGGAGTTTTAGCTGATGCTAGGCAGATTTAGTACCTGTCTCATCTGGTTCACCCTTCACTATTGCCCTGCTGTTTGTGTGAGTGTGTGAATTTACTGCATTGGTTTAGCTCCCTCAAATGAAGACCACAAGCAACAAGAATGTGGAATAACACCAGGGGGATTCCCGTGTAATAGATATAGATAGATAGATAGATATATATATATATATATATATATATATATATATATATATATATATATATATATAAAATTTTTTAAAGAGAAATCGCTCCACATTGCCTGTAGTCCGAGCATTAAAAAAAAAAAAATAATAATAATAATTTACATCAACCAACCCTAGCCCTGACCATGTTTACATCATGTAAGATGTGCATTGCATACATGAACAAATAGTTTTGAAAATGAACTGTGTGCAAGAGGGAGGCAGATGCATTTTATTTAAATAGCCATATGAGTCACACAGTTGCCCTAATAAGATACCTGTTTCTAGGTTAAGACGTTATTGTTGATTTAAAACTATTGTCATGTGTGAACTGAGTGATGAGACAGTAGGGCGTTTATTTGTTTCACTAACTGCTGCGTGGGATATAGAAGTCACTCTCAAACTTCCTCTGGAAGAATTCACTTCCTTTCCTGAGGTCAGAGTTGTCATAGGAGAGGGGAAGGCAACCCCCAGTCCATTCACTGCATATACAGAGAAGGAAGTGTCTGATAATCTGAACAATGTAATTGTTATCGAAGCCACTTCATAGAAGCCACACCCTTTCCCTCCCCGATCTCTGGTTCCAGTTAACTGTATGCTTTTGTCCTTTATGTGGAAGTAGATTCTGAGTAGTAACTTGTATCTCTCCTAAAAAGAATGAATGAGTTGGTTTTAGCTGGAAGCAAATAGTAACGGCATACGTCATACATCTTGCACATAACCGTTATTATGTGTTAGAATCATTATTGCAATCCATTTATAGTAAATTAGGGTCTTTCTACTTGGCAAACAAATAACCCCTTCAAATCACTGCTAAAAAAAGAGGTTTTATGTTTCTTTTGAAATCATGATTTATTGTCTATCTGGGTGACACTGCTCCTCATGATGGTGTGTTGGAGAGGAACTGTGTACCCTAGAAACTTTGCAGGGTAATGGCCAACTCCTAAGCCCTCAACTCCACCCCAGATGGATTCTTAGGAATTTATTTAACTGTTTGTTCCCCCTGGTAACATGACCTCATCCAGGGCACTTTGATTGTCACCTTGCTGTGTTGCATCCATGATCTTCATGTAAAAGGACTGTTTTTTTTTTAAATCTATTTGCCTCTTACTTCCACCTTGCTCTGAATGAGAACCACTACCCTACTTTATGAGTGAAGCTGTCTAAAATATTGCTGTGAATAAAGCTGTCTTAAGTATTGCTTGCCAAGATATATACAGTAGGCCTTAAAAAATAAAATGTGTGTGTGTGTATTCCTTAACCAAACGGCGTGGTGACGTACAGCAAACACAGCCCTTTTTCTGCATTGCTGGAGAAGTGAGTGTTTTATATTTATTTATAACGGCTGGGGTGCCAAATCAAAGCCTGATCCAATCACGGGGTCAGATTCATAGTACAATACAGTATTTCTCCACATTACAGTGGAAAAAGATAGCACTCTCCAGACTTGCGTGATTTAATGTAAATACTAAAGTCTTTTATTCAAAGGATTGGTTCCATGTAACTTCATGTCACAAAAAATACAGAAAGGGCTCACCAACGTTTCGGTCCTGTGCTAGGACCTTTCTCAAGGTATATGCCAGTCAATATACAGTCAAAGGCAGCAGTAACATCCTCAGCAGCATTAGATAGGAACCAGGACCTGCATAGAGCCTCCCTGGTTCCTATCTATTTACATTAAATCACGCAAGTCTGGAGAGTGCTATCTTTTTCCACTGTAATGTGGAGAAATACCGTAATATATATTTCTCTGACGTCCTAGTGGATGCTGGGGACTCCGTAAGGACCATGGGGAATAGACGGCTCCGCAGGAGACTGGGCACACTAAAAAGATTTGGTACTACCTGGTGTGCACTGGCTCCTCCCTCTATGCCCCTCCTCCAGACCTTAGTTAGATTTCTGTGCCCGGCCGAGCTGGATGCACACTAGGGGCTCTCCTGAGCTCCTAGAAAGAAAGTATATGTTAGGTTTTTTATTTTACAGTGAGACCTGCTGGCAACAGGCTCACTGCAACGAGGGACTAAGGGGAGAAGAAGCGAACCTACCTGCTTGCAGCTAGCTTGGGCTTCTTAGGCTACTGGACACCATTAGCTCCAGAGGGATCGACCGCAGAACCCGTCCTTGGTGTTCGTTCCCGGAGCCGCGCCGCCGTCCCTCTTACAGAGCCAGAAGCATGAAGATGGTCCGGAAAATCGGCGGCAGAAGACTTCAGTCTTCACCAAGGTAGCGCACAGCACTGCAGCTGTGCGCCATTGCACACTTCACACTCCGGTCACTGAGGGTGCAGGGCGCTGGGGGGGGGGGGGGGCGCCCTGAGCAGCAATAAAAACACCTTGGCTGGCAAAATAATCACAATATATAGCCCCAGAGGCTATATATGTGATAATTACCCCTGCCAGAATCCATAAAAAAGCGGGAGAAAAGTCCGCGAAAAAGGGGCGGAGCTATCTCCCTCAGCACACTGGCGCCATTTTCTCTTCACAGTGTAGCTGGAAGACAGCTCCCCAGCCTCTCCCCTGTAGTTTTTAGGCTCAAAGGGTTAAAAAGAGAGGGGGGGGCACTAAATTTAGGCGCAATATTGTTTATACAAGCAGCTATTGGGGAAAATTCACTCAATGATAGTGTTTATCCCTACATTATATAGCGCTCTGGTGTGTGCTGGCATACTCTCTCTCTGTCTCCCCAAAGGGCTGTGTGGGGTCCTGTCCTCAGTCAGAGCATTCCCTGTGTGTGTGCGGTATGTTGGTACGGCTGTGTCGACATGTTTTATGAGGAGGCTTATGTGGAGGCGGAGCAGATGCCGATAAATGGGATGTCGCCCCCTGTGGGCCGACACCAGAGTGGATGGATAGGTGAAAGGTATTAACCGACAGTGTCAACTCCTTACATAAAAGGCTGGATGACGTAACAGCTATGGGACAGCCGGCTTCTCAGCCCGCGCCTGCCCAGGCGTCTCAAAGGCCATCAGGGGCTCAAAAACGCCCGCTCCCTCAGATGGCAGACACAGATGTCGACACGGAGTCTGACTCCAGTGTCGACGAGGTTGAGACATATACACAATCCACTAGGAACATCCGTTACATGATCCCGGCAATAAAAAATGTGTTACACATTTCTGACATTAACCCAAGTACCACTAAAAAAGGGTTTTATGTGTGGGGAGAAAAAGCAGGCAGTGTTTTGTTCCCCCATCAAATGAGTGAATGAAGTGTGAAAAAGCGTGGGTTCCCCCGATAAGAAACTGGTAATTTCTAAAAAGTTACTGATGGCGTACCCTTTCCCGCCAGAGGATAAGTTACGCTGGGAGATATCCCCTAGGGTGGATAAGGCGCTCACACGTTTGTCAAAAAAGGTGGCACTGCCGTCTTAGGATACGGCCACTTTGAAGGTACCTGCTGATAAATAGCAGGAGGCTAGCCTGAAGACTGTATTTACACACTCAGGTACTAGACTGAGACCTGCAGATAGTGCTGCTGCAGCGTGGTCTGTAACCCTGTCAAATATGAGGGATGCACAGAGGGATATTTTGCCGGCTGGCATCCAGAATTAATGCAATGTCCATTCTGTCAGGAGGGTATTAGAGACCCGACACTGGACAGGTGATGCTGACTTTAAAAGGCACATAGAGCCTTATAAGGGTGAGGAATTGTTTGGGGATGGTCTCTGGGACCTCGTATCCACAGCAACAGCTGGGAAGAAATTTTTTTACCTCAGGTTTCCTCACAGCCTAAGAAAAGCACTGTATTATCAGGTACAGTCCTTTCGGCTTCAGAAAAGCAAGCGGGTCAAAGGCGCTTCCTTTCTGCACAGAGACGAGGGAAGAGGGAAAAAGCTGCACCAGTCAGCCAGTTCCCAGAATCAAAATTCTTCCCCCGCTTCCTCTGAGTCCACCGCATGACGCGGGGGCTCCACAGGCGTAGCCAGGTACGGTGGGGGGCCGCCTCAAAAATTTCAGCGATCAGTGGGCTCGCTCACAGGTGGATCCCTGGATCCTTCAAGTAGTATCTCAGGGGTACAAGCTGGAATTCGAGGCATCTCCCCCCCCCCCGCCGTTTCCTCAAATCTGCCTTGCCGACAACTCCCTCAGGCAGGGAGGCTGTGCTAGAGGCAATTCACAAGCTGTATTCCCAGCAGGTGATAGTCAAGGTGCCCCTACTTTAACAAGGACGGGGTTACTATTCCACACTGTTTGTGGTACCGAAACCGGACGGTTCGGTGAGACCCGTTTTAAATTTGAAATCCTTGAACACATACATAAAAAAATTCAAGTTCAAGATGGAATCGCTCAGGGCGGTTATTGCAAGCCTGGAGGAGGGGGATTACATGGTATCCCTGGACATCAAGGATGCTTACCTACATGTCCCCATTTACCATCCTCACCAGGAGTACCTCAGATTTGTGGTACAGGATTGCCATTACCAATTCCAAACACTGCCGTTTGGACTGTCCACGGCACCGAGGGTCTTTACCAAGGTAATGGCAGAAATGATGATACTCCTTCGAAAAAAGGGAGTTTTAATTATCCCGTACTTGGACGATCTCCTTATAAAGGCGAGGTCCAAGGAGCAGTTGTTGGTCGGAGTAGCACTATCTCGGGAAGTGCTACAACAGCACGGATGGATTCTATACATTCCAAAGTCACAGCTGGTTCCTACCACACGCCTACTGTTCCTGGGGATGGTTCTGGACACAGAACAGAAAAAAGTGTTTCTCCCGCAGGAGAAAGCCAAGGAGCTGTCATCTCTAGTCAGAGACCTCCTGAAACCAAAACAGGTATCGGTGCATCACTGCACACGAGTCCTGGGAAAAATGGTAGCTTCTTACGAAGCAAAATTCCATTCGGCAGGTTCCATACAAGAACCTTTTAGTGGGACCTCTTGGACAAGTGGTCGGGATCGCATCTTCAGATGCATCGGCTGATAACCCTGTCTCCAAGGACCAGGGTATCTCTACTGTGGTGGCTGCAGAGTGCTCATCTTCAAGAGGGCCGCAGATTCGGCATACAGGACTGGGTCCTGGTAACCACGGATGCCAGCCTTCGAGGCTGGGGGGCAGTCACACAGGGAAGAAATTTCCAAGGACTTTGGTCAAGTCAGGAGTCGTCCCTACACATAAATATTCTGGAACTGAGGGCCATTTACAATGCCCTAAGTCTGGCAAGGCCTCTGCTTCAAAACCAGCCGGTACTGATCCAATCAGACAACATCACGGCAGTCGCCCATGTAAACAGACAGGGCGGCACAAGAAGCAGGATGGCGATGGCAGAAGCCACAAGGATTCTCCGATGGGCGGAAAATCACGTCTTAGCACTGTCAGCAGTGTTCATTCCGGGAGTGGACAACTGGGAAGCAGACTTCCTCAGCAGACACGACCGACACCCGGGAGAGTGGGGACTTCATCCAGAAGTCTTCCAACTGTTGGTAAACCGTTGGGAAAGGCCACAGGTGGACATGATGGCGTCCCGCCTAAACAAAAAACTAGATATTGCGCCAGGTCAAGGGACCCTCAGGAAATAGCTGTGGACGCTCTAGTGACACCGTGGGTGTACCAGTCGGTTTATGTATTCCCTCCTCTGCCTCTCATACCAAAGGTACTGAGAATAATAAGAAAACGAGGAGTAAGAACGATACTCGTGGTTCCGGATGGGCCAAGAAGAGCTTGGTACCCAGAACTTACAGAAATAATATCAGAGGACCCATGGCCTCTACCGCTCAGACAGGATCTGCTACAGCAGGGGCCCTGTCTGTTCCAAGACTTACCGCGGCTGCGTTGGACGGCATGGCGGTTGAATTCCGGATCCTAAAGCAAAAGGGCATTCCGTAGGAAGTCATTCCTACGCTGATAAAAGCCAGGAAAGAAGTAACCGCAAACCATTATCACCGCATTTGGCGAAAATATGTTGCGTGGTGTGAGGCCAGGAAGGCCCCTACAGAGGAATTTCAGCTGGGTCGTTTTCTGCACTTCCTACAGTCATGAGTGACTATGGGCCTAAAATTGGGTTCCATTAAGGTCCAGATTTCGGCTCTGTCGATTTTCTTCCAGAAAGAACTGGCTTCACTACCTGAAGTTCAGACTTTTGTAAAGGGAGTGCTTCATATTCAGCCCCCTTTTGTGCCTCCTGTGGCACCTTGGGATCTCAATGTGGTGTTGAGTTTCCAAAAATCACATTGGTTTGAACCACTTAAAACCGTGGATCTCAAATATCTCACGTGGAAAGTGGTCATGTTATTGGCCTTGGCTTCGGCCAGGCGTGTGTCAGAATTGGCGGCTTTGTCGTGTAAAAGCCCTTGTCTGATTTTCCATATGGATAGGGCAGAATTGAGGACTCGTCCCCAATTTCTCCCTAAGGTGGTATCAGCTTTTCACTTGAACCAACCTATTGTGGTGCCTGCGGCTACTAAGGACTTGGAGGATTCCAAGTTACTGGACGTAGTCAGGGCCTTGAAAATTTATGTTTCCAGGACGGCTGGAGTCAGGAAAACTGACTCGCTTTTTATCCTGTATGCACCCAACAAAATAGGTGCTCCTGCTTCTAAGCAGACTATTGCTCGCTGGATTTGTAGCACAATTCAGCTGGCGCATTCTGCGGCTGGATTGCCGCATGCTAAATCAGTAAAAGCCCATTCCACGAGGAAGGTGGGTTCATCTTGGGCGGCTGCCCGAGGGGTCTCGGCTTTACAACTTTGCCGAGCTACTACTTGGTCAGGGGCAAACACGTTTGCTAAATTCTACAAATTTGATACCTGGCTGAGGAGGACCTTGAGTTCTCTCATTCGGTGCTGCAGAGTCATCCGCACTCTCCCGCCCGTTTGGGAGCTTTGGTATAATCCCCATGGTCCTTACGGAGTCCCCAGCATCCACTAGGACGTCAGAGAAAATAAGAATTTACTCACCGGTAATTCTATTTCTCGTAGTCCGTAGTGGATGCTGGGCGCCCATCCCAAGTGCGGATTGTCTGCAATACTTGTATATAGTTATTGCCTAACTAAAGGGTTATTGTTGAGCCATCTGTTGAGAGGCTCAGTTGTATTTCATACTGTTAACTGGGTTAAATATCACGAGTTATACGGTGTGATTGGTGTGGCTGGTATGAGTCTTACCCGGGATTCAAAATCCTTCCTTATTGTGTCGGCTCTTCCGGGCACAGTATCCTAACTGAGGTCTGGAGGAGGGGCATAGAGGGAGGAGCCAGTGCACACCAGGTAGTACCAAATCTTTATTTTAGTGTGCCCAGTCTCCTGCGGAGCCGTCTATTCCCCATGGTCCTTACGGAGTCCCCAGCATCCACTACGGACTACGAGAAATAGAATTACCGGTGAGTAAATTCTTATATATATATATATATATATATATATATATATATATATATATATATATATATATATATATATATATATATATATATATATACAGATAGAGGGTCCGCACTCACGTTAGAGCAGTAATATGCTGGGGTGACATCCAATGAGGGAAAAGAATTCCAACTCCAATGTAATTCCAAATAAGGGGAGCACTCACCAGTCTTCAAGAAGGTATAAGTTTTATTCAGGTCATCAATGACAAGCAGGTTAGATCTAACCTGCTTGTCATTGATGACCTGAATAAAACTTATACCTTCTTGAAGACTGGTGAGTGCTCCCCTTATTTGGAATTATATATATATATATATATATATATATATATATATATATAATGTACTTTTCTTGTGGGTGTGCTGACCCCTATAAGTTAGTAGTCAGAAACCACCATTACTTTATGTTTATTTACCTTCATATGGCGATTGCGGCCATTTATGTATCATGGCGTATGACATTTTTCACTGTTGCGGACATTTGGGGTAAATGCAGTATCTCAGCTTAGAAAAGTCATAGAAGGCTATGATAAAAACCATTATTTTCAGCACTTTGTGCTATGACTATTTCCCTACTTCACTTCCTTATGAGTGAAGTTTAAGGCCAAAAGTTAATTGTCAGATTTTTTTTTTAAAGTCTATTTTTTGGATTGTATTTCAGTGGGAAGGAATAAAATTTCAGAGCTGTAATTTTGCTTGGGAATAGTTATATACTCAAAGATTACACAGTATTCTGTGGGGTAACTGTAGAAAAAAAATTTAAGTTTGATATTCTATTTCTCTGACGTCCTAGTGGATGCTGGGGACTCCGTAAGGACCGTGGGGAATAGACGGGCTCCGCAGGAGACTGGGCACTCTCTAGAAAGATTTAGGACTACCTGGTGTGCACTGGCTCCTCCCCCTATGACCCTCCTCCAAGCCTCAGATTTCTGTGCCCGGCTGAGCTGGATGCACACTAGGGGCTCTCCTGAGCTCCTAGAAGAAAGTATAGTTTAGGTTTTTTATTTTCAGTGAGACCTGCTGGCAACAGGCTCACTGCAACGAGGGACTAAGGGGAGAAGAAGCGAACCTACCTAAGTGGTGGTAGCTTGGGCTTCTTAGGCTACTGGACACCATTAGCTCCAGAGGGATCGAACACAGGACCCGACCTCGTCGTCCGTTCCCGGAGCCGCGCCGCCGTCCCCCTTACAGAGCCAGAAACAAGAAGGTGGTCCGGAAAATCGGCGGCTGAAGACTTCTGTCTTCTCCAAGGTAGCGCACAGCACTGCAGCTGTGCGCCATTGCTCCTCATGCACACCACACACTGCGGTCACTGATGGGTGCAGGGCGCTGGGGGGGGGGCGCCCTGAGCAGCAATAGTAACACCTTGGCTGGCAAAACTAACACCATATATAGCCCCAGAGGCTATATAGGTGTATATTAACCCCTGCCAGAAACGATAAAATAGCGGGAGAAAGCCCGCCGAATAAGGGGCGGAGCCAACTCCCTCAGCACACTGGCGCAATTTTTCCCTCACAGCTCCGCTGGAAGGAAGCTCCCTGGCTCTCCCCTGCAGTCCTGCACTACAGAAAGGGTAAAAAAGAGAGGGGGGGCACAATTTAGGCGCAGTATATATATGTTATAGGCAGCTATAGGGGAAAACACTCTGTATAGTGATATCCCTGTGTTATATAGCGCCCTGGTGTGTGCTGGCATACTCTCCCTTTGTCTCCCCAAAGGGCTTTGTGGGGTCCTGTCCTCTGTAAGAGCATTCCCTGTGTGTCTGCTGTGTGTCGGTACTGCTGTGTCGACATGTATGATGAGGATAATGATGTGGAGGCGGAGCAAATGCCTGTGAATGTGATGTCACCCCCTGGGGGTCGACACCAGTGTGGATGGACTTATGGAAGGAATTACGTGACAGTGTCAGCTCCTTACATAAAAGGTTTGACGACATAGGACAGCCGGCTACTCAGCTTGTGCCTGTCCAAGCGTCTCAAATGTCATCAGGGCCTATAAAACGCCCGCTACCTCAGATGACAGATACAGATGTCGACACGGATACCGACTCCAGTGTCGACGATGATGAGACGAGTGTACCCTCCAATAGATCCACCCGTTATATGATTGAGGCTATGAAAAATGTATTACACATTTCTGATGATACCCCAGGTACCACAAAAAAGGGTATTATGTTTGGTGAGAAAAAACTACCAGTAGTTTTTCCTGCATCTGACGAATTAAATGAGGTGTGTGAGGAAGCGTGGACTTCCCCAGATAAGAAATTGATCATTTCTAAACGGTTATTGGCTGCGTACCCTTTCCCGCCAGAGGATAGGTCACGCTGGGAAACACCCCCTAGGGTAGATAAAGCGCTGACACGCTTATCAAAGAAGGTGGCACTACCGTCTCCGGATACGGCCGCCCTAAAAGAACCTGCTGATAGAAAGCAGGAAAGTACCCTAAAGGCTATATACACACACACTGGCATTATATTGAGACCCGCTATTGCATCAGCTTGGATGTGCAGTGCTGCTGCTGCGTGGTCAGACTCCCTGTCGGAAAACATTGATACCATGGATAGGGACAATATTTTGCTAACGATTGACCATATAAAAGACGCGGTCTTATACATGCGTGATGCACAGAGGGATATTTGCCGGCTGGCATCAAAAATAAGCGCTATGCCGCCAGACGGGGGTTATGGACTAGGCAACGGTCAGGTGATGCCGACTCCAAGCGGCACATGGAAGTTTTACCCTATAAAGGGGTGGAACTTTTTGAGGAAGGTCTTTCAGACCTAGTTTCCACAGCTACTGCTGGGAAATCGACTTTTTTGCCACAGGCTACCCCACAGCAAAAGAAAGCACCATATTATCAGGTACAGTCCTTTCGGCCCCAGAAAAATAAGCGGGCTAGAGGCTCATCCTTTCTGCCGAGGGGCAGAGGAAGGGGGAAAAAGCTGCAGCACACAGCTAGTTCCCAGGAGCAGAAGTCCTCCCCTGCGTCCGGTAAGTCCACAGCATGACGCTGGGGCTGCTCAGGCGGAATCGGGAACGGTGGGGGCACGTCTCAGGTTTTTCAGCACACAGTGGGCTCTCTCACAAGTGGATCCCTGGGTCCTTCAAGTAGTATCTCAGGGGTACAGGCTGGAATTCGAGACGTCTCCCCCCCGCCGTTTCCTAAAATCTGCCTTGCCGGCAACTCCCTCTGCCAGGGAGGCAGTGTTGGTGGCTATTCAAAAACTGTATTCACAGAAAGTGATTGTCAAGGTACCCCTCCTTCAGCAAGGAAAGGGTTACTACTCCACAATGTTTGTGGTACCGGACGGTTCGGTGAGACCCATCTTAAATTTAAAAGCCTTGAACACTTATATCAAAAGGTTCAAGTTCAAGATGGAATCGCTCAGGGCGGTTATTGCGAGCCTGGAGGAGGGGGATTACATGGTATCCCTGGACATCAAGGATGCGTACCTGCATGTCCCCATTTACCCTCCGCACCAGGAGTACCTCAGATTTGTGGTACAGGACTGTCACTATCAGTTCCAGACGCTGCCGTTTGGGTTATCCACGGCACCGAGGGTCTTTACCAAGATAATGGCCGAAATGATGATACTCCTTCGCAAGAAGGGAGTTTTAATTATCCCGTACTTGGACGATCTCCTGATAAAGGCGAGGTCCAAAGAACAGTTGATAGTGGGGGTGGCACTTTCTCAGGAAGTGCTACAACAACACGGCTGGATTCTAAACATTCCAAAGTCACAGCTGGTCCCGACGACACGTCTTCTGTTCCTGGGAATGATTCTGGACACAGACCAGAAAAGAGTGTTTCTTCCACTGGAAAAAGCAGAGGAATTGTCATCTCTGGTCAGAGACATCCTAAAACCAGGAAAAGTGTCAGTACATCAATGCACACGAGTCCTGGGAAAAATGGTAGCTTCGTACGAAGCAATTCCATTCGGAAGGTTCCACGCAAGGACGTTCCAGTGGGACCTGTTGGACAAATGGTCCGGGTCCCATCTCCAGATGCAACAGCGGATAACCCTATCGGCCAGAACCAGGGTGTCGCTGCTGTGGTGGCTGCAGAGGGCTCATCTACTAGAGGGCCGCAGATTCGGAATACAGGACTGGGTCCTGGTGACCACGGATGCCAGCCTTCGGGGCTGGGGGGCAGTCACAAAGGGAAGAAATTTCCAAGGACTGTGGTCAAATCAGGAGATTTCTCTTCACATAAATATCCTGGAGCTAAGGGCCATTTACAATGCCCTAAGCCAGGCAAGACCCCTGCTTCAAAACCAGCCGGTACTGATCCAGTCAGACAACATCACGGCGGTCGCCCATGTAAACAGACAGGGCGGCACGAGAAGCAGGATGGCGATGGCAGAAGCCACAAGGATTCTCAGATGGGCAGAGAATCATGTGTTAGCACTGACGGCAGTGTTCATTCCGGGAGTGGACAACTGGGAAGCAGACTTCCTCAGCAGGCACGACCTCCACCCGGGAGAATGGGGACTTCATCCAGAAGTCTTCCAAATGCTGGTCAACCGGTGGGAAAAACCACAGGTAGACATGATGGCGTCCCGCCTCAACAAGAAGTTGAAAAGATATTGCGCCCGGTCAAGAGACCCTCAGGCGATAGCGGTGGACGCTCTAGTGACAACATGGGTGTACCAGTCGGTTTATGTGTTTCCTCCTCTACCTCTCATACCCAAGGTACTGAGAATAATAAGAAGGCGAGGAGTGAAAACCATACTCGTGGTTCCGGATTGGCCAAGAAGAGCTTGGTACCCGGAACTTCAAGAGATGCTTACAGAGGACCCTTGGCCTCTGCCGCTCAGACAAGACCTGCTGCAGCAGGGACCCTGTCTGTTCCAAGACTTACCGCGGCTGCGTTTGACGGCATGGCGGTTGAACACCGGATCCTGAAGGAAAAGGGTATTCCGGAGGAAGTCATCCCTACCCTGATCAAAGCCAGGAAGGATGTCACCGCAAGACATTATCACCGCATTTGGCGAAAATATGTTGCTTGGTGTGAGGCCAAGCACTTCCTGCAAGCAGGGGTGACGTTGGGCCTCAAATTGGGTTCCATAAAGGTCCAGATTTCGGCTCTGTCGATTTTCTTCCAAAAAGAACTGGCTTCACTGCCTGAAGTTCAGACTTTTGTCAAAGGAGTACTGCATATTCAGCCTCCTTTTGTGCCCCCAGTGGCACCTTGGGATCTCAATGTGATTTTGGCATTCCTGAAATCACATTGGTTCGAACCACTTAAGACTGTGGATTTAAAATATCTCGCGTGGAAAGTGGTCATGCTGTTGGCCCTGGCGTCGGCCAGGCGGGTTTCAGAATTGGCGGCTTTGTCTTGTAAAAGCCCTTATCTGATTTTCCATATGGATAGGGCAGAATTGAGGACTCGTCCTCAGTTTCTCCCGAAGGTGGTCTCCGCTTTTCACTTGAACCAACCTATTGTGGTGCCTGCGGCTACTAGGGACTTGGAGGATTCCAAGTTGCTGGACGTAGTCAGGGCCGTAAAAATTTATATTTCCAGGACGGCTGGAGTCAGAAAGACTGATTCGCTGTTTATCCTGTATGCACCCACCAAGCTGGGTGCTCCTGCTTCTAAGCAGTCTATTGCGCGCTGGATTTGTAGCACTATTCAGCTGGCGCATTCTGCGGTAGGCTTACCGCAGCCTAAATCTGTAAAAGCCCATTCCACACGGAAGGTGGGCTCATCTTGGGCGGCTGCCCGAGGGGTCTCGGCTTTACAACTTTGCCGAGCAGCTACTTGGTCGGGGGCAAACACGTTTGCAAAATTCTACAAATTTGATACCCTGGCTGAGGAGGACCTGGAATTCTCTCATTCGGTGCTGCAGAGTCATCCGCACTCTCCCGCCCCTTTGGGAGCTTTGGTATAATCCCCATGGTCCTTACGGAGTCCCCAGCATCCACTAGGACGTCAGAGAAAATAGGAATTTACTCACCGGTAATTCTATTTCTCGTAGTCCGTAGTGGATGCTGGGCGCCCATCCCAAGTGCGGATTGTCTGCAATACCTGTACATAGTTATTGTTACAAATATCGGGTTTTGTTGTGAGCCATCTCTTCAGAGGCTCCATTTGTTATCATACTGTTAACCGGGGTTCCTATCACGTGTTACATGGTGTGATTGGTGTGGCTGGTATGAGTCTTACCCGGGATTCAAAAATCCTTCCTTATTGTGTCAGCTCTTCCGGGCACAGTTCCTAACTGAGGCTTGGAGGAGGGTCATAGGGGGAGGAGCCAGTGCACACCAGATAGTCCTAAATCTTTCTATAGAGTGCCCAGTCTCCTGCGGAGCCCGTCTATTCCCCATGGTCCTTACGGAGTCCCAGCATCCACTACGGACTACGAGAAATAGAATTACCGGTGAGTAAATTCCTATTTTTTATTTTTTTTTTCAATTTCAAAAAATGGAGCAGAAAAAATGGAATATCAAACTCCAATATTTTATTTTTTATTTTTTACAGTTACCCATCATAGAGTACTGTGTGTGCTGCGAAATTATTATTTTTTATCAGAGATATGAGGTCAAATTATGTGAAAAATTTTAAAACAAGCAATTTCAAAGTGTTCTAATATATATATATATAAAAAGTAGACAAGATGACTCAACATTTGTTTGGCAAATCTTTGAGTATATTCCCAAACAAAATTACAACTCTGAAATGTTATTCCTTCCCACTAAAATACAATCCCAAAAAAATACTTAAAAAAAAAAAAAAAAAATTATTACTTATGACTGAAATTTTAAGGTCAAAATTAAGTGAGTTAGAGAAAGTTATAGCACAGAAAATGTAGTTTGAAATGTGCTGAAAATGTTATTATCCCAGCTTTCTATGACTTTTTTCTGAGCTGAAATATTGCATTTACCCCAAATGTACGCAAAAATGAAAATGTCATACGCCATGATACGTAAATGGCCGCCATCTTCATATGAATGTAAATAAGAATAAAGTAATGGCGGTTTCTGACAACTAACTTACAGGGGGTCATCACACACAATATATATATATATATATATATATATATATATTATTTTTTTTTTTTTTTAAATGGTCAAGCAACCAATTTAATATAATTCTGGACCATTTGATATGAATTGACCCTACCACAATAGCCGGCACGTTGAATGGACTTTAGTGTCCTTGACTTTTTATTTACACATATTTTACACAGTCCCGTGAGTGCCTCCATCTTGGAGAGTGTATACACGCACAGTACTGTACAAAAGTTTTAGGCAAGTGTGGGGAAAAAATGCTGCAAAAGGAAGAATGCTTTAAAAAATAGAAGGGTTTATAGTTTATTTCTCTGACGTCCTAGTGGATGCTGGGACTCCGTCAGGACCATGGGGATTAGCGGCTCCGCAGGAGACAGGGCACAAAAATAAAAGCTTTAGGACTAGGTGGTGTGCACTGGCTCCTCCCCCTATGACCCTCCTCCAAGCCTCAGTTAGGTTTTTGTGCCCGTCCGAGCAGGGTGCAATCTAGGTGGCTCTCCTAAAGAGCTGCTTAGAAAAAGTTATTAGGTTTTTTATTTTCAGTGAGTCCTGCTGGCAACAGGCTCACTGCAACGAGGGACTTAGGGGAGAAGAAGTGAACTCACCTGCGTGCAGGATGGATTGGCTTCTTAGGCTACTGGACACCATTAGCTCCAGAGGGATCGAACACAGGCCCAGCCATGGAGTCCGGTCCCGGAGCCGCGCCGCCGACCCCCTTGCAGATGCCGAAAAGTGAAGAGGTCCAGAAACCGGCGGCAGAAGACTTTTCAGTCTTCATGAGGTAGCGCACAGCACTGCAGCTGTGCGCCATTGTTGTCAGCACACTTCACACCAGCGGTCACTGAGGGTGCAGGGCGCTGGGGGGGGGGGGCGCCCTGGGCAGCAATGATAATACCTTGTTCTGGCTAAAAATACATCACATATAGCCCCTGGGGCTATATGGATGTATTTAACCCCTGCCAGGTCTCACAAACACCGGGAGAAGAGCCCGCCGAAATAGGGGGCGGGGCCTATCTCCAGCACACAGCGCCATTTTCCTGCACAGCTCCGCTGCGAGGAAGGCTCCCAGGACTCTCCCCTGCACTGCACTACAGAAACAGGGTAAAAAAACAGAGAGGGGGGGCACTTTTTTGGCGATATTGTTATATTAAGCTGCTATAAAGGAAACAACACTTCTGTAGGGTTGTTCCTATATATTTATAGCGCTTGGGTGTGTGCTGGCAAACTCTCCCTCTGTCTCCCCAAAGGGCTAGTGGGGTCCTGTCTTCGATAAGAGCATTCCCTGTGTGTCTGCTGTGTGTCGGTACGTGTGTGTCGACATGTATGAGGACGATGTTGGTGTGGAGGCGGAGCAATTGCCGGTAATGGTGATGTCACCCCCTAGGGAGTCGACACCGGAATGGATGGCTTTGTTTATGGAATTACGTGATAATGTCCGCACGTTACAAAAATCAGTTGACGACATGAGACGGCCGGCAAACCAGTTAGTACCTGTCCAGGCGTCTCAGACACCGTCAGGGGCTGTAAAACGCCCTTTACCTCAGTCGGTCGACACAGACCCAGACACGGACACCGAATCTAGTGTCGACGGTGAAGAAACAAACATATTTTCCAGTAGGGCCACACGTTATATGATCACGGCAATGAAGGAGGCTTTGCATATCTCTGATACTGCAAGTACCACAAAAAGGGGTATTATGTGGGGTCTGAAAAAACTACCTGTAGTTTTTCCTGAATCAGAGGAATTGAATGAAGTGTGTGATGAAGCGTGGGTTAACCCCGATAGAAAACTGCTAATTTCAAAGAAGTTATTGGCATTATATCCTTTCCCGCCAGAGGTTAGGGCGCGCTGGGAAACACCCCCTAGGGTGGATAAGGCACTCACACGCTTATCAAAACAAGTGGCGTTACCGTCTCCTGAAACGGCCGCCCTCAAGGATCCAGCTGATAGGAGGCTGGAAACTACCCTGAAAAGTATATACACTCATACTGGTGTTATACTGCGACCAGCCATCGCCTCTGCATGGATGTGCAGTGCTGGGGTGCTTTGGTCGGATTCCCTGACTGAAAATATTGATACCCTGGATAGGGACAGTATTTTATTGACTATAGAGCAATTAAAGGATGCTTTTCTTTATATGCGAGATGCTCAGAGGGATATTTGCACTCTGGCATCGAGAGTAAGTGCGATGTCCATATCTGCCAGAAGAAGTTTATGGACGCGACAGTGGTCAGGTGATGCGGATTCCAAACGGCATATGGAAGTATTGCCGTATAAAGGGGAGGAATTATTTGGGGTCGGTCTATCGGATTTGGTGGCCACGGCAACAGCCGGGAAATCCACCTATTTACCTCAGGTCCCCTCCCAACAGAAAAAGACACCGTCTTTTCAGCCGCAGTCCTTTCGTTCCTATAAGAACAAGCGGGCAAAAGGACAGTCATATCTACCCCGAGGCAAAGGAAAGGGTAAGAGAGTGCACCAAGCAGCTCCCTCCCAGGAGCAGAAGCCCTCCCCGGCTTCTGCAAAGCCCTCAGCATGACGTTGGGGCTTTACAAGCAGACTCAGGGGCGGTGGGGGGTCGACTCAAGAATTTCAGCGCACAGTGGGCTCACTCACAGGTGGACCCCTGGATCCTGCAGGTAGTATCTCAGGGTTACAGGTTGGAATTCGAGAAGTCTCCCCCTCGCCAGTTCCTAAAGTCTGCTCTGCCAACGTCTCCCTCAGACAGGGCGACGGTATTGGAAGCCATTCACAAGCTGTATTCTCAGCAGGTGATAGTCAAGGTACCCCTCCTACAACAGGGAAAGGGGTATTATTCCACACTATTTGTGGTACCGAAGCAGGACGGCTCGGTAAGACCTATTCTAAATCTGAAATCTTTGAACCTGTACATACAAAAATTCAAGTTCAAGATGGAGTCACTCAGAGCAGTGATAGCGAATCTGGAGGAAGGGGACTTTATGGTGTCCCTGGACATCAAGGATGCTTACCTGCATGTCCCAATTTGCCCTTCACATCAAGGGTACCTCAGGTTCGTGGTGCAAAACTGTCATTATCAGTTTCAGACGCTGCCGTTTGGATTGTCCACGGCACCTCGGGTCTTTACCAAGGTAATGGCCGAAATGATGTTTCTTCTGCGAAGAAGAGGCGTATTAATTATCCCTTACTTGGACGATCTCCTGATAAGGGCAAGGTCCAGAGAACAGCTGGGGGACGTAGTAGCACTAACCCAAGTAGTGCTGCAACAGCACGGGTGGATTCTGAATTTTCCAAAATCTCAATTGACCCCGACGACACGTCTGCTGTTCCTGGGAATGATTCTGGACACGGTTCAGAAAAAGGTGTTTCTTCCGGAGGAGAAAGCCAGGGAGTTATCCGAACTTGTCAGGAACCTCCTAAAACCAGGAAAAGTGTCTGTGCATCAATGCACAAGAGTCCTGGGAAAAATGGTGGCTTCTTACGAAGCGATTCCATTCGGCAGATTCCACGCACGAACTTTTCAGTGGGATCTGCTGGACAAATGGTCCGGATCGCATCTGCAGATGCATCAGCGGATAACTTTGTCTCCACGGACAAGGGTGTCTCTTCTGTGGTGGTTGCAGAGTGCTCATCTGTTAGAGGGCCGCAGATTCGGCATACAGGACTGGGTCCTGGTGACCACGGATGCCAGTCTGAGAGGCTGGGGAGCGGTCACACAGGGAAGAAACTTCCAGGGAGTGTGGTCAAGCCTGGAGATGTCTCTTCACATAAATATACTGGAGCTAAGAGCGATTTACAATGCTCTAAGCCTGGCAAAACCCCTGCTTCAGGGTCAGCCGGTGTTGATCCAGTCGGACAACATCACGGCAGTCGCCAACGTAAACAGACAGGGCGGCACAAGAAGCAGGAGGGCAATGGCAGAAGCTGCAAGGATTCTTCGCTGGGCGGAAGATCATGTGATAGCACTGTCAGCAGTGTTCATTCCGGGAGTGGACAACTGGGAAGCGGACTTCCTCAGCAGACACGATCTACACCCGGGAGAGTGGGGACTTCATCCAGAAGTCTTCCACATGATTGTGAACCGTTGGGAAAAACCAAAGGTGGATATGATGGCGTCCCGCCTCAACAAAAAACTGGACAGGTATTGCGCCAGGTCAAGAGACCCTCAGGCAATAGCTGTGGACGCTCTGGTAACACCGTGGGTGTTCCAGTCAGTGTATGTGTTTCCTCCTCTGCCTCTCATACCAAAAGTACTGAGAATTATACGGCAAAGGGGAGTAAGAACGATACTCGTGGCTCCGGATTGGCCAAGAAGAACTTGGTACCCGGAACTTCAGGAGATGCTCACGGAAGATCCGTGGCCTCTACCTCTAAGACGGGACCTGCTTCAGCAGGGACCGTGTCTATTCCAAGACTTACCGCGGCTGCGTTTGACGGCATGGCGGTTGAACGCCGAATTCTAAGGGAAAAAGGCATTCCGGAAGAGGTCATCCCTACCCTGGTAAAAGCCAGGAAGGAGGTGACTGCACATCATTATCACCGCATTTGGAGAAAATATGTTGCGTGGTGTGAGGCCAGGAAGGCCCCGACGGAGGAATTTCAACTGGGTCGATTCCTACATTTCCTGCAAACAGGATTGTCTATGGGCCTCAAATTAGGGTCCATTAAGGTTCAAATTTCGTCCCTGTCGATTTTCTTCCAGAAAGAATTGGCTTCAGTTCCTGAAGTCCAGACTTTTGTAAAAGGAGTACTACATATACAGCCCCCGGTTGTGCCCCCAGTGGCTCCGTGGGATCTTAATGTAGTTTTGGATTTTCTCAAATCCCATTGGTTTGAGCCACTCAAATCGGTGGATTTGAAATATCTTACATGGAAAGTAACCATGCTACTGGCCCTGGCTTCAGCCAGGAGAGTGTCAGAATTGGCGGCTTTATTGTATAAAAGCCCATATCTGATTTTCCATTCGGACAGGGCAGAACTGCGGACGCGTCCTCAGTTTCTGCCTAAGGTGGTTTCAGCGTTTCACCTGAACCAGCCTATTGTGGTGCCTGCGGCTACTAGCGATTTGAAGGATTCCAAGTTGCTGGACGTTGTCAGGGCATTGAAAATATATATTTCAAGGACGGCTGGAGTCAGAAAATCTGACTCGCTGTTTATACTGTATGCACCCAACAAGCTGGGTGCTCCTGCTTCTAAGCAGACGATTGCTCGTTGGATTTGTAGCACAATTCAACTTGCACATTCTGTGGCAGGCCTGCCACAGCCTAAATCTATCAAGGCCCATTCCACAAGGAAGGTGGGCTCATCTTGGGCGGCTGCCCGAGGGGTCTCGGCATTACAACTCTGCCGAGCAGCTACGTGGTCGGGGGAGAACACGTTTGTAAAATTCTACAAATTTGATACCCTGGCTAAAGAGGACCTGGAGTTCTCTCATTCGGTGCTGCAGAGTCATCCGCACTCTCCCGCCCGTTTGGGAGCTTTGGTATAATCCCCATGGTCCTGACGGAGTCCCAGCATCCACTAGGACGTCAGAGAAAATAAGATTTTACTTACCGATAAATCTATTTCTCGTAGTCCGTAGTGGATGCTGGGCGCCCATCCCAAGTGCGGATTGTCTGCAATACTTGTACATAGTTATTGTTACAAAAAAATCGGGTTGTTATTGTTGTGAGCCGTCTGTTCAGAGGCTCCTACGTTTGTCATACTGTTAACTGGGTTCAGATCACAAGTTGTACGGTGTGATTGGTGTGGCTGGTATGAGTCTTACCCGGGATTCAAAATCCTTCCTTATTGTGTACGCTCGTCCGGGCACAGTATCCTAACTGAGGCTTGGAGGAGGGTCATAGGGGGAGGAGCCAGTGCACACCACCTAGTCCTATAGCTTTTATTTTTGTGCCCTGTCTCCTGCGGAGCCGCTAATCCCCATGGTCCTGACGGAGTCCCAGCATCCACTACGGACTACGAGAAATAGATTTATCGGTAAGTAAAATCTTATTTTTTTATCTATTAACAAAATGCAAAGTGAATGAACAGAAGTGAAATCTAAATCAAATCAGTATTTGGTGTGACTGCTCTTTGCCTTCAAAATAACATCAGTTCTTTCTAGGTACACTTGCATAGTTTTTGAAGGATCTTGGCAGGGAGGTTGTTCCAAAAACATCTTGAAAAACTAACCACAGATCTTCTGTGAATGTAGGCTTGCTCAAATCTTTCTGTCTCCATGATGTTGAGATCGTGGCTCTGTGGGGGCAATACCATCACTTCCAGGTCTCCTTGTTCTTCGTTACGCTGAAGATAGTTCTTAATGACATTGGCTGTATGTTTTGGGTCCTGCTGCAGAATAAATTTGGAGTCAATCGGATGCATCCCTGATGGTATTGCATGATGGATAAGTACCTGCCCGTATTTCTCAGCATTGAGGACACCATTAATCACAGAGGCCCGATCTCAACATCGAGTCTGTCTGGGATTACTTGAAGGATTTGAGCAAGCCTACATCCACAGAAGATCTGTGGTTAGTTTCCCCAGGATGTTTTGGAACAACCTCCCTGCCAAGTTCCTTCAAAAACTGTGTGCACATATACCAAGAATTGATGCTGTTTTGAATGCAAAGGGTGGTGGCAGCAAATTTTGATGTAGATTTCTCTTCTGTTTGTTCCCTATGCATATTGTTAATTGACAAACTACTAACCCTTACATTTTTGCAGTATTACTTCCACACCTGCCCAAATCTTGCACAGTACTGTGTGTGTGTGTGTGTATGTATGTATGTATGTATGTATGTATGTATGTATGTAATATAAAATATAATATTACACATAATATAATTTGTAGTACTGGCCAAATATATTGCCGAGTAGCTCATGATCACCCTGAATCATCAGCAGGTAGGGGGGTGGGGGGCAATAATGCAGTAATGGAAACAATACTATCATTGTTAGTAGGACCAGATTACCCATTAAGCAGTCTAGGTGGGCACCTAAGGCCTGCTGGATTTTAGGGGGCCCAGCCACTCTTCTATCCATCTAAATGAATTACTTTTTTATTTAGACAAAACTCTCCTTATTAGCAGGCAGAGCCCAGTGACTTGTTGAGAGCAGGTATGTAAATTGTGATTGTGCCATGAGTTAAGGCCTAAAGTAGTAATGGTAGTGTGCAGACGCTGGCCTGGCAGCTATTATGGGAGCAGCAGGTTTCGTTATTCCTGCGGCATTGTCTCTATTGGCTTAGCCTCAATCTCAGGCTGAGCATCTGGGGTCAAAAGAGTGTGTGCTGAGATTACCTCTGTGGTTGTAAGGAAGATGTTCTGGGAACTGCACAAATTGTGTAGAACTGGTTGCAAGTCTTTGTTTCCTAGAGTTCTAGGATTCCTCATGTACCTCTAGTGTTCACTGTAGGCTGTTTTAGCAGGGTGCTGCACCCTGCCCGATTTTTAAAAGAACCCCCCCCCCCCGCCCCTTTTTGCGGCGCCCTGCTAGAACAGCCGCCCGCTTCCTGCCCTCCCAGTGTGTAAAGATGCCGTGCGCATGCGCACGGCATCCATTCACGCTATGGGAGAGAGCTGGGGAAAGCCCAGCACCAACGGAGGTGCTGGGCACGCCCCCAACAGTGATGCCGCCGGCCACAGATGCGTCTGTGGGCCGCACCGCCCACTAAAATGACGTTGGTGCGGCCACGCCCCCTAATATACATCGCCGAGCCCCCGTTTTGCCCGCGCGCGCAAATGTGCCCCTGGAGTCCGGCGCCCTGCCCCATATTAAGTCTAGAAGGAACACTATGTACCTCCACTTTCACTGTATTACTGTGTCCGATCTCTGTCAGTCATGGGAATAGTTACATTTATTACAAAATGGACAGATTGGAAAAAACACCATAATATCAATTAATACATCTGTATGGATACCCCAATGCACACTGTGCTTTTTATAACGCTTTGTAGAAGATATCACTGCTGTAACTAGCACTGGGGTAAATGTACATACGAGGTATGTGCAATAAATTTCTGAGTGAACATTCCATTTTTTTCAAAGTATTTTCCAGAGGAGGCTATGCATAGTTGCATTCTCTCAAACCACTTCATGAAGCAGTTGGACCAGTCTGAAACAGGTACTGTATGTTCTCCACATGCTGGACGAAGTTCTCCACTGCAGCTTCCTGTGACTCAAAGCAAATCCTGCGCATATTGCGCTTGATTTTGTGGGAACACAAAAGTTGCAGGAGCCATGTCTGGACTGTTCAGGGGATGGCCAAGCTGCTGGATATGTTCATGGGCCAGAAAATCCACCACTTTCCTGGACTTGTGTGCAGGTGTATTGTTGTAATGGAAAAGGGCACCAAGAGTCCAATTTCTTGGATGGCGCCTGGAAGTGGCGTACTAGTCCCCAGTGAGGGTGCACTGCTGCACGAGTAGCTACATGACCAGTCTTGGCCACAAAAACAGCCACCATCTGCTTGGCTACACTGCACTCATGAACGAATTTTTGTGGCGGCGCACCTACAACTGGGGTTCACTGGGCTGACTGGTCTCTGTGTCAAAACTGTAGATCCAGTATTCGTCACTGATGAACTCCCAGACAGAGTTTCAGCAACTGCCATCAAACCAGGCCAGTATGTTGCATCACCATGTCACCCGAGCCTCCTTCTGCTCACGAGTCAGCTGACAGGCACCCAGTGTGCATAAACCTTGTTCAGGCAAAGCTTTTTGTGAAGTATCAACTGGATGGATGCCGGTGATATGCCTATCTCCTTCTCTAGCTGGGCCATGGTCACCCTGGCATCCACCTCAACTATGGCCCACACGGCAGTAATGTTTTCATTGTTGATGGCAGACACAGGTCAGCCGCATCGCTCCTCATCTTCCAGGGACTGTCTCCTGCAACGTAATTTTGCAGACCACTCAAGGACCACTATTGTAGTCATAGAAGATCATGGCTCTCCAGTGGCCACTGTTGAGCTACATAACGAGTTCGGGAAGGAAGTAAACATGCTGACTTCTTTGGTTTACAGTACTGCTTATATACTGTTCTGTGCCTTGACATTACACAAGATCTTTAAGCAGACAGTAAGATTGTGTCTACCATACGTAGGCAGTGCACTTCTGGAAACTTATTGTACAGCCCTCTTACTGTAGTAATATTTAATATTTGGGAAGTATTTCAAAACAGTCACAGACCTGCTGGGATATACAATTACCGGCACATACTGTTGGGTAAAAAGTATCGCCGGGTGGGGGCTATCTAATTATCCCCGATATGCCGGCGCATAGCTCTGCTTATCAGGGATTTTGTTTCACCTGCCTCCGGAAGGCGAAGCAGAATCCCTGATAACAGTCCCGTTTTCATCTGAAAGCAGAACTATTTCACCCAAACACACACACAGGTTTTACTGAACCTGTGTGTTTTCGGGTGAAAATGCACTTTTTAACGTTCGATCAAATCGAATAGCCCGACCGCAAAACCCGAAGTAACATCAGGGGTTTTTACTCCCGATGTCTCTTCGGGGCTAATTGAATACCAGCCCTGGTATGTTAGTAGTTAAATTTGAGTTGGGTGTTTGAACCATGAAGTCAGAGCCCACACACCTCAGAAAATGGTCTATATAGAACAGGGATGGGGAACCTTCGGCCCTCCAGCTGTTGTTGAACTACACAGCCCAGCATGCCCTGCAACAGTTTTAGCATGGCCAAATAGCAAAACTGTAGCAAGGCATGCTGGTATGTGTAGTTCAACAACAGCTGGAGGGCTGAAGGTTCCCCATCCCTGATATAGAAGATGGCTACCACATTACACCAAAGATTGTCCTTCAGAGTTAATACCCTACTTATGTAAATCTAGTAATCCGCATATGGGAAATAAGCAGCATTTTATTGATGTAATTATCATCCTTTTGGTTCCATGTGCACTTATCAACAATTATCAAACCTTTTTAATATTTTGTCAAATAAGTAACCATTTCAGGTTCCGGATAATAGATGTAATTCTAGATATCTATAGCCATGGAAAAAAAAAAGTTTAGTTGCCAGTGCACCTTGTTAATGTATGTAACTTGGATACTATTCCTACATTTGTTTCCTGGCAGACTAGCACTTGTTTATTTCTACATTGATATCAGCTATGTGGGGCATACTCCTTCCATTCCTATGAGGCATGCTTATGTTATATAATGTGCTTCCTCTGCTCATGCAGCAGTTTCCTCCCTTCCTCTATTGTTCGCTCCTGCTAATCATATGCAAATATATAGCTTAGTTTCCACAGTGTACATCACTGCATAGAACAGTGGTTCCCAAACTTTTTGGATCACGGCGCCCTAGAGTATCAGAATTTTTTTTAAGGCACCCCTAGGCCAAAAGTTTCTGATTGAGAAATTTAGAAAAAATATGAAATTTAAGTAATTTATGTTTATATGTCATCCTTGGGCTCAGTTATATGGTGAGGGACAAGATTTGCTTCTGTTTGTCCACCTATATTATGACGGGCAGCCACCAGTACTAGTTTTTCCTATTACATTGGCAATGAATAGTTTGAATTGGTCCTGGACAACCAACATGATGCACCCCTGCAAGTGTCCCATGGCATCCCAGGGTGCCACGGCACAGTTTGAGAACCACTGGCATAGAAACCAGTCAGGGACATCTCTGAAAACTTGTGCATGTGGAAAAGATGGTGTACCTCACAGCAGCCAATTAGTCTAATTTTATAAAACCTGCGTTTGTAAAATAAATGTTAAGGGCCATACACACTAGAGGACTATTCTGGCCGATAACGACGATTGGATGATGTGAACGATATATCATTTAGTGTGTATGGCCCTACCAATCAAAGATGCGCGCACCCGTGCTCGTTGATTTGAGTTCGGCGGTTGGCTGTGCTCAATGTGGGCATTGTCACTTGTGACATCGCTCATCACGGCATGTGTACGGAGCCGCGATGAGCGATGTTCACGATGTGACATTGCTCCTCCCCGGCAGCGACTCCCTCCCCGGCCGCTGACTGGAGCCGCACGCCGCTCAGTCACCGCTCAGTGTCTCAGTCAATGTCATAATTTCTCCCACTGCCCCACCAATGAATTTTGTCCCGTTGCCCCACCAATGAAGTTTTTATTTTTTTCACCCACTGCCCCACCAATTTCCACTGTGCCACCAACTTAATAAAAAATTCATTATAATGGGCTCATTTTATATATATATATATATATATATATATATATATATATATATATATATATATATATATATGTGTGTGTATATATATATATATATATATATATATATATATATATATATATATATATATATATATATGTGTGTGTGTGTGTGTAAAAAATGAAGAATAAACTGAGAGTGAGTGCATTCATGAATGTTGAAAAGCATGCAATTTTTACCTAAAACATATGCTCACGTACATCAAGGGTAAAAAAGGCCAGCATGAATAGCACAGTCACTTAGCCGTTCTGCAGCGATGTTGTAGCTCTGATCCTGGCAGATGACGTCACAACAACACACACATACACATTAATTATATATATATATATATATATATATATATATATATATATATAATGTGTGTGTATGTATTTTATGAACCAATTATAATTTATTTATTTATTTATTAAGTTGGTGGGGCAGTGGGTGAAAAAAACTTCATTGGTTCCCCCTTCTACAGCCCTGCCCACACACCCAGAAATGCCTCCCCAATATTAAAATATGTAAATAAGGTGCCAATTCCAAAGATATCTTTTCCTCTTTCAAATTGTTTGAAAACTTGCTTAGTGTGTACACTCAATTTCGTTTGTCAGGGCTCTGAGAAGTTCAAGGGAAATTGCTCATCTTCCACATTGGTCATGTCTTCTAGTATGTATGGACCTCTGACTTATCACTGTGGATTTCAGCACCAGTTCTGTATAAAAAGCATGGTAATCTTCATCAAAAGCATTAGGGTAGTTAATGGTACATTAGTAGACAATGTTATTTTTATTTTTCTCTCTTATCATTAAGTAGACCATTTTCATAGATTTCTTATAAAACTAGACGTAACTAAAGCAAAGGAAGGAACACTGGTTTAGATTATGTGTCCTCAGTTTGTCTCTGGTGATCGTCAGTGATACTGTATATAGGGAGATGCCTGTAGACAAGCACTGTATCTGTATAGTATTGTAGATGTTTACAGAGGAATGATGGCAAGTGCTGTCTCGTATATCTTCAGTTACAGACAATTCAGACTGACTATTTCATGGTATTTGGGTTCTGAATACAAAGCTCAAACATAAGGTTAACGGTTTGCTGTGACTATATCCGTTTGATAGCGTTTTGGGAGAGAAGCTAGCATCAGTCATGGATTATATTCAGGCCCAATGGTGTTTAGACCAAGAGCTCAGCCTAGCCCCAGCCTATACTTGTGCTGCAAGAATAAAGTAATTGCCACATGCACATGGATATGAACTGTAGGAGAGAGGATCTCCCTGTGTTGTGATCCAGTCAGGATGATAGGATTTGTTTTGTAATGAACTTGGGTTATTAACTCATCTAATGTGTTTTCACAGAGACCAGGAATTGCCAGTTGAAGTGTTACGACAGAGAGAAGCCAAATGGCTGGACATGTTGTTAAACTGGGACATATGGATGGCAAAAAGACACAAGAAGGTAGGTTAATTTGATCATAAAAATATTAATGCAATAAACCAAACACTTCAAGCATTTATCTCTATATATAGCATATTAATCACCTCATCATTAATTAACACCCCCTCCCTGTCATCTGGGTGCAGCAAGTTAGGGTGTGCTCAGCGCGACTTTGGGTGTTTTGGGAGATATTTTTGTTCAGGCATTTAAATGTTAAGCAAGAAAAGTTTTCTGTTTGGTTCAGAAGGATAGGCAGTGGCTTGGCTGGAAAGACTTGCAGGTTCACTTGCACAAGTAAAGGTCACGAAGAGACATCTTGCTCTGTCATGTGCTCTATATACGCAGTGGTTGGACAGTTTACCAACTAATTGGGTCATCTGTATAGCTCTGCAATAGCTAAATGTAAAGGTTGTACTTAGTATATGGTAACTATAGCTCACCTGCTTGTCACTACTGCAGTACTCTGTAGTCAGTTTAATATTTCAGTATGTGGAAGATCAGTAGTTTTGCTTTAGAGAATTTCACAGCTTTAGTATTCCAGTATTGCCGAAGGCTTTCTCTTCATGTCATTGCATGCACAGTTTTGCTTGGCCTGGTCCAGCAGCTGTATGGTATATACCTAAAGGCACTTTGTGGTTTTTATCTCTTGCTGCTACTGTAATTTATGGGAGGGAAATATTATATAATGTGCAAGTTCAGGCCTGCTTCTTGTGGTTTCCACTGAACATATGAAGCATAGATAATAACAGACCGTGTGCTATATTGTGAGGCTTGCAGTCAGTAGTGGAGCCCAGTCTAGACAAAAAAATTCACAAGTCAGTAGTTCTGTATGTGACCAATACCGTCTGTAGGAAGCACAGGGTGACATCAGATGATGGGAAAAGTACATCTGACCTAACCACGTTTGGGAGTGGTGCAAAATACTTCAGTAAACTGCCTTTTGATTTCTTTGAAATCTCTGGGGAAAGATTTGGGAGGGGGGGGGGGGGGGTTTTGCAGGAAAGGGGCTGTATTATTGTATGTCGGTTCCATATGATGAACAAATTACCTGGACATCTCTCCCTCCCCTAATCTGGCTCAACTTTTCGTTGTTATGTTTCTCACGAGTTAATAGAGTGGACACTGGTTCTGGAGTAGCAGAGCTTGGTCCATTCCAGTCTTCATAGGAAAGAAGGTACTATAGGCAGTGCTGCTCTTCTCCAGAACCAGCCAGCATGCCTCTCTTTCTGGTTGGGAAAGGTGACAATGGGAAGAGAGGCCAGATTAGGGGAGAAAGCGGAGCTGTGTCTTCCTCATTAGAACTGCTGACAAAGAGGAGGGAGCTGGTGAAAGGGAGGTGGTGCTACACAACTAAACTCTTCAACGTATTGTCGGCACTACAAAGTTATCCCTATCCTGAGTGACTAAGTAAGATAGATATTTCTTTTTAGTAAAGTGTATTACTCCCGACCTGCCATCATGCTTCAGATAGCTTGTTATTACATAGTGGTTTGTGCACTGTGAATATCCTAGAAAGATCAAAGTTCCCCTATGCTCTTTTCAGCTAGGAGAAAACATACAGTCTATTTTTCTGCATTCTCTCTTCCTGTTGGCACCCTCCTTACATCCCAGCTCTCTTGTGACTGCAGAAAAGCTGCAGAAGGAAGACGCTGGGGAAGAAGGAGCATAAGTGGAGACTATGATATGATTGGTTTTGTTTTTTAGGACATAAGTGGTGTACATGGCACTATATAAGATTTATGACTGCTGCTTTTTAAGCCCTAGGCACACCATTGCGCCATCATTAGCTAATGAGGAATGGTATTGCAAAAGTATTTATAGTAATGAAAGTCTTTGTGCTGCAGATAAAGCTGAGATGTCAGAAGGGAGTTCCGCCTTCATTGCGTGGGCGCGCCTGGCAGTACCTTTCGGGGAGCAGAGTGAAGATGGATCAGAACCCCCACAAATTTGCTGTGAGTGAAGATTGTGTTTGTGTGTTTCTGAAGACTTTATTCTACCACTCATTACACTTATTTCTCTGACGTCCTAGTGGATGCTGGGAACTCCGAAAGGACCATGGGGAATAGCGGCTCCGCAGGAGACTGGGCACAACTAAAGAAAGCTTTTAGGTCACCTGGTGTGCACTGGCTCCTCCCACCATGACCCTCCTCCAAGCCTCAGTTAGATTTTGTGCCCGGCCGAGGTTGGATGCACACTAGGGGCTCTCCTGAGCTCCTAGAAAGAAAGTATATAATTAGGTTTTTTATTTTCAGTGAGACCTGCTGGCAACAGGCTCACTGCAGCGAGGGACTAAGGGGAGAAAAAGCGAACCTACCTGCTTGCAGCTAGCTTGGGATTCTTAGGCTACTGGACACCATTAGCTCCAGAGGGATCGACCGCATGGAACTGGCCTTGGTGTTCGGTCCCGGAGCCGCGCCGCCGTCCCCCTTACAGAGCCAGAAGCAAGAAGAGGTCCGGAAAATCGGCGGCAGAAGACATCAGTCTTCACCAAGGTAGCGCACAGCACTGCAGCTGTGCGCCATTGCTTCTCATACACACTTCACACTCCGGTCACTGAGGGTGCAGGGCGCTAGGGGGGGGCGCCCTGAGCAGCAATAAAAACACCTTGGCTGGCATATATATCACAATATATAGCCCCAGAGGCTATATATGTGATAAATACCCCTGCCAGAATCCATAAAAATGCGGGAGAAAAGTCCGCGAAAAAGGGGCGGAGCCATCTCTCTCAGCACACTGGCGCCATTTTCTCTTCACAGTGCAACTGGAAGACAGCTCCCCAGGCTCTCCCCTGTAGTTTTCAGGCTCAAAGGGTTAAAAAGAGAGGGGGGGCACTAAATTTAGGCGCAATATTGTATATACAAGCAGCTATTGGGAAAAATTCACTCAATATAGTGTTAATCCCTAAATTATATAGCGCTCTGGTGTGTGCTGGCATACTCTCTCTCTGTCTCCCCAAAGGGCTGTGTGGGGTCCTGTCCTCAGTCAGAGCATTCCCTGTGTGTGTGTGGTGTGTCGGTACGGCTGTGTCGACACGTTTGATGAGGAGGCTTATGTGATGGCAGAGCAGATGCCGATAAATGTGATGTCGCCCCCTGGGGGCCGACACCAGAGTGGATGGATAGGTGGAAGGTATAAACCGACAGTGTCAACTCCTTACATAAAAGGCTGGATGACGTAACAGCTATGGGACAGCCGGCTTCTCAGCCCGCGCCTGCCCAGGCGTCTCAAAGGCCATCAGGGGCTCAAAAACGCCCGCTCCCTCAGATGGCAGACACAGATGTCGACACGGAGTCTGACTCCAGTGTCGACGAGGTTGAGACATATACACAATCCACTAGGAACATCCGTTACATGATCCCGGCAAATAAAAAATGTGTTACGCATTTCTGACATTAACCCAAGTACCACTAAAAAAGGGTTTTATGTTTGGGGAGAAAAAGCAGGCAGTGTTTTGTTCCCCCATCAAATGAGTGAATGAAGTGTGAAAAAGCGTGGGTTCCCCCGATAAGAAACTGGTAATTTCTAAAAAGTTACTGATGGCGTACCCTTTCCCGCCAGAGGATAAGTTACGCTGGGAGATATCCCCTAGGGTGGATAAGGCGCTCACACGTTTGTCAAAAAAGGTGGCACTGCCGTCTTAGGATACGGCCACTTGAAGGTACCTGCTGATAAAAAGCAGGAGGCTATCCTGAAGTCTGTATTTACACACTCAGGTACTAGACTGAGACCTGCAGATAGTGCTGCTGCAGCGTGGTCTGTAACCCTGTCAAACAGGGATACTAGTTTGCGAACATAAGACGTCGTCTTATATATGAGGGATGAACAGAGGGATATTTTGCCGGCTGGCATCCTGAATTAATGCAATGTCCATTCGGTCAGGAGGTTATTAGAGACCCGACACTGGACAGGTGATGCTGACTTTAAAAGGCACATAGAGCCTTATAAGGGTGAGGAATTGTTTGGGGATGGTCTCTGGGACCTCGTATCCACAGCAACAGCTGGGAAGAAAAATTTTTACCTCAGGTTTCCTCACAGCCTCAGAAAGCACTGTATTATCAGGTACAGTCCTTTCGGCTTCAGAAATGCAAGCGTGTAAAACGAGGGAAGAGGGAAAAAGCTGCACCAGTCAGCCAGTTCCCAGAATCAAAATTCTTCCCCCGCTTCCTCTGAGTCCACCGCATGACGCGGGGGCTCCACAGGTACGGTGGGGGGCCGCCTCAAAAATTTCAGCGATCAGTGGGCTCGCTCACAGGTGGATCCCTAGATCCTTCAAGTAGTATTTCAGGGGTACAAGCTGGAATTCGAGGCGTCTCCCCCCCGCCGTTTCCTCAAATCTGCCTTGCCGACAACTCCCTCAGGCAGGGAGACTGTGCTAAAGGCAATTCACAAGCTGTATTCCCAGCAGGTGATAGTCAAGGTGCCCCTACTTCAACAAGGACGGGGTTACTATTCCACACTGTTTGTGGTACCGAAACCGGACGGTTCGGTGAGACCCATTTTATATTTGAAATCCTTGAACACATACATAAAAAAATTCAAGTTCAAGATGGAATCGCTCTGGGCGATTATTGCAAGCCTGGAAGAGGGGGATTACATGGTATCCCTGGACATCAAGGAGGCTTACCTACATGTCCCCATTTACCATCCTCACCAGGAGTACCTCAGATTTGTGGTACAGGATTGCCATTACCAATTCCAAACACTGCCGTTTGGAGAAAGGAAGTTTTAATTATCCCGTACTTGGACGATCTCCTTATAAAGGCGAGGTCCAAGGAGCAGTTGTTGGTCGGAGTAGCACTATCTCGGGAAGTGCTACAACAGCACGGATGGATTCTATACATTCCAAAGTCACAGCTGGTTCCTACCACACGCCTACTGTTCCTGGGGATGGTTCTGGACACAGAACAGAAAAAAAAAAAAAAAGTGTTTCTCCCGCAGGAGAAAGCCAAGGAGCTGTCATCTCTAGTCAGAGACCTCCTGAAACCAAAACAGGTATCGGTGCATCACTGCACACGAGTCCTGGGAAAAATGGTAGCTTCTTACGAAGCAAAATTCCATTCGGCAGGTTCCATGCAAGAACCTTTCAGTGGGACCTCTTGGACAAGTGGTCGGGATCGCATCTTCAGATGCATCGGCTGATAACCCTGTCTCCAAGGACCAGGGTATCTCTACTGTGGTGGCTGCAGAGTGCTCATCTTCAAGAGGGCCGCAGATTCGGCATACAGGACTGGGTCCTGGTAACCACGGATGCCAGCCTTAGAGGCTGGGGGGCAGTCACACAGGGAAGAAATTTCCAAGGACTTTGGTCAAGTCAGGAGTCGTCCCTACACATAAATATTCTGGAACTGAGGGCCATTTACAATGCCCTAAGTCTGGCAAGGCCTCTGCTTCAAAACCAGCCGGTACTGATCCAATCAGACAACATCACGGCAGTCGCCCATGTAAACCGACAGGGCGGCACAAGAAGCAGGATGGTGATGGCAGAAGCCACAAGGATTCTCCGATGGGCGGAAAATCACGTCTTAGCACTTAGTCAGCAGTGTTCATTCCGGGAGTGGACAACTGGGAAGCAGACTTCCTCAGCGGACGCGACCTACACCCGGGAGAGTGGGGGCTTCATCCAGAAGTCTTCCAACTGTTGGTAAACCGTTGGGAAAGGCCACAGGTGGACATGATGGCGTCCCGCCTAAACAAAAAACTAGAGAGATATTGCGCCAGGTTAAGGGACCCTCAGGCGATAGCTGTGGACGCTCTAGTGACACTGTGGGTGTACCAGTCAGTTTATGTGTTCCCTCCTCTGCCTCTCATACCAAGGGTACTGAGAATAATAAGAAAACGAGGAGTAAGAACAATACTCGTGGTTCCGGATTGGCCAAGACGAGCGTGGTACCCGGAACTTCAAGAGATGATCTCAGAGGACCCATGGCCTCTGCCGCTCAGACAGGACCTGCTGCAGCAGGGGCCCTGTCTGTTCCAAGACTTACCGCGGCTGCGTTTGACGGCATGGCGGTTGAACGCCGGATCCTGAAGGAAAAGGGCATTCCGGAGGAAGTCATTCCTACGCTGATTAAAGCCAGGAAAGATGTAACTGCAAAGCATTATCACCACATATGGCGGATGTATGTTGCTTGGTGTGAGGCCAAAAAGGCCCCAACAGAGGAATTTCAACTGGGTCGATTTCTGCATTTCCTACAAGCAGGAGTGACTATGGGCCTGAAATTAGGCTCCATTAAGGTACAGATCTCGGCTCTGTCGATTTTTCTTCCAGAAAGAACTAGCTTCACTACCTGAAGTTCAGACGTTTGTTAAGGGAGTGCTGCATATTCAGCCCCTTTTGTGCCTCCAGTGGCACCTTGGGATCTCAACGTGGTGTTGAGTTTCTTAAAATCACATTGGTTTGAGCCACTTAAAACCGTGGATCTAAAATATCTCACGTGGAAAGTGGTCATGTTATTGGCCTTGGCTTCAGCCAGGCGTGTGTCAGAATTGGCGGCTTTGTCATGTAAAAGCCCTTATCTGATTTTCCATATGGATAGGGCAGAATTGAGGACTCGTCCCCAGTTTCTCCCTAAGGTGGTATCAGCTTTTCAATTGAACCAACCTATTGTGGTGCCTGCGGCTACTAGGGACTTGGAGGATTCCAAGTTACTGGACGTAGTCAGGGCCTTGAAAATTTATGTTTCCAGGACGGCTAGAGTCAGGAAAACTGACTCGCTATTTATCCTGTATGCACCCAACAAGCTGGGTGCTCCTGCTTCTAGGCAGACTATTGCTCGCTGGATTTGTAGCACAATTCAGCTGGCGCATTCTGCGGCTGGACTGCCGCATCCTAAATCGGTAAAAGCCCATTCCACAAGGAAGGTGGGCTCATCTTGGGCGGCTGCCTGAGGGGTCTCGGCTTTACAACTTTGCCGAGCTGCTACTTGGTCAGGGGCAAACACGTTTGCAAAATTCTACAAATTTGATACCCTGGCTGAGGAGGACCTTGAGTTCTCTCATTCGGTGCTGCAGAGTCATCCGCACTCTCCCGCCCGTTTGGGAGCTTTGGTATAATCCCCATGGTCCTTTCGGAGTTCCCAGCATCCACTAGGACGTCAGAGAAAATAAGATTTTACTCACCGGTAAATCTATTTCTCGTAGTCCGTAGTGGATGCTGGGCGCCCGTCCCAAGTGCGGATTGTCTGCAATACTTGTATATAGTTATTGCCTAACTAAAGGGTTATTGTTGAGCCATCTGTTGAGAGGCTCAGTTGTTTTCATACTGTTAAACTGGGTATAGTATCACGAGTTATACGGTGTGATTGGTGTGGCTGGTAAGAGTCTTACCCGGGATTCAAAATCCTTCCTTATTATGTCAGCTCGTCCGGGCACAGTGTCCTAACTGAGGCTTGGAGGAGGGTCATGGTGGGAGGAGCCAGTGCACACCAGGTGACCTAAAAGCTTTCTTTAGTTGTGCCCAGTCTCCTGCGGAGCCGCTATTCCCCATGGTCCTTTCGGAGTTCCCAGCATCCACTACGGACTACGAGAAATAGATTTACCGGTGAGTAAAATCTTATTTTTGGTTCTTGCAGGAGCTGGACTCATTGGCAGGTGACCCCAAATGGGTGGATGTCATAGAAAGAGACCTTCACAGACAGTTTCCTTTCCATGAAATGTTTGTTGCCCGCGGGGGTCATGGGTAAGTTGTCTATGGACCTCACTGCTCATCACCAGCACCCTGTATGCTGCAGATGAATGCACTCATATATGCTTATTGATTATTTACGTATCTTTGCATGCTTATGTTAACGACCTTGCTGATGGTCTTTTGTTCATGATTACAACATTTCCTGGCCGGACAACCACATTTTGTGCAGATTATTGAACCGGCAAGCAAGGACAGTGGAGACGTTAAATCATGTAATGGTTTATGCCATAATTATTTTGGACCAAAGCTTCAAGTGCTGTATTATTAGAATGCCTTTCTGCACACTGTTTAAACATTGCATTAACTATTTCTAAACTACATACCCAGACACATACGGCATTCATCTGTCAGCAGTAGTGTTAGATAGATTTTATGGAAGAACTAGAGAAAATTAATTTATCTATCTGGGATGCATCTATCTGTAATATGATTCTTATGAGAGATATTACCTTGTCTGTGCAGGCAACAAGATCTCTTCCGGGTACTAAAAGCTTACACTCTGTATCGGCCAGATGAAGGATACTGTCAGGCCCAAGCACCTATTGCAGCCGTGCTGCTTATGCATATGCCGGCAGAGGTAAGGACTCCAGCACTTGCTAGGTATGTAGTATAAGGTTTAAATACAGTCTCACAGCTGTTGTCGTCTTCCGCAGCAAGCATTCTGGTGTTTGGTGCAGATCTGTGAGAAGTACCTTCCAGGATATTACAGCGAGAAACTGGTAAGGACAAATATAAATATATACATCCTCCATGTCGGTTTGTCTGGCACAGCTATTGGGTGGTATTCAATTAGCCAAGGTAAAACATTAGGGACGTTTTTCGCACTTTTTCCCCAATAATTTTATACAAGCTAACCAATTACATCGCCTGTAAAAATAAATATATATATATATATATATATATATATATATAATTTCTCCCGAGAACACACAGGTTCAGTGAAACCTGTGTTATTTCCGTGGCCACATCGCTGCTTTCGGGGATTTTGTTTTGCCTGCCTGAGGCAGATGAAACCTAATCCCTATAAGCCGTGTCTCGCGAGACGGTTAGCTGGGGTAATTTACCGCAGCTAATTAAATACCGCCCATTGTGTTTTATTTGCAACATTGTAGCAGATTAATTGGTACCACTCCGGGAACAGATCAAAGGTCAGTGATTTGGATGTTTAATAAGAACTGCTACCATTTACAAAAACAGGTCTAGCATAAACATGGAACTAATGTATTACATGAAATAGAACTAAACATACATTATTACACATGAAATGCTAGAGTGCACATGAGAGATATATATATATATATATATATATATATTATACACACACACACATATACAGTAGCTGTATCTTCTAATCTGTATTCTATAGCGTGACAAAATAGATAAGATCAGGAAAGCAACCAGTAAATAACTGGACAACTCCCAGGATGGTGTGAAAACAACTTGTTTCAAGGACAGGCTTCTGGCGTGGACAGCAACAGACAAGGCTGCTGAAAACTGTTCCAGTGCCTGCACTAGAGTCAGCCATAGTAACTCAGGCACCACCACCGTCACTGAATTTGTATTCACACTGGGGATGTGTCTTTTGTATAGTTTAGCACTATAGACAAAGGTATGTGCAAAAACCATAATGAGATGAAAAAGTGACTCATTGATAGAATATTAGAAGTGTAGTAGCATAGGGGGAGATGTACTAAGCAGTGCTAAAAGTGGAGAAATGAGCCAGTGGAGAAGTTGCGCATTGCAACCAATCAGCACTGATGTAACATTTATAATTTGCATACTATAAAAGTATATAGAGCAGCTGATTGGTTGCCATGGGCAACTTCTCCACTGGCTCACTTCTACACTTTAATCACTGATTAGAACATGTCCCCCTTAGTCTTCTAAACTCTCTGTCCTCCCTCTACTGGTGCGCCCAGTGCTGTTTGGCTCATATACGCATTTATTAACCGTTTCTTATATAGCGCAGCAAATTCCGTTGCACTTTACAATTGTACACAATGATAAAAAAAAAACCTGGGTAACAAGGCGGTGACGAGAGCTTCAGTGAGTGTTGTGGGGTGCAGTGCGCCTGCATGTCCCTGACCGCAGTGCTGCTGACTCGGGTGGGCAGCAGCTTCTGGATTGCTGCTTTTGGTTCTGACAGGATTGGGAGCATACATCGCAATTGCGGGACAGAAGCCACAGTTGTTAATTGGAGGAGACATAGCACTACAGAAGTACAGAGCATGCCCCTCTGGAATATGACACGTCCCAACATGGCATGACCACACCTTTACTGCAGGGTGACCATAGTCCTTATAACAGCAGTGAGGTTCGAATCAGAGATTGGACATTTATGTGACTGAGCAAATATCATCAGTAGGTGGTTTGCACGTGTCTGTACTTTTTGTTATGGAATAGATATATAAGGTCAGATTTATTAACTTTTTTGACTAATATAGTGTGATGAAGGGTGTTTTCTCCTGCTGGGTCCACAGGTTACCAATGGGGTATGATGAAGCGACAGTGGATTTGCACCAATCAGTCAAAGCTTTGCCGGCCTCCCAGCATGCAACGGGCCTGTTCATATATCCCCACCTCCTGGCTCAGGCAAATCGTTTTTTTTTGTTTGGTGCGGCAGGTTTGTTTGGTGCGGCAGAGGGCTGCTGGTTTTTAGCAGACCTAAGCTTTCTTATTTTATTTTTATAGTCTTACTAATTTTTCCTGAGTGATCTTTTTAAACAGCATCTTATACGTACCTTAGAAAGAGTCGCTCCAGCAACTCTCCGCGGGTCACGACAACGCTTACCCATGAGTACAGTGCTATTTCGGCGGGCGTCTGTGTCGGATATACTAGCAGGTCCAGCAGACGTTACCAGGCTGTGGCTGGAGCATGGGGAGAAGGTAAGGCATTGGTTCCGCTTAGTAAGGGAATACGGACACAGCCGTACTGTTTTGGGAGGAGACTACCAAAACAGTCGCTGACGCGGCTGCCACCCCGGGTGCACCAGCGCTAGGCCTTAGGGATCAGAGGCTCCAGGATAGTATGAGGCTGCGATCCCTAGGGTTAAAGTCAGCAGTGGGGAGTCAGACGCTCTCCTGGTCGCCCCTCCCCCAGGTTCATGACCAGTTTCCTCCGAGTCTCCTGCCATGAACTGTTTCCCGCTTCCGTCTCAGATGCTGTACACAAAGGGGACCCAGTCGCAGCATTGGCGGCTATGTGACTGGTGCATCTGTGTTCACTTAGCGTCTGTGTTCACTATAGGTTCATGGAGCGGTAGTGTACACTAGTAGCGTCTGGATCCACTCAGCATTCGCTAACGTATTGATCGGTCCTGGAAGCAAGGTGAGTCTCCCTTTATCCCACTCTACTGAGTACGGGTAATACAGCACTAAGTCTCTATCTACCCTTTTGAGTATAAGTGCCTATTGCATATGAGTCTGTATACATTTACTGTTTCTTTCGCAATGCGTCTGAATACGTTAGATCTGTTTAAACTTGATGCAGTAATATGTTCTCCTACATACTTAAAATGTAGTTATAGTTGATGATGTGCTCATATTGCTTATTATACTAATGTATAATATGTGACTGACTGCTAGTGTGATTGCTGACTTTACTATACTTCTGTCAGTTTTGTTTATTCCGATCCTCAATGCTGGTGCATGGGTAGGGTCGAATTGTATGTCACTTTAAGAAGCTTAAAGTGATTACAGTCCCAAATTGTGTAGTACACTGTGGTAAGTGTTGATTATTTATCATGTCTAAGCGGCAAAGGTGAGGAAGGTACACCCACAGCAACACGAACACTCATACCATGTTTGTCTTGCAAAGCTGTGTAATCCTCTCAGGATCTGGTTCAGGATGGTTTGTGTGCAAATTGTTTTAGCTTTCACAAGGGGTTATTGAAAAGTACAAGGCAGATTCAGGTGCAGATGGATCCACCTTGGGCTATGTTTGCACAGACTTTATCCAGTATAGCTGAACGGATAATTCCTCCCAACTCCTGTACCAGGGATAGGTTACACTATTAACCCTTACATGCAGCTCCCCACCTATGGTGTATCACTTCCACAGCAGCCTCTCAAAAGAAACAAGCTGATAAGACAGCGGTAAGTAAATCTTCACCCTCACAGGCTACACATGATTCAGATGAGGATTCATCGGAAGTTGAAACCTCAATAAATTCTACTTCGGCATATGAAGAGGAAGGTCTCAGCTCAGTGGATATAGCTGAGTTAATTAAAGCAATGAAAGCCATTCTACCCTTAGAGGATTCAGCAGAGCCTGTGTTAAAAACCAAGGTACCTGTGTTTAAACGTCCCAAAACAGTTAAGACTGAGTTTCCAGGGTCAGATCAGCCGACGGAAATCATGGAAGAGGCTTGGGCTACGCCCAATAAGAAGTTTAGAATTCCTAAGAAATGGAATTCCAATTAAACTCTTCCAGCTGGGGATTGTTTAAAAAAGGAGGTGGCTCCTAAAGTAGATACGCATGTAATTTGATTAGTGCGAAAATCTTCATTACCTTTGCCTTCAACATCATTAAATGATGTCACGGATAGGAGAGTGGATGGTTTTCTAAAAACCATTTTTTTCCTGTCTGGGGCAGTCATAAGGCCAGCCATGGCTTCAGCTTGGGTGGCAAAGGCAGTGGCTGCCTGGGCTGATGCATTGGAAGGGGATTTTTCAATAATTTCTAGAGCGAAAAAATCCCATATAGCACATATAAAACAGGCTGCAATGTACTTGGAAGAAGCAGCATTGGATATGGGTACTATTGCCTCCAGGGCATCAGCTTCAACAATAGCTGCTTGCAGAGCAGTTTGGCTACGTACGTGGAAAGCTGATTCAGAATCTAAGAAGGTTTTGGAATCTTTGCCCTTTTCTGGAGATATTCTTTTTGGTAAAGAATTGACAGATATTCTGGAGTCAGAAGCAGACTCCAAGAAGGTCAAGTTTCCTTCCACATACAATTTCAAACCTAAAGCTCCGGCTTTTCTGCCCTTTCGGTCTCAAGGAAAAGCTAAAGGAAAAAGTGATGGCAAGCAGCCCCAATACAACAAATCTTGGCCCTCATTCCGAGTTGATCGCTCGCAAGGCGAATTTAGCAGAGTTGCTCACGCTAAGCCGTCGCCTACTGGGAGTGAATCTTAGCTTCTTAAAATTGCGAACGATGTATTCGCAATATTGCGATTACAAACTACTTAGCAGTTTCAGAGTAGCTCCAGACTTGGCATCTGCGATCAGTTCAGTGCTTGTCGTTCCTGGTTTGACGTCATAAACACACCCAGCGTTCGCCCAGACACTCCTCCGTTTCTCCGGCCACTCCTGCGTTTTTTCCGGAAACGGTAGCGTTTTTATCCACACGCCCCTGAAACGCTGTGTTTCCGCCCAGTAACACCCATTTCCTGTCAATCACACTACGATCGCCGGAGCGAAGAAAAAGCCGTGAGTAAAAATACTATCTTCATTGTAAAATTACTTGGCGCAGTCGCAGTGCGAATATTGCGCATGCGTACTAAGCGGAATTTCACTGCGATGCGATGAAAAATACAGAGCGAACGACTCGGAATGAGGGCCCTTGTAACACTAAAAAGCATTGGGCTACCAAAGGAACGGTTGGGAAAACAGATAAGCCATCAGCCTGATGGTGCGGGCCTCCACCTGGGGGATCCCAGGGTGGGGGGCCGACTTCTTCAGTTTGCACAGATCTGGCAGCACTCTACAACAGATGCCTGGGCGCAGGAAGCGGTATCTCTAGGTTATGCTTTTGCCTTCAAGTAGCAACCCTCCTCGAAGGTTTTTTTGTGCCAGTCGCTCTCAGGTAGAGACGAAGGCCAGGGCTTTGTTAGAGACAGTTCAGAAATTGCTTCAGTCAGGAGTAGTCTTTCCAGTTCCTCCTGCACATTGAGGACAGGGTTTTTACTCCAACCTGTTTTTAGTTCAGAAGCCAAATGGGTAATTTCGGCCCATTAAGTGCTGAAAAATACATTTGGGTACTTCGGTTTCACATGGAGACGTTACATTCCATTATTTTGGCAATGGAGCCAGGGGATTATATGGTATCCCTGGACATACAGGATGCTTACCTAATTGTTCCTATAGCACTGTCCCATCAGTGCTATCTCAGGTTCGCTATCCTCAACCGCATTTTCAGTTACAGGCCCTACCTTTTGGCTTAGCCACAGCCCCCAGAGTACTTACCAAGATTATGGTGGTAATGGCAGTTTATCTCCGCCAGCAGGGGATAAGAATATTTCCATACCTCGACGATCTTTTAATCCTGGCACAGACGCAGGAATTGCTTTTATGTCATCTGCAACACACAATAACGTGCCTGCAGATCCCTGGGTGGCTCATAAATTGGGCAAAATCATCTCTGGTTCTGTCACAGCGGATTACTCATTTGGGGGCTGTACTGGATTCAAGTCTTCAGAGAGTAATTTTACCTCTGAACAAGATATCCAAGGTTCAGGACTTGTTACACAGTCAAAAGATATCCATTCACGCAGCAATGGGTGTGATGGGTTTGATGGTGTCAGCATTCGAGGCCTCTGCAGCGTCTGATTCTTGCCAAATGGAATGGGTTGCATCAGACGATAAAAACACATAGACTATGGTTCTTACGATAGAAGTAAGAAGGTCATTAGCCTGGTGGCTACAGACATCCCATCTGGACAAGGGCAGACCCTTTTGTATATCAGATTGGGAAATTCTGACGACAGATGCCAGTCTCCAGGGCTGGGGAGCAGTGTCAGGAAGGTTGTGTTTTCAGGGGCAATAGACCAAGGAAGAAAGTTGCCTGCCAATAAATATATTGGAACTTCAGGCCATATACATGGCACTGATTCAGGCAAAGGACATTCTTTGGGGAAAACCAGACCAGATTCGCTCGGACAATGCAACGGCAGTAGCGTACCTCAACCATCAGGGAAGAACTCGCAGCCGAAAAGCGATGGAGGTAAGTCACATACTAAAGTGGGCAGAACTTCATCATCCAGCCTTGTCCGCAGTGTTCGTTCCGGGAGTCCTAAATTGGGAAGCGGACTTTCTCAGTCGATATGCCATTCAGGCAAGCGAATGGACTCTACACCCGGAGGTCTTCCAGGCTCTAGTAGACTAGTGGGGATTGCCAGAGAGAGATCTCATGGCGTCCCGTCTGAACAACAAAGTGCTCGTATACGGGTCAAGAACAAAGGATCCCAGAGCGATCTTTGCGGATGCCCTGTCGGTGAAATGGGACTTTCATCTGGCTTATGTGTTTCCTCCAATCACCCTATTACCCATGGTGGTGAGAAAGATAAAGCAAGGAAAAGGTGCCGTGATACTAATAGCTCCGGCTTGGCCCAGAAGGCATTGGTACACAGATCTGCAGAGGATGTCTATTGGATGTTCCACTTCTACTCCCTCAACGTCCAGATCTACTGATGCAGGGTCCTTATTATCACAGACATCTGGATCGACTGTCTTTGACGGCGTTGCTGTTGAAACCTCTATCCTTAAGTCAAGAGGATT